>NC_061813.1:40272441-40597441 GCF_021462225.1 Girardinichthys multiradiatus
TCTTCTAGGAATCACGTCAACGGGAACGTCGTGAGTGACGATTCTGCTGATGCTGGACAGGGTGGGCTGAACGGGACACATGGAGGTCAGGGTTCGTCAGATAAACCACTGAGATACATTTAGTCTGGATCTCAATAAATGTTTAATCAAATAACAGAAAAACATTTAAATGAAACTGAAATGTTCAAACATCAGATAAACTGAGGAGGGGTTCACTAACTTCTGACCTACAGAATAACAGCAGAGGTTTTTAGAGGAGGGGTTCACTAACTTCTGACTTACAGAATAACAGCAGAGGCTTTCACAGGAGGGGTTCACTAACTTCTGACCTACAGAATAACAGCAGAGGCTTTTAGAGGAGGGGTTCACTAACTTTTGACCTACAGAATAACAGCAGAGGTTTTTAGAGGAGGGGTTCACTAACTTCTGACCTACAGAATAACAGCAGAGGCTTTCACAGGAGGGGTTCACTAACTTCTGACCTACAGAATAACAGCAGAGTCTTTTAGAGGAGGGGTTCACTAACTTCTGACTTACAGAATAACAGCAGAGGCTTTTAGAGGAGGGGTTCACTAACTTCTGACCTACAGAATAACAGCAGAGGTTTTCAGAGGAGGGGTTCACTAACTTCTGACCTACAGAATAACAGCAGAGGCTTTTAGAGGAGGGGTTCACTAACTTCTGACTTACAGAATAACAGCAGAGGCTTTTAGAGGAGGGGTTCACTAACTTCTGACTTACAGAATAACAGCAGAGGCTTTTAGAGGAGGGGTTCACTAACTTCTGACCTACAGAATAACAGCAGAGGCTTTTAGAGGAGGGGTTCACTAACTTCTGACCTACAGAATAACAGCAGAGGCTTTTAGAGGAGGGGTTCACTAACTTCTGACCTACAGAATAACAGCAGAGGCTTTTAGAGGAGGGGTTCACTAATTTCTGACCTACAGAATAACAGCAGAGGCTTTTAGAGGAGGGGTTCACTAACTTCTGACCTACAGAATAACAGCAGAGGCTTTTAGAGGAGGGGTTCACTAACTTCTGACTTACAGAATAACAGCAGAGGCTTTCAGAGGAGGGGTTCACTAACTTCTGACCTACAGAATAACAGCAGAGGTTTTTAGAGGAGGGGTTCACTAACTTCTGACCTACAGAATAACAGCAGAGGTTTTTAGAGGAGGGGTTCACTAACTTCTGACTTACAGAATAACAGCAGAGGTTTTTAGAGGAGGGGTTCACTAACTTCTGACCTACAGAATAACAGCAGAGGTTTTTAGAGGAGGGGTTCACTAACTTCTGACTTACAGAATAACAGCAGAGGCTTTCACAGGAGGGGTTCACTAACTTCTGACCTACAGAATAACAGCAGAGGCTTTTAGAGGAGGGGTTCACTAACTTCTGACTTACAGAATAACAGCAGAGGCTTTTAGAGGAGGGGTTCACTAACTTCTGACTTACAGAATAACAGCAGAGGCTTTTAGAGGAGGGGTTCACTAACTTCTGACTTACAGAATAACAGCAGAGGCTTTTAGAGGAGGGGTTCACTAACTTCTGACCTACAGAATAACAGCAGAGGCTTTTAGAGGAGGGGTTCACTAACTTCTGACCTACAGAATAACAGCAGAGGCTTTTAGAGGAGGGGTTCACTAACTTCTGACTTACAGAATAACAGCAGAGGCTTTTAGAGGAGGGGTTCACTAACTTCTGACCTACAGAATAACAGCAGAGGCTTTTAGAGGAGGGGTTCACTAACTTCTGACTTACAGAATAACAGCAGAGGCTTTTAGAGGAGGGGTTCACTAACTTCTGACCTACAGAATAACAGCAGAGGCTTTTAGAGGAGGGGTTCACTAACTTCTGACCTACAGAATAACAGCAGAGGCTTTTAGAGGAGGGGTTCACTAACTTCTGACCTACAGAATAACAGCAGAGGCTTTTAGAGGAGGGGTTCACTAACTTCTGACTTACAGAATAACAGCAGAGGCTTTTAGAGGAGGGGTTCACTAACTTCTGACTTACAGAATAACAGCAGAGGCTTTTAGAGGAGGGGTTCACTAACTTCTGACTTACAGAATAACAGCAGAGGCTTTTAGAGGAGGGGTTCACTAACTTCTGACCTACAGAATAACAGCAGAGGCTTTTAGAGGAGGGGTTCACTAACTTCTGACCCATTAACAATCATCAGATTTATTCTAATAATGTGAGATTATCTCTTGGTCTTTAATGACCCAGTCGGGTCCAAACCCAAACTTAGGGAACCAGAGCCTCACAGAATCTTAACCAATCAGAGCAGAGATGCTGCAGCTGCAGAAGATGATTTATTCCCTGAGAAACAAACTAAAAGGAAACATGTTGATGTGTGGTTCTGGTTCTGATGCATGAACAGAAACCTTGTTGGACCTGAGTTTTTCTCACCAGCTCAGCAGCGATGGTCAGACAGGCGCAGTGCTTCTTGGTCAGCTTTATCTTCACAGATTTGGCACACTGGACCGTCTTCAGGGCCCGGGACAGGTTCTCTGGACTCACCTCCAAGCAGATCTCATTGAACTCTGAGGACACGCCCTCCATCTGGTACTCATGGAAGAAGTTGGTCTGCAAGGAGGAAGACCAGGAACCACTTGGCTTCATCTCAGTTGGATCATTACATACATGCTGACAGAACTTTCTGTACTGATGTCCAGAACTCCTGACCCAGTCCTCATATCGTCTTTCCAAGCAGCCACTCTTTCTTTGACCCCTTAAAGCCATCATGGTTTCAAGGCTTTCTGAAGGTCTGACAGAGTTTTATTTTTGGACTTTGGCTGATTTTCCATTAAGTTCTGGTCCGGTTTCAGATCATTTTAAGAAAAATGTTTTTGTACTGTTTGTTGGAGCTTCGACCTCTGAATCATTCAGGGTATAAAACCTTCCGAGATGAAGCAGAGTTTTGTTTCTAACAGAAATGATTTCAGACGCTGATCTTCTCCAGAAGTTAGTTTAAGGATCAAAGTTCTCTGTGATTCGCCTGTTGGTGTAAGAATGGGGCCTACTTCCTGTCAGACTGTGCTGTCTTAGGCATCTTTTATAAAGACATGAGACTTTCGGGCCGCATCAGGTGGAAAAACTCCCTTAAAGCTCTAAGTTCTCTCAGATCCAAATCCTAGAGAACCAAAGATTAAAGACTGAAGACACCAGAGTTCTGATTTAAGTGAAGATGTTCCAGACAAAAAGCCATGATTTGAGAAGAACATCTGACCTGCAGCAGTTCACACCACATGCTGACTCCTCCGTTGGTCACTTTACCCGACAGGATGAAGAAAAGGTTGTCCAGGGTTAGCCGCAGGACGCAGGTCTTCGTCAGCTTAGAGATGGTGGTCACCACTCCTGAACCCAGAGAAGAAAGTTAGCTAATAATTACTGTTTATTTACATGATGCTAACTCACAACAATGATTACAAGACAAATGGGTCCACTTTATACCCAGTTAGAAATCTCTGATCCAATCAGTCCAGGTTATTGCAGCAGTCAGATCTAAGAACGTCCACCACTATTTAATTTTACTCTAACGCGATACAGACAGTCTCAGTTGATCATGTGGTCCGTTTAGTACAAACGTATCTAAGGAAGCCCAGCTGACTGCTGGACTTTCCTTTTTGATAAATCTTATAGTTAGAGTGGCTTAGTTTATCCTGAGCTATCTCTGTAGTTATGCTGCTATAGGTTTAGGCTGCTGGAGGACATAATGACCACTTTAACCCTCTCTGCAACATTCTCATACTACTCGCTAATTTTGCATTATTTGCTGTTATTTCAACTTTTAACTTTGTTCTCTCTTTTCTCTTCCTAGAAGCTACACCTGGCCTGGCTCTGTGTCTACCTGTGACACCTTTCTGGAGAGGGGCATCATCCAAGCTTCTGCTGGCAACAACTTAATGCTCACCTTCTACAGATGATCCACATAGTCCTGTCTTTCAGTGTTTAACCCTTTCTCTCTCCTAGACATGGCTACTGACTGAGCTTCTACTATGACTAACTCTATGTTCTCTCTTTCAAACTCTAACCTTGAAAACTGGATCAGAGTTTATCTGTTCTTTCTTTCTAGGTGAAACGACTAAAGGAGCTACATCCATTAACATTCACTTTTCCTTCCCATAGAAAGTACTCCTGGATCAGTGCTTCTTTGTTCTCTTTGTGTCTCTGCTCTGTTCTCTCAAACCTCCAGTCGGTCGTGGCAGATGGCCGCTCACACTGAGCCTGGTTCTGGTTCTGCTGGAGGTTTCTTCCTGTTAAAAGGGAGTTTTTCCTCTCCACTGTCTCTACATGCATGCTCAGTATGAGGGATTGCTGCAAAGTCAACGCCAGTGACTGTCCACTGTCTCTACATGCTCATCCAGGAGGAGTGAATGCTGCAAGTCACTGACTGGATGCAATCTGCTGGGTTTCCTTAGATAGAAAAACTTTTTATCCAATTTGAATAAATAACTGAATCTGACTGTTTGATAGTTATTAGGATTAATTGAAATGAATGAACCTGAGTTGGAATCTAGATGATTGATTGAATTGACTTTGTAAAATGCCTTGAGACGACATGTTGTGAATTGGCGCTATAGAAATAAAACTGAATTGAAGACAGTAAACAACATTAGATTGTAGATTTTATCTGCAGTTTCTGGGACTTTAAAACGCCGTTTATTCTGTGGTTGTTTTAAGGATCTAAATGCTGTCTGTTTGCTGCGTTTTTGACTCTGAATTTATCTCCGTTTATTTCTTATTAAATACAGGTCCTTCTCAAAATATTAGCATATTGTGATAAAGTTCATTATTTTCCATAATGTCATGATGAAAATTGAACATTCATATATTTTAGATTCATTGCACACTAACTGAAATATTTCAGGTCTTTTATTGTCTTAATACGGATGATTTTGGCATACAGCTCATGAAAACCCAAAATTCCTATCTCACAAAATTAGCATATTTCATCCAACCAATAAAAGAAAAGTGTTTTTAATACAAAAAACGTCAACCTTCAAATAATCATGTACAGTTATGCACTCAATACTTGGTCGGGAATCCTTTGGCAGAAATGACTGCTTCAATGCGGCGTGGCATGGAGGCAATCAGCCTGTGGCACTGCTGAGGTCTTATGGAGGCCCAGGATGCTTCGATAGCGGCCTTTAGCTCATCCAGAGTGTTGGGTCTTGAGTCTCTCAACGTTCTCTTCACAATATCCCACAGATTCTCTATGGGGTTCAGGTCAGGAGAGTTGGCAGGCCAATTGAGCACAGTGATACCATGGTCAGTAAACCATTTACCAGTGGTTTTGGCACTGTGAGCAGGTGCCAGGTCGTGCTGAAAAATGAAATCTTCATCTCCATAAAGCTTTTCAGCAGATGGAAGCATGATGTGCTCCAAAATCTCCTGATAGCTAGCTGCATTGACCCTGCCCTTGATAAAACACAGTGGACCAACACCAGCAGCTGACAAGGCACCCCAGACCATCACTGACTGTGGGTACTTGAAACTGGACTTCTGGCATTTTGGCATTTCCTTCTCCCCAGTCTTCCTCCAGACTCTGGCACCTTGATTTCAGAATGACATGCAGAATTTGCTTTCATCTGAAAAAAGTACTTTGGACCACTGAGCAACAGTCCAGTGCTGCTTCTCTGTAGCCCAGGTCAGGCGCTTCTGCCGCTGTTTCTGGTTCAAAAGTGGCTTGACCTGGGGAATGCGGCACCTGTAGCCCATTTCCTGCACACGCCTGTGCACGGTGGCTCTGGATGTTTCTACTCCAGACTCAGTCCACTGCTTCCGCAGGTCCTCCAAGGTCTGGAATCGGCCCTTCTCCACAATCTTCCTCAGGGTCCGGTCACCTCTTCTCGTTGTGCAGCGTTTTCTGCCACATTTTTTCCTTCCCACAGACTTCCCACTGAAGCGCCTTGATACAGCACTCTGGGAACAGCCTATTCGTTCAGAAATGTCTTTCTGTGTCTTACCCTCTTGCTTGAGGGTGTCAATAGTGGCCTTCTGGACAGCAGTCAGGTCGGCAGTCTTACCCATGATTGGGGTTTTGAGTGATGAACCAGGCTGGGAGTTTTAAAGGCCTCAGGAATCTTTTGCGGGTGTTTAGAGTTAACTCGTTGATTCAGATGATTAGGTTCATAGCTCGTTTAGAGACCCTTTTAATGATATGCTAATTTTGTGAGATAGGAATTTTGGGTTTTCATGAGCTGTATGCCAAAATCATCCATATTAAGACAATAAAAGACCTGAAATATTTCAGTTAGTGTGCAATAAATCTAAAATATATGAATGTTAAATTTTCATCATTACATTATGGAAAATAATGAACTTTATCACAATATGCTAATATTTTGAGAAGGACCTGTAAATCATAAAGATACAAACTTCCACACGTTTTATTTCAGTATTAATTTAAACAAGAAGGATTGATTCTGTTCGTCAGTTCGGAACATTTTTTTCTATTTAAACAAATATTTAAAAAAATAAACTTAGAACTGAATCGTGTTTTTATTTATTCACAGGAAGTTAACATCTCGTCGCATTTAACAAGCTAATAAAAAGCTAACGCATTAGCATTAAAACCAGCTAAGATGTCAACAGTTGAACTGGACTCACTGGTGAAGTGGTTCAAACAAGCGATGTCGATTATTTTCCCCCGAAACTTCATTTTTAATCCAAGTTTCTGACAGATTTTAGCTCCATTGGTTTAAATTCAGGTGGTAAACTGTGTTTGGTCCGTCCGTCAATGCGGTCCGACAGAAACAGAAGCTGATCTTAAAGGTTTCCGCTAACAGATAAAAAACGACAGATTGATTCATCAGTTGGTGAATAATCTGAAACAAAACTATTTATAAATCTTTTATAATGAATTTCAGCAATGATTTAAATAATTAAAATACATGTTTTCAAAATCTGCAAATTAAATATAATGAATGATGATTTCTTGTTTTCTCAGTTGAGAAACATTTCTACTTTGAATTCCTGTTATTCTCGTTTTTTCTTTTATTTCTATTATCATCTTTTGTCTCTATGTTCAGTTTATTTTTGAGGCATTATTTTTCATATTTATCACAATATCATTACTGTTTGGAGAGAAATGTAAGTAAGCTGTTATCCATGGTGTTTCACACAATGTTACACACTTTAGTTAAGAAAAAAAGCAAATATTAAAGTTACAATAAAGGTAAATAATATTTAAAGCCACGTTAAAAAGGCAAGTCTTACGTCTTTTATATTTTATATATGTGAGTTTCAGAGGTTTTGGACACAGCTGAAAAAGGCAGTCTCCTGTATTTCTACAGCCGTTTGCAGCAGTTGTTGTAATCTCTGAGCTCATTTCACGTGAAACAACAGAATTCCTGCTGGATTCCTCAGTAAGCGGCTTAGATATCTGGAGCAGAGTCCAGTTAAAGGTTTCTGCGCTCAGGTGCAGCACTAGGAGGAAGCACCATGCAGGAACTCATGCAACCAAACTTTCTGCCCACATGATGAACCAAACCTCCTGCTTTGAGCAGCTAGAGTTAAAATCAGGACTGAGCTTTAAACACAGTAATCTTATTGTTTTATAAGTTTGTTTTTGGTCTTTTATCAAAACGTCCTTCAGTCTCAGGTTGCTTCATGAATGACTCTCTGAGCCCAAAGAAGTGAAACTACAAGACCTGACAAAAAACTACAGGCTGCAGGAGCACAACACACAGGTTTATTTTAATAAAACAGTCCAATCCTCTCAGAGTTCAACCATTTTATTTCCATCAAGCAGAGGGGCCCGTTTGGCTCCTGGACGAGGAACAAGGCAACGAATCAAGAAACCTTTGATCCAGAATGTAACTCCATCTGGAGCTCCTGGATGATTCACCTGTAAATAAAAGTTTGTATTGTTTCTCTGGTATCTGTAGATCAAATGTTTTTCATCTTCTCCAGAACTTCTTCACTGACCTGTCTGCTGTATTCCCTGGTCTTCATGATGCTGTTTGTTCTCTATTGTTCTCTGAGGCTTCATAGAACAGCTGCATTCACACAGAGATTTAATCACCAACAGGTGGACTGCAGTATATTTACTAATTGGGCAACAACTAGGCTCTGGCTTTTATTGCTGTGTGTCAGAGTAAAGGGGCTGAGCATTTAACACACATTTTATCACCCTAAACATAGCATCCTCACTGCGAAACATGGTGGTGGCAGCATCAGGCTGTGGGGATGCTTTCCTTCAGCATAGCTGGTCAGCTTTGATGGGAAGATGGATGGAGTTAAATCCAGGACAACCCTGGAAGAAAACCAGTTAGAGGCTGCAGAAGACCTGAGACTAGGGTGGAGGTTCACCTTCCAGCAGCAGAACCACCTTGAACATACAGCCTGAGATACGAGATGGTTTAGACCAAAGCATTATCAGGTGTTAGAATGGCCTAATCAAAGTCCAGACCTAAATCCAATTGAGAATCTGTGGCAAGACTTGACAGCTGATGTTCTCAGATGTTCTCCATCCAACCTGATTGGACCTGAGCTGATTTACAAAGACAAATGATCTGCAGCCAGAGTTGGATGAATACAAATGCTTGCTACTCTTTTTAGATATTTATTTTGTAAAAGATTCTGCAATACTTTCTGCTGGTTGGTCACATAAAACCCCAATAAAATACATAAAGGTTTGTGGTTGAAATGTGACAAAATGAGTCGCTTGTTTCTAGTCCGTCTGTTGGTTGTGAGGTAGTCCTTCCTGTTCTGGTTGATCATTTATATGAGACACAATCATCGTGTTCATCCATGAAGCCTGGGTAGTTAAATTATTATGTATCTAAAACTCATTAAATAGACTTTTTAACCTGGGTTTTAAAAGGAAGAGACATCCAGCATCCGTCTGACTGAACATCTTGTTTCTGTTGACTGTTGCAGAAAAAGGTCAAGTGATAGAAACCTTGAGAGGCACAATCTAGGTTATTATATTTATTTAAATATCATAACTGCTCAGTTTTCACTTTAAACTGCTGCTTGTTTGCACTTCAACCAGGTTCACCTTCAATGTTGGACGTTTATTGTGTTCATTTAGTTTTTACCTAAATTGCAGCCAAACCGAGTTAAATTTACATGTAAATTCCTGCCTGCACACGCATGCTCAGTTCTTCCAGTGGCAACAGTAGGATTGACCTGTGTGGGCGATCATTGGTCAGTAACCCTTTGGGGCGGGTTTCTGGGCTGATCCATCCAATCAGAGGCCGCCACTGGTGTGAAAGTGTCCGTGTGCTTTCAGCAGGTGAACAGACTCAGGTGTTGCTGCAGATTGAAACATCTCCTCGGTAGGAAGCTGCTGGTTCTCCGCCTCTCTGGCTGAGGGACACCAGAATGGCTCCTCTGTCCATCCAGGCTGGAGTGAATTACGCTAAAACGCTGCTGCCGGAGACTCTGAAGAGGTGAGGATAATTAACGCTTTTAATTAGCAGAAAGAAAGCTTTTTATCTTAAAGCTTGGTGGGTATCAGGGTTAATTATCGCAGTTTGGCTCAGATCAGCGGTGCCTGAAAGTTTCCGTTTGGGTTTAAAGTTTCCTGCTGGACGGGTCATCCTGCAGAACTCTTCAGGTTCTGGTGGAAACTTTGTCTTTCCTAGAATAATAATAATAAAATGATGAAAACTCAATATGATTTTATATAATTTGTACAATCTCATCATTTCTTAATTTATGGGAATATAGTTTAGTTAAAAGTATTCACACCCCTGACAGATTTAGATTTACAATATTTTTTTTCTACCAGAAAGTTTTTTTTACATTGTATTAAAATGCGGCATGTTGAAAACTAATTATACCTTTCTGAAAAATCAAAGGAAAAATCTTTGCAGCAATCAGCCCTTCTTGTTGCTGAGCAGCTTTCTGGATGTTTTCTCTGGTATTTTCATCATTTATCTTTAGCTTCAAGTCTCTGAGGTTGGAAGGCCTCCTCACCATCACCCTAATTTTTAGCTCCCGCCACAGATTCTCTATCAGATTCAGGTCTGGACTCTGAGTTGCTCCAGAACATTAATATTACGTCCAGGCAGAAGAATCCTGCTGCTCAAATCAAATTAAATCTGCTAGAGGTTTTAATACTTTTAGACTTAACTGTATGCATTTGACACTATAAATAAAACAGGAATACAAGTAAGTTAAAAATGGTGCAATAATTATATATTTCTCATAAAATTATATATAAAAAAAGCAAAATTAAATCGTTTTTTTGTTAGAAAGTAACACTGTAAAAGCTGAAAGCCCCCTTAGATATGAGTTTTTTTACGCAGAACGTAAGTTTATGTTTTCTGATGTTTAACTTCTAGTTATAAATTATCCGGACTATTCTTAAACTCGTCAGAGTTGAGGCCACGGAAATCCAAAAGTTCGCTTTACTCATCGTTTTAAGGCAGCTTCAGAACTTTCGGTTCCAAGCTAAGAGACGTACATTTTATTTAGAACAATGTTTTAAATAAAAATGTAATGAAAAGATAATTATAATAAAAAAGAGTTTTAAAATGTTGCTGTTTTAACTCTGAAAGGCTGTTGCTGAGTTTTTACTCAGTTTATTTGTTAGGACGACTTTATGTTTCTGAGTTTAAACAGTTTGATAATTTATCTTTATTCTTCGTCTCTGCACACATCCAGGCTGGTTTTCACTGCTCGGCTCTCTGCTCGGGGTTAAAACCTTCCTTCAGTCATGGCTTGTTAGTTTTCATTTCATTTAACTAAAAATGTCTTGTAAAGATTTAATATTCATTTAGAAATAATGTGGGAACATGTGGAGAAAAGCCTGAATCAAAATAAAATGACCTTCATCATCTTCTATAAATCCAGATTTTGATATTTTATGCAACAATGTAAAAATATTAAAGCATTCACCCAACGACAGGACTAGAAAGGAAGAAAAATGTTTTAACATTTGTAAAATAAGACATGAACTGAACCCATCAGTGTGACAGAGTTTTGGTTCTGATTAGATCCGGATAAATCCAAACCTTTTCTTCAGGGGAACCTGCTGAAGGCCAAGCTGTCTGCTTTACACTGAAGGTCTTCTACAAACTGACCCGTGAGGAAAGAGTCGGAACCTCCTGGACATTAACGTTTATATAAAAAGTTTCTGGAAATCATTTTCCTGTTAATGAGCAGCAGAGCTCAGATATGAGCTGCTGCACCAGCTGACCTCTGACCTCACTGAGCTGCTTGTTGCAGCAGCTTTCCAGCTCTGAGCTCAGTAAAGCCTCTTTGGGTTAAACCAGGAAACGGACTGAAGAACTTCTCTGTGACGTCTGGACCAGCTTGAGTTAGATTAGTGGGTCTGCTGGTTCCCTTTCTGAAACCCAGAACGTTGCTCCTCCATGTTCCTGAACGCATCTGATGCAGATCTGTGATAGATTTATTATTGTAGATGTGTTTCAGAACATCTGTAGATGTACAGGTTTGTGTTACATTTAGAAAAGTCCTGATGAAGTCTTCCTCTGTGCTGGAGAACGATGCTTACAGTTCAGTTTATTTAAAAAGAGACGATGTGCATGAATTAAAATAAGTCCGTCTATGTAAATGTGTTGGATTTAATGGAGGCTAATTTTCCTCTGCAGGTTGATGATAGAAAACAGAATTAAAACATTAAATCACATGATTGTTAAATCAGAAAATGCTGAATTCACCAACTGTCACTAATCTACGTGAGATCTCCAGGATGTAGAGCACAGCCTTTAAGCAGTAATGTTCCTCGGTTCTGTTGGTTCTGTAAGAACTGCCCTGTATGAGAAGGCTGACCGACCCAAAGGCACTCTTCCTACACAGGTTCTTGGTTTCCTCCAGTAAAGCCTTCGTGGACTTTGTTTAATGAAGAATCCAGTAGAGGAGCAGCCAAAACGTTCTATTCTAGTTAAATATCCATGAATTTAATCCTGTTTTCTCATTAAAAAGAAGAAAAATATTTAAAGTTCTGCAGTGAAGCTCTGAGTCGCTTGTTTCTAGTCCTTCCTGTTCTGGTTGATCATTTATATGAGACACAATCATCGTGTTCATCCATGAATCCTGAGTTAGTTAAATTATTATGTGTCTAAAACTCATTAAATAGACTTTTTAACCTGGGTTTTAAAAGGAAGAGACATCCAGCATCCGTCTGACTGAACATCTTGTTTCTGTTTGCTGTTGCTTTTAAATTAGTTGAAACAGAAATAATTTAGATATTTATCCAGAAGTTTTATTGGAAACGTCTCTTGAGAAGCTTATTTCCTGAATCCTCCTGGTTTCTCCTGAACTTCTCTATCTCCTGACGTCCTAACTCCCCACCAGGTCTGTGTCCACGGTGCACACCACCATCTCTCGCCACATCCTGCCGTCCTCTCAGCCTCGCTGCTATAAAGTCTGCACCCACAGCCGGCGGCGGCGCAGGAGTCTGGTGGCGTCTACGCTGCTTGAGCTGCTGGAGCAGGTGAACATGGTGGTTCCTCTGTGATGCTACACCTTTAAACACTCAGATTCACTGGTTTCATCTCTTTCATGGTGGTGTCCCAGGCAGCTAGGGTCTTCATGCTGTCCTGCTGTAACCTCCTGACTCTGGTCCTGGAGGAGGATGGGACTGTGGTGGACTCAGAGGACTTCTTCCAGTCGCTGCCCAGTAGCACTCAGCTGATGGTGCTGGATAAAGGGGAGATGTGGAGCCAAAGCAAGGTGAGACATCTCGCGTCAACAGCAGATAAAGGTCAACGTAACCGGAACCTCGGTTGACCATCAATCTGTCCATGATCCATCTGTTGTTCATTCATTCTCTGCAACTCCAGCTTGTGGTGGGGCTTCTCAAGGTCTTCCCACGGTGGAGTGGATGAAAAACTCTGGGTCTGTCCTGGGGTTTCTCACCAGAGGGACATGCCTGGAAAACCTCCAAACACCCAGGAGGTATCAAGATCAGAAACCTGAACCACCTCATCGTTCAGATTTCTGATCTATTCCAGACTTCTCTCAGATGACAGAGCTCCTCAGATGATCCCAGACTGAGTCTGGTCACCCGACAGAGAACAATCTTTTCAGCTGCTTGGATCTGACCCTGAGGCGGAGACTGACCTCTCTGACCTCTGACCCTGAGGCAGCAGCCTTTTCCAGCTGATATCCGTGACCCCAAACTTTGACCCCTACCTGAGAATAACGGTCTATCTTGCGAGCCGTGACGATAACTGAGGTTTGGGTTGTTCAGTAACACAATGCTGCATTATTCCGTTCCTCCAGCAGGTGGCAGCAGGTCCAAATGATGGCAGAGTTCTGGTTCAGGATGGTTGCTCAGGTTTTTATTTGCTGCATGTTTCAGATCCTCCCGAGCTTCCGAGAGCCGAAGAAGAAAGGGATCGCCAAGCTGACCTTTGACCTTTATAAAGTGCACCCTAAAGACTTCCTGTGCTGCCTGGCCATCAGAGCCACGCTGTATGAGATGTACACGCTGTCCTACGACTTCAGGTGCACCAGAGTCAAACACGTCCTCAGGTGGGTCCAGCTGATTGATCTGGTTCGGGTTCCTGTCTGGATCCTTATTCCCACCTTCTCCTCCAGAGGGCCGGAACTGATCCAAACGCTCTGCAATGAAATGCTCAGAGTTGCTGTGTGTGTTGCAGGTTTTTGAGTGAACATCAGCGGTGGTTCTGCCCAGTTTCACAGATCAGACTGATGGTTTCTCTCTCCGTGTGTTCAGGTCCGTTCTGCGCTGTGTCACCTGTCTGACCAGAATCACCGGGCAGCTGCTGCTCTGCATGTCCTCCTCGCTGCTGCAGTTCACTGCAGACGATGACTGCTGCTAGAACCCACCTTAATAAACGCAGCTTCACGCTGAGGCTGGACCGACTCTTCAGGTTGGGTTGGAGGCTCAGTGGGTCTCAGTCGGACCGTTTTAATGCTTTCTGCACCGTGAGCCTGTTTAAGTGCCTCCAGAGTGTTCTGATGAGGAGTGATGGTTGTTGTTTGAGGGTTTTAGATTAGTTTATATTAAATGAACTAAAGAAATCAGCTGAATGTTATTTAATGTTTGTCATTGTGAATAAAACGGATGAATAAAGATTCAATTTTTTAAAACGTTTTGCAGGTTTTTTTCTTGACAAACAAAATATTTCTCCAAGATGTGTCACCTCAACAAAGACTGGAAGGAAACGGAGCGACTGAGCAGCCAAAGTCCAAAAAGAAACTGTCAGAACTTGAGAGGCTGCAGGAGAAGAATCTGAACCCGTCCCACAGGTTCTGAATCAGAGCTGGATTCCTGGTTCGTTGCTCACAGCCGTAAACTGATCCTGCTGCTGACCGATCCGCCCCATCATCATCAGGAAGTGGGTCAGGAATGTTTGGCTCGGATCACCTCCTGGTATCCTCGTTCCTCTGAGAGATTCACGTTTAAGACGGATTATATTTTCCGAAAGTATTCAAACCCCTTGAACGTCTCTTCATCTGGTCCCGTTCCAGCCTCCTCCTCAGTGGACCTTCAGGGATTTGATGATCAACACAACGTCGAGCTCAGCTGTGGAAATGTCCTGCATGATTTTAAATGATTTCTATAATCTTTACAGTGTGTCTCCTGAGCCAGAACTCTGTAGAACCGTCTTTGTCTGCCGGTCCTCTGGGGGTTGTCTCTACCAGCTTTGAACATCTACTCATTGATGTTCTCCATTCTCTGTAAATCATCGTCAGACAGGTTGGATGGAGAACATCTCTGAACATCAGTTTCCAGGTCTGGCCACAGAGTCTCAGTTGATTTTGGTTCTGGAGGAGGAACCATTAAAATAATGGAGAGACGTAGAACTATTTGATGATCTGCCAGAACTTCTGTCCAAAGTAAACGTTCAGTTTTGGGTTCTTTGGTTCCCTGAAAATCATCTCCTGACAGTTTGAGTTGGAAATCAACCAAACCGAACAGTTCCTGTAAATGTTCTTGTTCCGGCTGATGGAGTGGGTCGGGCTCTGATGAAGTTCTGGTCTTTCAGTTCTGATCTGTTGGATCTTTTTAACCTGCTGACTGGGACAAACTGGGCCTGTCGGACCAGCGGGTCCACTGCGCGCGCCTCACCCCTCCCCCCTCCCGCACGCGCGTGGACAGGGTGTGGCCACATGAACGCGCGTGGCAGCCGAGGAGGAGATAAAGGCGGCCCGGTTCCGGTCCGTCATAGAGCTCAGTGACTTTAACAGAAGAACCGGAGGGAATCATGAGGGAAATAGTTCACATCCAGGCGGGACAGTGCGGGAACCAGATCGGGACCAAGGTTTGGACCGGGTTCATAAAATAACCGGGTTTTAAGAACCACATATTTGTCGACATTTAAAGTTTTTATTCTCCTTTCAACGACTTTAATAATGTTTACTGTCGCTCTGAGTTCGGTTCGGTTCGGTTCGGGCGTCTCTAACACACAGAACCTCCTGATTGCCTCAGAAACCCAGAACTTTAACAATAAATGAAAATAGTTTCAGACCAACAGAACTGGGCTTTAAATCAGAAAACACAAATAAAATGAAGCTTGAATAAAACTGACTTGATGATTTTAAATGTATTTATTAAACTGAAAAAAGATTGAATAGTTTCAGCTGAAAATGAAAGTTATGAAACTAAATGAATCTCTGCATTCAAACTAAACTCTAAAACCAGCGTTTAGTCCCATTAGAGTCCAGAGCGACACCTTCCAGAACCAGAACCAACTACAGCTTTGCTTGGTAAGTCATGAATTTAGAATATTAGACTTTTTATTTATCATCAAAGTAGAGTTAATTTTTTAATTTGCATAACTTCTTCTTCTTCTTTGGTTTTAATGGTTAAAAACGGTTGAAGCAAATATTTAAAGCGGAGTTTTTCCTGCTGCTCTGGAACCGAACCGAACCACTGAGAAGATCTGAGGGAACAATCAGGAGATGGATCTGAACGTTGGAGTGAAACCAGAACAAACTGGGGAACAAGGAGTTAAAGATGATCTGAAGTTATTAAAGGTTTGAGATTTTCTCCAGTTTGTTCTTTTTAAAACCCATTTATCCCACTGCTGAAATAAGATGCAACCAGTCAGGGTGCAAATACTTTCTTCCTGCAGCTCCAGCTGTCTTATGTTCATGGAGGCCATGTTGGATGCAGAACTTCAGCCCGCTTGGAGATCTTCTCAGCCAGAACTCTAGGTTCTTGGTGTGAAAACAGAAGATCCGACTTCAGAGTCAAACTGAAAGACTCATCTCTCCTTCAAATAAGATTTAGTTTTGATGTCAAATAATTATGAAGCTCAAACCTGATGTGATTCTGATTCTATATCATTGAACCCGTCTTCCAGTGGTTGTGGTTCTGATCCCAGTTGGGTCCATGTTATTGGTGGCTATAATATTTCAGGTTGAAACATCAGGTGAAAACTGACAGATGATAGAAAATAACTGTAAACTGTCTGACTGGGAACCAGAGATCTTCTACTGGGTCTAACCGGATCTTCAGGAGGGCAGCAGAAATGGATTCCTGCTGGTTAAGTTCTGTGTCTTCGCTGCTGCCTGCAAACAGTTCCTGCCTGAAGGGGAACAGCAGCCAAATGTGCATAAAATAAGTGGAACCAGCACCGAGCTGCTGACCCAACATTTATCCACAGAACGGACTCGATGTTTGGAAAGTTGCTCTTGGATAAATTCATGTTCAGGATATTAAAGATCTTTGGATTAGGTGGAACATCTCATAAAGGTTGCTAACGTTGCTCATGTGAGTAATAAGGTGACTGGAGTATGAAACCACTGATCGGAACCACATGGTTCTAGAAGAAAGCTTTATTCTGGGTGGTTTGGACCCAGGGGGAACATCTGGGTGATGGATGGAGCAGGAGAGGTGATTTATTTAAACTGATAATAAACATAAACTTTAAGATGAAATAAAAATCACATGTATGTTTTCTAGAAGAACCTTACATTTCTGAACACGTTCTAACAGAACCGGAGAGATAAAATGCAACGGACCCGTCACGGCTTCACTAGAATCTTGTTTCTCTGATTCTTATCTGCAGCCTTGAATCTGTTCGGAGGAAAGATGAAAAATGCTACAGAAATATTCAGACCGTTTCCAACATTATGAAAAATCTTTTCCAAAAAGACCAAATATGACCTAAATCTAAAGGTCCTCTCTTCTACTCCTTCACTTCAGTTTGGTGTTCTGATCCAACTGGCACCTGAAGGCTCACAGAGTCAGTCTGACACCAAGCAGAGCATTTGGTCCTGGTTCTAAACATCCTGATGAAGGTCCGGTTTGTCCTCTGTTGGTTGGGATCATCACGTTCCCGTCTTGATTCTCTAACTCATGATCAGAAATGTTTTTGGACTGAAGGAGCTCAGGAGGAACCAGACGTCCGTGAAGGCACCGTCCAGACAGAGGAACCAGACGTCCGTGAAGGCACCGTCCAGACAGGACCGTTTTGGTCCGTTTCAGCTGCTGCAGGAGTAACGTTCTTCTCTCTGCTGCAGTTCTGGGAGGAGATCAGTGATGAGCACGGCATCGACGCTGCTGGAAACTATGTGGGCGTCTCTCCTCTGCAGCTGGACAGGATCAACGTCTACTACAACGAGGCGTCCTGTAAGTTCTGCAGATCCGAGCCTGCCGGTCTCTGTGTGCAGCTTCTGTCTAAAGTCAGAACCTGATTTGTGTTTGTGCAGCACATAAATACGTCCCCCGGGCCGTGCTGGTGGACCTGGAGCCTGGAACGATGGACAGCGTTCGCTCCGGAACCTTTGGACAGCTCTTCAGACCCGACAACTTCATCTTCGGTAACGTTTGTTTGGATTAGGCCTGGAGGCTGCAGCAGAACTTCAGAGCTGAGCTCAGAGATGGTGCATCTAAGTCTGCATCTGTCACAGTCATGGTTTCAGGTTTCACTGCTGGATCTTCTACTGTCTGCAGGTCAGACAGGTGCTGGGAACAACTGGGCCAAAGGTCACTACACAGAGGGGGCGGAGCTTATGGACTCGGTCCTGGATGTAGTGAGGAAGGAGTGTGAGCACTGCGACTGTCTGCAGGTAAATCATCCAGCTTTTATGGCTCAAAGATGTCAAAATGATTCAAGAGATCGATTCTGTTTTCTTTTATAAGAAAATACATTTTCTCCTTATTAGTTTGAAGGTTAAATCAAACAGAACTTCATGAACAACCTGTTGGTACCGCTCAGTTAATGAAGAAAAACCCACAATAGACTCTGAAACAACTTAAAACTGACAAAGTAACAAGAAATAAAAATAAAATAAAAATGTACTCATAATCAACCAATGAAAATCAGACGGTGATTTTTAATTGATTTCATTTCATATTTATTTATGACTTCCGTTGTTTCAGTGACTATTTTGGGTTTTTCTTCATTAACAGAGCGGTACCAACGATTTTATCCACCTGTGGGTTTACCTTTCAGTCAGAGTTTCATGTGTTTGTGATCTTCTCCGCTGATCTTCAGGCTTTCTGGAGGTTTTCTTTACACTTTGGCAGCTTTTTCCAAGGATTCAGTTCAGTACAAGGTTGTTATTGGAGGAATTATTGTAAAACCATTTATTTCTGACCCATGAATCTTCAGGCTCCTAAACCCGACCGGTGTTGGGTCAACAGAACAGTCAGTCTGATCTTCAGGCTCTTTGTTGCCAGCAGTCTGTCAGACACAATTTGTTCCCATTAATTTTACTTGAATCTGTCAAGGAAATCCTAAAAATAATAAATTCACAAACAGAAAATGGGAATTTTATCATCCAGCAAGTGGATTCCCAAAACTGTGTTCAGCTGGTGGCTGAGGGAAGCTGAGGCTCTCATGTTCTGTCAGAACGTTGCTGTTCTGGTTCCTGTTGAGGACAGGACTTACAGACAATCTGCTAAAAGCTGCTTCTTCTGCGTGTTTTCCTCCTCAGTTTTTCACTGAGCAGCTAACCACCAAAGACCTTCAGAAGGTCTGGAGACCAACTGATGAAGACTGTAAGGTCTGGCTGCTGGGAAGAGAAATAAAAATCTTTATGCATTATGATAGAAACAGCTTGTAGACCATAGATGCATATTTGCCTCAAGACCTCTGGTCCAAATGCAGCCATATGAAGGTTCTGCTGCACTCTGCTGCCATCTAGTGGTCAGCGTTGTGACAAATTGATCCAAATTTTGTCAATTTGCATAAAAATAAATGTATAACTTGCCTGTGATATTCAGACAAACATTTACCTCATTTAACAGCAGAAATCTGAATCATTTTTAGAGTAAATAAATTCAGGCAGTGAAGGTTTGAATGTCTGAGAAACAAAAATGTTTGAATAATTTTGTAATTTAAAACTGTGCTGTCAGCTGGAAGACAAAACTTTAATTTTTACATTTTTATTGCATGAATTAATAATTTCATTATTTCTGTAAACGTGTGACAGCTTCTGGTTGAGATGTTTTCTGCTTGACTTAAACAACCTGTTGGTCCAGTGATGGTGATCTCTAGCATCTTGTTCGTGACCTGAAGCTGACCTTGGATCTCCATCCCTGCTGCAGTCTTCTGTCTCTTTGAGCTGAAATGTCTGAAGATGTCCTTTTTTCTGCAGGGCTTCCAGTTGACCCACTCTTTGGGAGGTGGTACTGGTTCTGGAATGGGCACCCTGCTGATCAGTAAGATCCGAGAGGAGTATCCCGACCGCATCATGAACACTTACAGCGTCATGCCCTCTCCTAAGGTACAGCATCTGGTCCCACCACCGTGGAGGTGGCTAAACATTTCCTAGACCCTCTTATTTCCAGACATTCGTTCTGAGTCCTGATCTTCCCATGATCCCTCAGGTTTCTGATACGGTGGTGGAGCCGTACAACGCCACCCTCTCCGTCCACCAGCTGGTCGAGAACACCGACGAGACCTACTGCATCGACAACGAGGCCCTTTACGACATCTGCTTCCGCACCCTGAAACTCACCACTCCCACCTACGGAGACCTGAACCACCTGGTGTCGGCCACCATGAGCGGCGTGACCACCTCGCTCCGTTTCCCTGGACAGCTCAACGCCGACCTCCGAAAGCTGGCAGTCAACATGGTTCCCTTCCCGAGGCTGCACTTCTTCATGCCGGGCTTCGCCCCTCTGACGGCCAGGGGCAGCCAGCAGTACCGCGCCCTCACCGTTCCCGAGCTTACCCAGCAGATGTTCGACGCCCGGAACATGATGGCGGCCTGCGACCCCCGCCACGGCCGCTACCTGACTGTGGCCACGGTCTTCCGGGGGCCGATGTCCATGAAGGAGGTGGATGAGCAGATGCTGAACATCCAGAACAAGAACAGCAGCTACTTCGTAGAGTGGATCCCCAACAACGTGAAGGTGGCTGTGTGCGACATCGCCCCCCGCGGGCTCAAGATGGCCGCCACGTTTATCGGGAACAGCACGGCCATCCAGGAGCTCTTCAAGCGGATCTCGGAGCAGTTCTCGGCCATGTTCCGGCGGAAGGCCTTCCTGCACTGGTTCACAGGAGAAGGTATGGATGAGATGGAGTTCACAGAGGCGGAGAGCAACATGAATGACCTGGTGTCTGAGTACCAGCAGTACCAGGACGCCACGGCCAACGATGGAGACGAGAACTTTGATGATGAGGAAGAAGAGATCCACGATTAAGGACCAGAAAATCCAGAACTGTTGGAGTGAAATGTTGTGGATTCATGTTGGTCTATTTGATTTCAGGAAATTAAGACCAAAACGTTACAGAATAAAATAAATCTCACCTGTGATTTGGATGAAATAACTTTATTTTTGTTGAACAGAATCACGGAAACAACGAAACAAGGTCGGAAAATGATTCCGTTTTTCATCCAGACACAAAAATACCAACATTTTCAGTTTGTTTTGCAATGATTTATCCAACAGATGTCTTAATGTGTTGGAATGAGGAAATCTAACGTTGACAAATGTTAACAGATGTTTCTGTACCTTCAAGCAAAAATGTTGGAGAAATGCAAATTCTAGGAAACTAAAATATTTCCCCCAGAGAAGTTGATGTGCAGCAGGGTGAATGCATGACATTCATAAAGCAACTTTAAACACAACAGGTGGGTTGTTTCCTGCACTCTGAGGATGGTGTTTCATCGCCACCTGCAGGACTGGAGGCTAGAAATTGTGCTGCAGGGTTCCTTTAATTTATTTCTCTACAACATATCTAACTTTTTTAGTTTAATTTTACTTTTTTATGCTTAAAAGGAAGCTTTTATGAAAGATGTCTTCTGTGGTGCATTTAAGCAGCTCTCTTCAGGCTTAGAAATCAAAGTGAACCGTTCAAGGCCTCTAACAGTTTACATGTTTATGATCCAGTTATATATGATGGTATTTCTGATTTATAGATTCAGTCTGATCTGATATCACAGCTCCAACAGGTCAGTTTATGGCTCAACCTCCTAACAATAAAACCTTTTCTGAAGGTTTTTGTTAAACATTGTTCATTTTTCTCCCAAAGGTTTTAATCTGCCTGAAAATTAGTTGCATTATAGAAAGTTCAGGATCAGCAGGAAGAAACTCGCATGTTTCCGGTTTGTTCTGGACCGGTTCTAAGTGCACTGTTTTATATTCATGCAAAGTATATAATTTCTACAATTATTACAACAAAACTGCAGTTTTGAGCTTCAGACGTTTATTGTTGCTCTGTTCTCTATAGTATTGTTTGAAAGCTTTCAGTCAGCTGTATTCTTCACACCACCAGCTTCTGACTGTCCCTCCTCACTGTTCAGATGCAGCCTGATGATCTGCCTCCATCAGCACGGTCAGAGTTGTTTTCCCAGCAGTTCTGTTTGTGTGGAGGATTATCGGCAGCCGTTGACAGAAATGCCTGGCTCAGGTCTGTGGATCTTTGTCTCTGCAGCTGATGCATCAAACCGTCCGTTTCAGTCTGAAGCGTTGGTGTTGAAGGTCCAGGTCCTTCTGCTGCAGCAGTTTGATGCTTTTTGGAGACTCCGAACAGACATTAGGAGGAAAAACAGTTCAAGCCTCTAATGTTTCAGAACAACCAATAAAACAAATGAACTTCCTAATGATGCTCAGCCAAAAGCATCACAGGACTCGACTTTACCTTTAAAAACACCATAAAACGTGGCAGATAGAGAATAGGTGGAGCAGAGGTGGAGGTGGAGGTGGTGGTGGGGTTGTTCACAGGCTGCATTAACAAAAAACATTTCCTGAAAGCTGAAGTTAGTCTTGTTCTGTCTGTTTATGTGCAAAATAATTAGGGTAAAAGCAACCAAGCAACTCAAGTAGCAATTTATACAAAGTAAAGGGTCTTTGGTGACCCCTAGTGTTCACATCTGGAAAGAACAGCATCATAATACAGATGTGGTTCATTAACCCCAGACACAACTATTAAAACTGCTGTAAAATAAATCTGAACAAACTACACATTTCTACAAACAATCTGCCAGAAACATAAAGAATTAAAGGAGTGTAAATAAAATAACTAAAAATGAACAAACTGGAATAATTTCTACCAACCTGGAATCTGTTTAAATAACCAGAAATAAATATTTAAAAAAAGCATTTTTTAAATCCTGGTTTACTTATATTCTAACAATCAACAGAACTGAAGCTGCTCCAGCTTGTTGGAAACTTGTTCGTTTCGGATCCGGGTTTCTGGGTTTCTGTTTCTGCTGGGGAGTCCTCTGTAGTTTAACAGCACTGATTGTTTCTACAGGAGGTGATTTACACGTTACATACCTGACTGTACAGCATGTAACATATAAACATGCAGCTTGGAGGTTAATGACTGAAACCACTGTTGAAGGACATCTCTGATCCAGTTCTGATCCAGTTCTGATCCAGCTGGGACGTCCTGATGAAATAAGACTAAATAGGAAGTTAACGTCTTCAGCAGATGAAGTTTTCAGGTCAAATTTCTGGGACTTCCTTAAAGAAACATTTTGTTCGGCTCATATTTTAGTCCTGCAGAAGGAGAGTCAGTTTAAAGGCATCTAAAGAGGCTGGAGATGAGTTATAAAGTGAATTAATGCTGGTCAATACTGGGCATGAAGAATAAAAATCCACTTCTTCTTTTACTGTGAAGGTCTAAATATGAATAAATAACAGAGAAATATGACTCATATATTTTTCTTAGCTTATTCCTATTTGGAAAATTTAGCCTCATGCTGTTATTTGAAACTTTATCTGAAACTCTGTTAAAAAGAAGCGTTTGTAAAGTTTCACACCAGATTACCGAACAGTAATAATACATCTAATATTAAAGTGCAGGACAGTCTTATGCACTAAGGAGAGAAGAGTGAAATCAGACATAAATAAAACAATTTTTACTTGTTTTCTGCTTTTCTAATGTTTAATTCCATGTGGTCATGTAATTCTTACAACCAACCACCAGGAGGTGCTGCAACATAAGACCTTCCTGTGGGTCTGAATGACCTAGAAAAGGTCAACACATGGCTCAGGAGTACTTCAATGAATCACAACTTAGAATATCATCAGAAGGTCTCTTTGTTTCAGGTATAAAACATTTATTTCATGGACTCATTCCACACAGACTGATTATAGTTCAAGTGTTTCATTTCTGGTCATTTAGGTGATTCTGGTTTACACTAATGAAAAACCAGAATTCAGTTCCTTTAAAAACTAGAATATTAGCTCAATCCAATAAGAAATGAGTTTTAAAGCAGGAATGTTCTGTAATGTCATGGTGAAGACTGCTGACTGGACGGTTCTCCTCCAGACAGTCACTGACAACATCCACTATGAGGGTCAGCCACAAAAGGTCATTGGTAAAGAAGCTGACTGTTCACAGAGTAATTTATCCAAACACACAGAAAACTGAGTGGAAGAAAAAACTCTTGTAGAAGAAGGGATAACTGCAGACCTCAGAGGATTGTGAAGCAAAGTTCATTCAAGCCTTCTACCAGGACAGTTACAATACTTCATGGAGATGCTGCGTTCATTTTCCAGCAGGACTTGGTACCGGCCCACACTGTCAGCAGCACCAATACCTCCTTTAATCCCCATGGTAACACCAGCAAACTAGCCTGAGCTTAACTCTGCAGAGAATCTATGGGTTGTATGAGTTTCACTTTATGAATTAAACTACTGAAATAAACTGACCTTCATAGTTGCCCCTGTGTTTTAGTAGGAGTAAAGTGTTTATATTTACTGGCTTTGTCTCTGACAGAACCAGAAGGAACAGCAGCCCAAAAAGTCCCGGGTCAGCACCTCTGCAGAGCGTTTGAGCTGTTTGACATACCTCAGAGGTAGAAAAGGTCGTCTAACGAGCGATTTCTGCTGATTGGCTGCAGCCAGCGAGGATGCAGTGCTCAGCATGTGTCACACGGAGGAGGCGGGGGAGACGTTAACGAGGGTCTCAGCTACGGGCTGCAGAGACGAGCTGCAGGATTTAATTGGTCATCACAGGTCAGAGAGGCTGCAGAGTGGGAGAAGATGAAGCTGCTGGTTTCTCCATCCAACACTGGTTCAACTGGTTCTGTGTTGAAGTGAAGCAACTTTGGTGTTTCTGCAGAAAGCTGGAACTGATTTTCTCCGGAAAGGTGTTCAAAGGATCTGATTTCATCTCCGGGTCGTCGGAGAGTAATAAGTTTCAAATAACAAAACTTATTTCATATGAAACAGTAGAAATGTCTCAGTTCAATCCTCATTTTGTAAATTTCCCCTCCAGGCAGACAGATTTTCTTTTAATCTCTTGAAGAGATCTTTATCTGTGGCTTTCCAGACTTTCTGGATGTTTCTTTTCTTCTCATTTCCTTCTTAAACCCATAAAAAACCCAACGATAGCAGAGTTTGACAGACAGAAAACTGGATTTTATCTTCAACACAGTAACAGGATTTTAATTTTCACTTTGGGTGAAACATGTCTGGGAACTCTGGAGGAGAAGCTCATAAATGAACCTCTGTTTTCCTGATCGAACTTTCATTTCAACATAAACTAAATCCACCGCTTTCCTTCTCCGTTCCAGAACCACAGTTTTGTTCTGTTTCTTGCTGCCGAGGCTGAAAAAAGCAAAACTGAAGTAAATCTTTAATAAGAAACTGTGAGCTGATCTCATTTCCACCTTTCAGGCCTCAGAGGAGCCTCTCTATCATCTGAGGAGCAGATTAATGTTGGTCATCTTCTCAGCAAAACGGCCAAAAGGAGAGAAGAACCAGGCTGAGAGAATAAAACCCAGTTAGAGGCGAACTGGTGAAGGAAAAGGGATGCAGATTTATCCTGCTCCAGACAACAGAAATCCCAGGATCGACTCTGAGCTCCTCGCTGAAGCTGAAGGAGGAAATAAATCAAACTCAACTGTTCTCCTAATGAAGAGTCTTATTCAGCCATTAATCAAATGATCAGCCAGTATTTACTGAGCTAATAAACTGCAACTAGAATCTCTTATTATTTTATCTCTGAATGATCCTGAAAACCAGTTTTATTTGTTCAGGCTGCAGAGATAGTTCTGCAACAGGAATGTCAGAACCTTCTGCTACAACAAGGTGTTCTGGTGACATCATGACCAGGTTCTGCTGTAACTATGGTGCAAAATGCAACCAAATGAAGCCTGATTAAACTGAGCTAATGTTAGTTTAGGTTTAATTTCAACTGAGCAGCACCACCTCAGCCTGAGTAGGGTCCATCCTCATCTCCTGAGCTGCAGAGTGCATCTTCTTCCTCCCTGGCTCCCCTTTCCCATGGTGTTCCCCAAGGTTCTGTGCTCATTGCTCTGATTTTCCTCCTTTATATTCTCCACACTGGCCATGATCTCCGCGTCTTCTGCCTTACAGAAAATAAATCCAACATGTTAATAATTGGACCCACATCTCTCTCAGAATCTGCTCTGATTCTACTTCATGGTCAGTCCCTGCAGAACCCATTCTCTTACATTCATAAGCTTAGAGTTACGTTTGAGAGGCACCTCGCATTCAGAACCACATCAGCAGTATCTCCAGAACTGCTATCTCCTCTGTTAACCATCTCCACCTTGATCATCTCATTTACTGCAACAGGATCCTTTGATCCCTCATCCAGTCCCACCTCTGTCCTTCAGAACCTTCTGGTTTGTCTCCTTCAAAGTGTTCCTGCCAACCTTCAAGCCCTCCATAACCAGCCCAGCTTCTCCCTCACAGATCTTCTTCAACTCCAAACTCCTGCTGCCAGTCAGGACCAAGCTCAGAACCGGTGGCGTGGAGCCTCCTCCACCTGGAGCTCTCACAGAACTATCCTCATTCAACTCACATCTTTTAATGTTTGACTGATTTTCATGTTTTTAACTTTGTTTTCTTTTAATTTTAGTGTTCATATGTGAAGCATCTACTAAAGTGCTCCAGAGAAAAGATGCATCGATATTAATAAAGAAACTTTTTTATTTCTCAACACGGCAGCTGTTCAGACATGAAGTTCACCTCCTGCTTCGTTTTTCTCACCTTCCTTCAGGATCACAGCAATAAAAATAGAAGCTCGGTTATTGAATTGCTTTAGGCTGATCTGTTCTTCATAGAAACTGCTCATCGGGTCTGGAGGATAAAACCACTACATTCAGCTTTCCCCTCACTAATTCTGCCTGTCGGTCGCTCTTCCTCTCCCCACTAACTCATCAGTGCAGATTTAAAAACCTCGGAGCATTTTTCAGCCCTGAAGGCATTAAAGGTCACATGGTTCATCCTCTGCTGATGTTTGCACAACTTTGTTGGTTCTTCTTCCAACAACCAGTAAGGCTCTGTGCTGTTATTGAGTGCAGGTTATGTGTGTGTGTGTGTGTGTGTGTAAGGAGCAAAGACAAATCAATGGAGTGCTTTTAATTTGGCGAGCCTCTGAGACTTGCTGCCATGGTAACGGGGGTTATAACATGGGGTGGAGGGGGTGCCACTTTAATTATGTAAAAACACACATTCACCTTAAAACTTCATGCAGACTCGTTTCTCCTGCAGGAGAGCCTGAAAACAGACATCGAGGAAGGAAGGAAAAAGAGAGGCAGGAATGAGGCTACATGAACAAGCCTGAGCGCGACACACACACACACCACCTCACACACACACACATACACACACACACACACACACACACACACACACACACACACACTCTCCTTCCCAGTGTGGAGCGTCAGATAAGGAGGAGGAGAAACAGGAGCTGCTGGAACACCACACTTCGCCTGGAGCGTCCGAGGCTGCCTGGCAGTCCAGAAGCAGGGTTTACAGTTCTGTTGGGATCCTTGGAGCTGACAGCTGGATCTTCTCCTGCTGGGAAAAGTCTCAGTTTATCCCCAGGAGCATCTCTCTCCGTGTTATGAGACCTGCTCCCCCAGCTGCTGCCAGAGTCAGGATTTGGTCGGGATCGGATTACATTCGGATCGTCCCCGGGTCACAAAGGGAGAGGTCACCCAGAAAGATGGGAAGCATTTAGGAGTTCCAGCTCGAAGGCACAGTCTGACTCAGGAGTAAAGAGTGGTTCCTCAGAGAGGTGGAGCAGAAGTTTGGTTCATCTCAGACGGCTGCAGAGTTGAATCCTGAACTAAATTTCCAGAATGCTCCCAGGAAATTCCAGGAGTTTTTCCTAATTCACGGAGTCTTATCATCACTCTGAAGAACAGGCAGCTTCAGGTTTTCCTCTGACAGAAGAGGAGCAAATAATAATTAGAGTTTTTACTTAAAGAACCCTTCATGCAAAGTTTAAACAGCATCTTCTAAACTCTGAGGAGAAAACCTGGAACCTAAATCTGGATTTGCCTTCAAGATCCATCAGAAGAAGTAAAAGTGTCCCATTTTATTTGAAGGCAGAGCTGTAAAAACCAGGAATTTATCCTTCCTGCTGAGGAGCCTGGAAACATGTCGACACCTGCTTTTACTTTACTGAACGGTAAGCAAACAATTACTCTATATTATTTTTATAATTAATCCGAAGGTAGATTAATCAACAGAACCAGGTTATAGTTGCTTCTGGCTTCAGTTTATGACCTGAAACAAGAACAGAAGCTTCAAACTTCTGCTTTTCTTGCTGCTTCAGAGGCAAAAATTCATAAAGCGACATAAAGAACAAGATGAGAAAGTTGACCTTCTGTGTCAGACTGAAGAAGCTCTGAGAACAAACCGTCGACCGGGATGGAGGTCTCAGATGGAGGACACCTGCAGGACTTTTGGTATCTGAGCTGCTTCTGTTGGACTCCAGAGACGTTGCAGACCGGCAGAAAGGTGCAGCAGGAGCAACATTCAGAATCTGTAACATCAGTCGTTCAATTAACCCCAGAAATAAATAAATGCAAAGATGGAAAGAATGACACTAAAAGGTCCAAAACAGAAACTGTCAAAAATATGTGCAAACGTTTCATAAATTAAACTAAACACAAAAATAGAAAGTGATGAAAAACAATCAGAGGAATAAAACTTTGTGTGAAACAACTAAAAATAAGAAAACATGTAGAAATGTATTTAAACAGGATTAAAAAAACAATAAAGAATTGATGTAATCAACATAAAATCATTTAAAAAAATTAAAAGACCAACATAAAACGTCCCAATATGCAGAAATATGACTGAAAACCAACTTTAAAGGAATCTAGAAGAGAAAAGCTGTGAGAAATTAACTCCAGATGGACCCAGAAAGGAGTTTTCTGCCTCCTTTTGTTCTGTTTTTCAGTTTTTAGATTTATAAGCTGTAATTTTATCTTGTCGTCGTTTGTTCTCTCATTGACGCTCGGCCTCGGGCCTCTTTGTCCCACAGAACCAGAATCTGTTGTCATCAACAAGATTCTCAAAAGAAAAAACGGTTAAAATGGAAACAATAAAAAGAAACAAAAGTTCAGCTCAAAGAATCCTAAAACCAGTTCCAGCAGACGTTTTCCCACCGATGCCGACCGATATCTGCCTGTTCTGCACGTTCCTGACATCCAGACGGAACCAGAGAGTAGACGGTACCAACTGGTGCAGGAAGACATTTTAATATGAGGCAGTAAAATATCAATGGATCATTTTTATTATGATGTAAAACACGGAGAATATGATTATAAATGAAAAACTTAAACATCTATAAGAATGAAAGGCCAGAAATAAACAGCAACTGTAGAAATGATGTAGAATTTATGGAACATTTGTAACTTCATGGTTTTTAGGCTTTTAACATAAAAGGAGGTCAAAGGTTGATGTTAAACAATTCAGGATAATATTCAGAGTAGATCTGTATATATTGTAGATTACTAAAGTTTTAAATGATCGGAGTTTTAATTTAGGGGAGGAAAATAAAGTCCAGCTCTGAGAGTAAAACGTTCCTCCTGAATAAATGTGTTCATGATGTCTGAGTGGAAACTTTTAGGACTATTTCTGCAGCTTGAATCCAACCTGCTGCTTCCAAACAGCAGCTAAAGTCCATCATTATCTCTGAGGGGCCGTTATGGAGCAGCTGACATGTCTGCAGCCCCCCGGGTCTCATCGACCCAGAAGCAAAGTGGATATTTTAGGAACCAGGCGTTGGCCGAAGTTCTCCTGGTTTTTTCCTTCAGGATTTTCAGTGTTAGATTGGATCATCTGAAGGAAACTTTGTAAACTTCAGGAGGGTTTTCCAGCGGTTCTCCGGTGGTACTGCGGTTTGCCCCAGTTAAAGGTTTGAATGCTTCAGTGAAAGCGACCGCAGCAACATCAGGAAATAATCAAGGCTAAATAACCTAAATTCAGGATCAAGAAAAAGCTTAAAAACAGACCAGCAGCTTTTTTTCTTTTCTTTTTTGGATTTATTTTGGGAACTTTTCAAAAGTCCGTTTGTTCATGTTCATCCAGGAGGAGGGAATGCTGCAAGTTGCCGACTCGATGCAATCTGCTGGGTTTCCTTAGATAGAAAAACTTTTCAACCAACAATAAACTGAATCTGACTGAACTGTTTGTTAGTTAGGATCGAATTGAATGTATCAACCTGACTTGGAATTTATTTCATTTGATTGAATCGACTTTGTAAACGGCCTTGAGACAACATGTCTTGTGAATTCGCACTGTATAAATATACTGAACTGAATTAAATTGTATTAAATATTTTGTTCTTCACATTAATGTTTGATTGGCTCACAAAGAAGTAAATAATCTGTTTTTGTCTTCGTAGGTCCCCTTTAAGAAGCAAAAATCCAGGATATTCCGAAGCTTCTTCAAGCTCAGTTTCTTCTTCCATCATCAAGTCTTTTTGTCACCTTTTCAATTTTGTTTTTTGGTGCCAATGTTCCTGAACTTGACACCAACGGAACTGTAGAAAATGCAGAGGGGAACAGGAACATGTCAAAGAGCAACAGACTTACAGAACATTTAATGAGGAGATAAAATAAGCTTTCTGATATTAAACAGCAGAATCTGAGCATGAAAACAGAATCATTTTTGCAGGAGAAACTTTGGATTCAAGCTATACGATGGACAGATCGACCAGTTATGATTACACAAGACACTCTTCATCTTCAAGGCTTCCAAAGCAGAATTTTGCAATGAACAGCAAATATTTTATTCAAATTAAAAGCAGCAGCTGACAAAACAAATGAAAATATTTGAACTATAAGGATTTCCCTCATTTCAGCCTGCTTGGCAAAAGGACATCATGGAGATCATCAGGAGATAAGAAATCAGCCATTAAAATCACACAATAGGCAGATGATGCCGTCATTTACCTCAAATCTCAAAGAACACAATTTAGATTTTATCCAAGCTCATCTTGGCTAGTTAAGGGATTATTAATTTCTTTTGACGTTGGACCAACGTTTTCAGCAGGATAAGGATTTGGTCTGGACATCTTTCATCTCTCTCGTCATCATGCTTCCTGGAGGACAGGGATCAAGTGGAGGAGGCTGTGGCAGTGGACTGTGCATTCTTAGGTGGCTCGGGCTCAGGCTGTGGTCCCGCCGGGGCACCCTGGTGTTTGCTTTGCTCTGGTTTGGGTCGTGGCTCTTCCTGAACGGTCTGGTTTTGGTCCACAGGAGCATTCTGTCTGACTATTGCACTGATGACAAAAGCAAGAGGATCCTACAGCGGCTGGTGAGTCAGACCAACAACAGAGCAACAAACATTTTAAAAGTTCTGTGACATAAAAAGCTTTTTACACTGAACGTGATGCTTCATATTATAGCTGACATTATAGCTGAGAAGTTCTGGGAAATTTGGGTGTGCAATGGTGCAGGTTGACAAGGTTACTTTGCTCATTGATTGAGTCTTAGTATCTATAAACGCCTTTTTAGGCCAGCACAAGGAATGGGTTTCATGAGGATGATAGCATATTCTCCTTCTTAATGTCTGCATCACTGCTGGATATGGAGAAAGATTTTACATGTTAATGTATATATTTGTGTTAGGTTAATTGGTCTCTCTAAATTGCCCTTAGGTGTATGAATGAGTGTGTGCATGGTTGTTTGTGTGTTGCCCTGCGATGGACTGGCGACCTGTCCAGGGTGTACCCTGCCTCTCGCCCATAGACTGCTGGAGATAGCCTCCAGCTTCCCCGTGACCCACTATGGAATAAGCGGTAGAAAATGACTGACTGACTGTATATATTTAGAAATTTCAACAGAAATGATCTACTTGACTGAGCTCAATGAATTGTGGTTAGTTGCTTCTGGTGTTTTGTGATTGGATTGATGTTAGCTGCAGATTTCTTTTTACTTTTAGACCAGCTGTGCCAGCGTTTAAACACCTTCAGATATAGCTGTGTGAAACTTCATGGATTAGAAACAAAGTACCTGGAGATACTGAAAGATGAAACCTGATTCCTGGAACCAATTGTTTTGAGGCTTGCAATGATCCTTTCTTAGACCAAAACCCTTTAATCTATGACAATATTAACCCAGGAGCCATGTTAAATGTTTCTACATTTGAGGAGAGTGTCTGAGTATTTCTGCCTAGAAGAATGAAACCTTTGACATAGCATGAATTTAGCAAAACTGCACAAATCATAAAATATATGCAAAGTGTGACGTTTTTTCTACTGGCTCATGTGACAAACTTTAAGCAGTTTCCTCCAGCTCAGTTTTTAAAGTTTGGAGGACAACCATGGTGCTGCTGCTCCTCATCTCTCAGATGTTGCTGTAAACAGGCAGGCGGGTGGAGATAAACTCCTAATGGCTGGGATGTTATCTGTTGGAGCATCTGCTGCAGTGCTGTGGGTCAACACTGATAAAAAGATGCTCCTTTCTCAGAGCAGCTCCGGCGCTTTCTGCTCTGCATTTAAATTTTCTTCTCATCTCCATCCTCGCTATCCTGTTATCTTTCCTCATTCATCACCGGATTTGGATCGATTTTCTCATTCCTGCTGCTTTCTAATTTTCCAGGATGTTCCGTCTTTTCTTGTTAATTCCTGACATGTCTCTGTAACTTTTCCCTAATTTTCTTGACCACACATCTTGATTTGTTCTAGGATCTTCAGCTCGTTAGTTTTCTCATCTAATTTTTCTCAGATGTTTTAAGTGGTCTGAGCAGAAATACTTTGAATGATGAAAGTCCGCAGCAGAAATTGTTTTGTAAAAATCTTAACACTGTGAAGGTTTCCATTCTCTTGCAACGTGGTCAGTTTGGATTATCGCTGTCCAGCTACTGAAGTTCTTATGATGCGGGCTTTCTGTTTGTTTTTGGATTTGTTGTTTGTTTAGGACCTGTACCATCAGAGGAGTGATCTCAGCTTACCAGAACAAGGCCAATCCAACCTCAGAATAACAAAATGACAGAGTTTATTTGCAGGTTTTAACCTAATTAGAATGAAGATGATCTTAGGTTTGAATAGGCAGCCAATGCATTGATTGACTGACCTTCATCAGCATGACGTCCACCATAAAGGCTGTGTTGCAATGTGTGTTATCACCATGCCAGGGTGGAAAGACATCAGCAATGACAGTAGAGAAGCAACTGTTGCTGCCCATCAATCTGGGAAAGGTCATAAGACCATTTCCAAACCATCTGAAGTCCATCGTTCTACAGAGACAAAGATTTCTCTCATCTCAGACAGCTTCCAATCTTCCCAGGAGTGAACGTCCCAGCAGATTCAGCCCAAGGTCAGAGCTTGAAGCTCAGAGAAATGACCAAAAGCTAAGAGCTCCATCTTGGACTCTACAGGCCTCAGTTAGCAGGTTAAAGGTGAAACGTAATGCCACCTGTCCATTACGGTGGTGGAGAGCTAATGTTTTGGGCTTGTTCTGCAGTCACAAGACCTGGAAACCTTGCAGTGATTCAGTGGACTCTTCAGTACACCAAAGTATCATGGAGTCAAATGTGAGTCCATTTGTCCAACACCTGGAGCTCAAACTGGGTCATCAGTAAGACAATGGTCCAGTCAGAGACCTCAACCTGATTCAAACATTGTGGTTGGATCTTACGAAAACTGTGCAGAAACAAAGGTTTGGAACCATCAATCAATCTTTTGGTTTAGATGAACCTTGTCATCTAGAAGTAACAAGGAAGTCCTCAGTGTGGAAAGTAATACTGAGGAACGGAGTATGATGGTCAGGAACTTTACATAACTAACTTTAAAGGTTTGCCACTGTTTTGCTTCCTTTGGTCCAGTTCTGGTACTAGTACAATATTTACTGCCAGTGAACTATACAAGCAAAATTATTGTACAACCTTGCAGTCAAATTAAAATCAGCTATATTAATATCATCATCTCAAAGTAGTTAAAACAGCAGAACAAATAACTTCTGGAAACCCAAACGTTTCCCTCAAATATGTCATTTGACAGGCCTGCACCACTACTTGATTATGTACAATAGATAAATGTATGTGAGTGATGTCATTTAACGGCCATAATTGTCTGTAACCTACAGGCTGAAGTAGGCTGCTCACTGTTACCGCCTGTCCAGCCTTTAGTCCAGACAGGAGGCTGGTTTATCAGTATTATTTCATTAAGATCGTTTGAATTTCAGTCAAAAAGAAACATTTACGGGGATTTTTTTGGTAAAAGAGCAAGAGAGACTCGCTTGCCCAAGGACACAATGTCTGAGACACACAGAGCGGGGGTTTGAACACTGACCCAGAGGTTACAGGACCCACCCCTACCACTGTCGCCCACGTTGCCCCACACCAGTTTGTAGCTAAGCTAGCTCTTCTTTCACTGTCAACAATAAGCCAGCATGTTCATAACCACACCATAGTCTACTCACCTCTTTTGGCAAATTAACTTCCTTTCTTTTAGTCTTTCTTCTTTTTCTCTTTTCTTTCTTCTTTTGAAAAAGTGATTGTATTATTTTTCTAGGCAGCGTTGTCATTCTTACCTTCAGTCTGCTACTAAACTCCGTCAAGTGCGCTAAAGCAGGAAAAGCAGGAATAACATTTCCTGCAGATACAGAGGGGCGTTCGGTAAAATGGATGTTTGCTTTTTGGTAACATGTATTTTTTTGGGGTTCGGGGGGGGGGGGATTGGAAATGTCCAAACTCTTCTTCCTGTATGGCACCACTGATGAAGGTACGGGTAAAAGATAAAGTTCTCACAAACAAGAGTCCTCAGAGAGATGACCAATCACAGCTGCTGCAGTTTCTCATGAAGAAACCTTCAACCGTCTCAGTGTGAGCAGAAACTGAACTCAACCAGAGGTTGGTTGACAGCTGTTAGTGTCCCAGTTTAATCAAACTGACAGAAACTAGAAGATAAATCCATGTTCCACCACAGGGGCTGCATGGAAACATCTCCGCTTCAAAATAAACTTCTCCAAGATCTAAAGCAGAAACTGATGAAATCTAAAATAAATCAGAGATCCAAAACAAACAAATCGTGAATGTTTCCAGAACCTCCTTTTCTCCATCCATCACTTTTTTCTTAAATGTTCTCAGCTTATGAGGTTTGTTATAAGGCATGTTCTCTGAGAACAACGTGAGGTTTCATGTTTCCAGGAGCTCCTCAGACGTCTGTAATCCAGGTCCGCTGCAGCTCTGTTTTCAAAGCTCCAACAACAAAACCTCAGGTTGCCTTCAGTGACTCATAATCCTGCTGTCATTGCTGCGCGTTGTTAGGTTACGGATCGAATCGGTTCTGGCTTGTCTGGACTGCTTCAGGTGTTGTAGAGACCTGAAGGAACGTCTGTCAGTCTTCTGCTCCTTTTCTTCCTTCCTTCAGACTCATCCCTCCATTTTCAGCCCTGTCAAGCTGCAGATTAACAGAACATTGTTTAAAAAAAAAGTTTCATTTTGTGTTTCAGTTTGCACAAAAGTAACAAGTTTCTCTGGAAAAACGCTTCAGGCAAGAAGAAAAGGTTTCTAAAAACGTCTCCTTTCAAAGCAGAAACTTATTAGAAAAGAGAAAATAGATTCAGAATAAGAGCATCTGAGTCTGACGTTTCTCAGTTTAACAGAGCAACACTGTTTTATAACATACAGTATCTACATCAACCCTTGGAGATGAGTTAGTGCTGCAGTTCATAAAGATATCTGAAGTTTCACCTATGCACCTAGATCTAGAACATGAGGTCTAACATCAGCATGCCTGAAATCCAGCTCGCCTGACCTGAAGGTCTCTTCCTGCAGGAGTGGGTCGACATGAAGGTAACTCCCTGCAGCTCTGGGCTCAGCTATGACCTAGGAGGAAGAGCTGGACCACCAGGCGCTCTCAGATGAAGCCTGACTGAAGAAGGTTGACCCAGTTCCCTTTTTCTGCGGACTCTTTATCTCAGCTGGGGTCTTTTTCCTGAGTGATGATTGGATGGAGCAGGAGATCCAGTCAGTCGTAGTGAAGCAGGATTTACTGGTCCACCTACGGTTACCCTCGGCTACGGTAACCCCCGGCTACGGTTACCCTCGGCTACGGTTACCCTCGGCTACGGTTACCCTCGGCTACGGTTACCCCCGGCTACGGTTACCCTCGGCTACGGTTACCCTCGGCTATGGTTACCCCCGGCTACGGTTACCCTCGGCTACGGTTACCCTCGGCTACGGTTACCCCCGGCTATGGTTACCACCGGCTACGATTATGATGTAAAGAATGAGATCCTGGAAACAAAAGGCTGAAATTACTTCCTCTGTAGGGTGGCTGGGCTCATCTTCAGAGATGTATTGAGTAGCTCCACCATCCAGAGGGAGCTCAGACTAGAACTAACTCCTTTGAGATGGTTGGTAGGAGAACCCTTGGCAGACAGAACTACCTGGAGGAACTTTAAAACCCTGTTAGCCAGAGAAACCCGTAGGATCCTCCAGGAGATGCGAGGATTAGAGATTTTTGGGTTTTTCTCCTTAACTTGTTCCATCCTGAGCTCAGATCAGCAGAATGCAGGGTCAGTATAGTATATGTGAATGTTATGATTTCAGGAGAAAAATGCTGGTTTTGGCTGGAAAAACCTTTAATCTGCTTAAAAAAGTTGTCAGTTAATCACAGAATCAGAACCAAACGCTCGGTCGGCCACAGCAGACAGCAGTTTCACTGAGTCAGGTTCTGGTTCTGCTGGACGTTTCTTCTTGTTAAAGGGGAGTTTGTCTTTCCACTGGTGCCACATGCACGCTCATGAGGACGGATTGCTGCAAAGTCAGTGACTCGATCCGATCTGCAGATCCTTTCTGTCACCAGTTAGTGGTATAAACTCAGCTTGGCTACATTTACGACTCGGATTCTAACTGAACTTGAATCTGTCTTCATGACCCGATTGGATTGACTGATTGATTGGATAATTCTGTACATAAATTGGCTCCGTTTATTTTGTCCCCTGAGACGACATTTGCTGTGAATCGGCTCTTTATGAATAAACTAAACTGAAATGAATTGATCTGAAAAGCAGAACCAAAGGCCCATGATTCCCTTTAGGGTGTTAGTCCGAAGACCGGTTCCTGGTTGTGGTGTGGTAATCACGACTCAGGGCTGCTTACATGGTGGAGCATGGTGGAGCAAGCAGGTGGTGGCACCATCAGCTGTAACAGTATCTACCAATCCTAAAATGTGATTTAGAGCCAAGAAAAGAAAAGGTTGCTTTATGCCTTGGATCTGTTAGCTGGAAAGTTGGCTTGAAGAAAGACCTGCAGGAACAGCAGCCTTTATGTTTCACTTGTCCTGATGAAAATGTCTGGAAAGCCTTCAGTGAAATAATAAACAAGCCTTCTAAAAATCTGCTGCTCCTTGCTGTGGAAACTCTGTTTCACCACTGAGCGCAGCAATGACATCATCAGACAGAAATACACTCCTGGGAAACTTTCTTCAGAGCTCATTCATCTCCAAGACCTTCAGTCAGGATAAGAAAGGAGGTCCCAAAGGAAACAAATCTTACTTCATGATCATTTAATAAAAATCATCCCCTCAGGAATGTTTCTGTTTACTTTCTGAATCAAACAGATGGATCAGAAACAGAAGATAAGTCCAGATCAGATCAACGTCTCCTCCGCCAGGAGATTCCTGCCATGGTTCTTCTAGACAGACAAAAATCTGCTTTTATTGATCAACTTTATTAAAAAACCATTCATTTCTTCAAAGTCCTGCAGAATGCATGAAAGATTTGATCTCCGCTAGGAAACACATTTAAAAAGTAAACATGGTTTGCTGCTCCCATCTGGGCCTGGATGTCAACATTAGAACATCAAACAAGGTTCTGGTGTAAAATTCTCCATCAAGTCCATCAGTGTCTCCATGGGTTCAATCCATGGCAGGTTGATAGCAAAAAATACAAATATGAAGTACAGTTTATTAGCTGTTCTCTGCAACAGCATTGACTTCATGGGTTAAATATAGAATATAGAAATATGTAGAAAAACTTTAACTGCAAAAATCCTTTGATTATAAATAAAAACAAGAATTTTAAATGACCTCAGAAGGTCACGGCACCAAGTGAGCTTCATGGTGGCTTTTTACCTGAACAAGATCATCTCGCATCTAACTCCGATTATCTTCTGCTGATCCAAAGGTTGGGTCATGCAGGTAACCGGTCCTCCTGGGCCAGGCGCCAGGGGTTCATCTTGTAACCGGTGGGTTGCCAGTTCGAGCCCCCGCTCTGTTCGTCTCAGTTGCGTCCTTGAGCAAGACACTTCGCCTGCCTTGCCTGCTGATGGTGGTCAGAGGGTCCGGTAGGACCACCTCTGTCAGTCTGCCTCAGACCAGCTGTGGCTAGAATGTAGCTCAACACTGTCAGTGGATGAATGGGTGGATGAATGGGTGGATGAATGGGTGGATGAATGGGTGGATGAATGATTGTAGTGTAAACCTCTCTGGAGTCTTTGGACTTGATAAAGAGCTATTATACAAGTGTAGTCTAGTGGTTGGGTCATGAAGGTCACTGATCCAGAGTCTCTCTCTAGCTCATTCTGCAAAGACAAAGCTGTCCTCAGGTCAGAAAGGATATAAAGTCCTTCCTCTGAAATTAACCACTCCTGTACTGGACAGGACAGGACCTTCCAGAACCAGGAGGAACTGACCTCACTTTCTTTCTAAAGCAGAACCGAGCTGTCCAACACCTGCTCATTTCGGTGGTCTGGATCCAGAACCTCGTTCTTTCTGTCAGGATCATTGGGATGGGATGAAACACTGAGTGTCTGGACCAGCTCCTTCTTCAACACAACAGGAGCAAAGACTTTAAATGACCCAGTAGAACCTCTGCTCCTCCACTTGGAAAGGAATCAGTCTGACCCTGAAGACAAGCAGGAGACAGTGGATGGAGAGATCTTTCTGCTGCACGGTGGAGCAGCGGCTGACACTGTTCAGTGAGAAGGTTGTTGCTTCAAACCCCAGATGAGGCTTTTCTGTGTGGAGTTGTCATGTTTTTCCCGTGCGTGTATTTGGGTGTGGTCCGGTTTCCTCCAACAGAAACATCCAGGTTAAAATTTGTCTCACTGATGACTTTTATCATACCGTCAGAACCTCATGTCAACACATGCCTGCAATTAATCTGTGGTATAAATGATTCAACATCCAGAAATCTGGATCCTGATCTGGATCTTTTGAACACATCGCTGGTCTCCAGGATCTAACGTAGCGTCTCTGTTGTAGATATTTCTGTTAGACAAACATCTTCTCACAACCTCAGCTCACGGTTCTTTAAATAAAAACAACAAAACAAAAAAAGTTTATTTCTTAGATTTATAGTTTCAGATATTTATCCAAACTCCAAAAATGTTCTGGTTCCTGTCATGTCTGATGAAGAGAAACTTCAGGGTTACCTCAAATAAAAGATCTCCTTGTTCCTCATTAACCTGACAGCTGAAGTTCTCAAGAAGCAGCTCCTGAGCTTCTAATATAAACTGTTGTTATAGGAGATGTAAGTTCTTCTGAAGGAGCTTTCATCCCATCTCATCCTGTCACTCAGTCAGTTTGTCTTCATGTTGTCTTCTGTTCTGCATTAAGAGAAAAATCTAGATGTTCCTGCTGATCATCTGACTATTTATGGTCTCTGAGCTGATCTGCTGTGAGATCCCAGTTTGTACCTGCTTGCAGATGACATTCCTCTGTCTATTTATGACCTGATGCTACTTTTTATGGCCTACCTCAGCCTGAAATGTTCCTTCCATGTATTCATCTCTGCAGTTCCCCTCTGCAGGTTCTGTCAGAACTTCAGACTGGTACCATCTTTATGAGACATCCTCTGGTGCTGTAAACTATCAGATGCCCAGCTTGTCTCTGTTAGAGTTCCAACAGAAATGTTTTCTCTGAAGCTCATATTCCGCTAAATAATTGACTGGTTGCTTCCAGTTAGAAGGTCTGAACAGATTGACCAGAAGAAGGTTTGTCCAGAGGTCAGAAAGCAGAATCGTTCTTCCTTTATCTTGATTATTCACAAAACAAGATTTACAGAAATAAATAAAACAAGAAGCTTGTAATAAAAAGAGAAAAACTCCAGACAGTACAAACCATGTAAGAACGTTCAGCCTGTTTATTGGTCTGATGCGTCGGGCTGGAGAACCAGATGTAAATCCAGGAAGCAGATGTTGTGTTCTGAGCTGGTATAAACATGGACGATTTAATCATTTATTAATCTTTTTCTGGCTTTCAATTTAGGCAAAACGTTCTGAGAAGTACAGCAACAGATTTTAAGGAGGGGTCTTGAAAGGGCCACGGCTTCATGCTTTAAGTAAAAGGTTTTATTAGTTTGCTTACTCTGCTGCTGCAACGTTGACGTTATTTGTTGCCCAAAAGCAAACAGTATTATCTGAAATTGGCATCAGACTCACTGTTCCCAAGCAACCAGCTCAGAGTAAAGAATGCAGGGAAAATTAGATCATGGTGTTTGGTTGATGGATGGTTCCAGCACAGAATGAAACTGGATCACTGACCTCCTAAAGAACATCTGGAAATGATCTGAATAATTCTGCAGCTCTTTTATCAGCACATGAAACTCTCCTCACATCTAACTTAAAATAGAATGGACCCGGTACTTTTATTCTCTTCTAAAAACAGAAAGAGGTCCACAAATTAGCTTCATTGGTTTACAGCCTCGTCTGATACGATAGAACTGATATCTCCATCAGACAGATGAATAAAGGAGCACAGGGTGCAAGTAATGAGGTAGGAGCTGGTTACACCTGTCTGTTTTCACGCTTTAAAATGCTTCATTTCAATAAGATGGAAGACAAGCCTATAGTTGAACATGCTGTGCTTGAATGACCTCCAAAGTGTCTAAATTCTCCCTTTAAAGCTGAAAGTACTCCAGACCTCTCTAAACCAAAGACACATTTCTAGGCAGAGTTTGATTCTTTCATTTTCAGCTCTGTTGCGCAGACAGCCGAGTGTCTGCAGAGGTTACCGTCAGTCAGAGATAAGCCCACGAGGCTGCTGGGAAGTTACATTTCAGGTAAATCCAGGATCTGTAATTCAGTTAAAGTGATTTACAGCTGCAGGTCGTAGGTTTGATTCCCACCAGCTGCCTGAAAAGCTCCTTCTGTCCTCAGGCTTGAGGCACACTCTGCAGAGAGGAATGGAGACGTCATAACAAGCTGACATGATGCTGTTTGACGACCGGGTCCGACTGACACCTAGAACTTTTTCATGTTGTTTTGTTTCTTTGATGCGTTTGAAACAACGGACCATTCAGGGCTCTCAACACGTTTCACAAATAAAACATCTAGAAAACTGTAACCTGCTTCTGTGTTCAGCCCCTCTCAGTCAGAACCTTGTAGAACCACCTTTGGCTGCAGGTCTTTTGGGTTTGTCTCTACCGTCTTTGAACGTCTACAGACTGACAGGTTCTTCTTTGTTAAACAGCTCCAGCTCAGTCAGGTTGGATGGAGAACATCTGTGAACATCAGTTTAAGTCTTGCCACAGATTCTCAGTTGGATTTAGTCTGGACTTTGACTGGACCATGCTCAAATGAATCTGATATCATCTGAACCATCTATTGTATCTCTGGTTGATGTTCAGGGAGGTTCTCCTGCTGGAAGATGAACCTCCACCCCAGTCTCAGGTCTTCTGCAGCCTCTAACACGTTTTTTCCCAGGATTGTCCTGGATTTAGCTCCATCCATCTTCCCATCATCACTGACCTGCATCCTTGTCCCTGGTGAAAAGCATCCCACACAGCATGATGCTGCCACCACCATGTTTGTGAAGTGGTGGGGTTTGTTGCCTTATTTAGCGTTTTGTAAGTAGGGCAACGTTCAGTTTAGATCTTACCTGACCAGAGGACCTTCTTCCACTTGCTTGCCATTTGCCCTACATGGCTTGTGTCAAATTTTAAATTGGACTTCTTCTCTGCAGCTCCTCCAGAGTTACCATGGTCCTCTTCTCTGATCAAAGCTCTCCTTGCCAGGCCTGTCAACATTTGTCCACTATTGTTTCCTAATGAACCTCTGAGACGCAGCTGGGCTCTGATGAATGATGACATGAGTTCTGGAGGTCAGGCCCTGGTTTGTATTTATGGAGACCAGAGAAAAGGGAACACGCCACACTTTTTAGATTTTTGTTTGTGATTAAAAACATTGACAACAATCTATCGCTGTGTTGGTAATAAAATCATAATGAAATACATTCAAGTTTGACTAAATGTGAAACAGTTCAGTGGGTGTCATTACTTTTGCTAAACACTGCAGAGACATTCTGCAGGAGGCAATTTCCTGTAACAGTTGCTGTAAAAAGTGATTTTTTTCCATTAGGATTTAATTAAATGAAGCTGCTTAAACCTTTGCTCAACCTGAGGCCCTCACCTGGAGGTATGATGTGTTTGGCCAACAGTGAAAGAATCCTGCTGTCTGTCACAGAGGAATCTGTAGATCTGAGCCTCAAATCAATGAAAACCAAATGAGCTGATCAGGAAAATGAAGCGTCCCAAACATGACCAGAGAGCTCAAAGCTGGACTCCTTCAGCAATGAACTGAAGTTTGTATTGATCTGCAGATAAATGCAGATGACAAAAAGAGAAGCGAGCAGAAATGTAATCCTTTAAAAGAGAAATTAGTTGGAAGGAAGGAGCTGTTGGCGGGTCTTCTCTCTCCTGCAGCCAAACTCTGAGATGTTTCTCTGTTCAGGAATCCAAACGACTGTGATCCAGATAATAACTGCTCGCCAGTCTGCTCACACAACCACGTCTTCACAATCACAAGCAGTCCTTCACTGATAATGTTCGCTCACATTTAGAGAGCTCCCAAAATGATTTCACTTCTGCAAAGTCAGCATAAAATCAGCTTCTATATGACAGCAAACAAACATTAACTAAAGAGGAAAAACTTTCTTCAGGGGGAAAAAAAGTTTTATTATTTTATTCAAAGATTATTTGTGTTTTTGGGTGAAACTTTTTTAATCAGTGTCTGAATATTTGTTCATAATGATTGTAGTTTGAGGCATTTCCTAAATATTTAATCAGATTCACATAATTTTAGGTGTTAGGAGCCATAAACCAATTTATGTTCTCTATTTCATTGATAGATTTTATTTTTCTAACCAAATAAGTAGTTAAATTTGCTTGGAACCACTTAAAATATAAAGATACAAAATATAAGGAGATGAGGAGTGAGTGAAGTTCACAGAAATAACTTCTAGAGGTAGACCTAACCCTCTCAGTTAGATGTGGTGGAGCAGAAGCTCCATCTTCTTCTGGTCAATCATGGTGAGGAAAGAGCTGAGCTGAAAGGTGAAGCTCAGGATGTTCTGCTCCATCTACCATCCAACTCTCACATATGGTCACCTGACCTTCCAAAATCCTCCTAACATCCAGAACATGTCAGAACATCAGCTTCCCGGTTTTCTGAGCTTCAATCAGGAAACTGTTTTTTTTTATCTGTTTTTAGCGACTCTGCAGAACATTTCCAGTCTGATAATAAACTTTTTCCAGTCCAGCTCAGATCGTTTTGCTGGACCTCCTTTACGTAGGTTGCAGCAGAATAGTTATGTGTGATTCATACGTGTCCAGTCAGATTCATCACATCTGTAGATCATTTCATATATTTAATTAGAGCAGCTCAGTCACTGCCCTCGTTTAATACCAGCATGGCAGCCTGATCTTCTCAGGCTCCATCAGTCTTTTACACAACGTCTGATAATTAAAGCAGCAGCGGATGTTAAGGCTCCCTGCTCAGTTAGCAGCTGTTGGAGCCCAGAGTGGAGCAGAAGTTCAGTTACTGCTGCTGCTGGAGCTGCTCAGGAGGAGTTTCATCAGCTTCGTCTCCTCAGCTGCTGCAGCCTGAAGGTTCAACCACCAGAATCTGGCTTCTTACTGCAGTAGAACTCTGGCAGCTGACCCATTCGCTCTAATATGTTGTTATATTGTTCTTCTGAGTTGGGTTGTACACAGTAGTTGTGAAGCATCAGTATCTTCAGACACTCACCTGTAAAGCTTGTATGAAGCAGGCTTCATCATGCCTACCTGGGTCCATCAGGTCCTTCTGCAGATAATTGTCTACTGAAGAAGAAAACAACAGTCTTTGCAGCTTATTGCCTGTTTTCAAAAGCTAACTTCCTGTCCACCATTTTGAAGGACAAGATATGGAGCGATCCTCAGACATTACTAGATGCATCATGCATATCTCTGTGCTACTATAAGCTTTGGAAACTGGAGACAAGATATGAAAACCTGTTATTATAAGCAAGCCTTCATCAATCAGGGTGAGGAAACAAAGAAACACCACGATGAAGGAGATGTTGAAGGTTGTAGAGAAGAGCACCAGATGGTTTACAGGATTTACATCTCTGCTTATCAGTTCATACGTTAGATCAGGTCTGTTACCGTTATTTCCCCTGATGGAAGCTAAAATGTTTTGATGTCATTCAGAAATAGTTCTGAACAGTGTTGAGAAAAGATGGTTGGCCCATAGCAAGATGTCTTCTACAAGGGACCAGACTAGTTAAAACATCAGCGTTTAACGGCCTGAACACAGACACACAGCTGGACCGTTTTACATCGTTCAGTTTGTAGAAGTTCTGGTCCATTTGTCCGGACAGAACCAGTAGAACTGGGCCAGGTTTGTAGGCTTGCTCACACATAGTTTTTCAGCTCTAACAGCTAATCTTCTCTGGGACTGAGGTCAGGACCTTGTGATGGTTGGACGTTGTCCACTGGGAAGACCCACCGCTGCGCCAGCTGGGATGTTGGGATGGTGTTCTCAGGCTGGTAGGCTTCAACCCTTCCCTGTAAACGTAACAGAGGTCATTATGGGTCAGCTCTTCAGCTTTAGACCACAGGACATGTCTCCAAACATTAAAGTCTGTGTCCCTGAGTGCGAAATGTGATCCGGTCGTTTGTGTTGCTTCTGGAAGGATGACTTCTTCCTCTCTGAGTGGCCTTTCACCCCATGCTGCTACAGGACTCTTTTCATGGTGGATAATGACTTTCTTTCCAGTTTCAGCAGCTTCTTCACAAAGTCTTTAGCTTTTGTTCTGGGGTTGATTCACACATTTCTCACCAGAACCTGTTTGTCTCTGGGACACAGAACCCGTCTCCTTCCTGAACAGCCAGAACTGGCCGGACGTTCCCATCACGATTATCCTTACATATAATTATTTGAACAGATGAATGTGGAACCTTCATGCATCTGAAATTAGACCCCAGGTTGAACCAGACTTGTGGAGGTCCACAACCCTCGTCCTGATGTCTTACCTGATTTCTTCGGCTTTTTCTATGATGTCACACAAGGATGTTTAAGGGTGTTGCCTTAAAATATATTCATAGGTGTGTCTCAATTTAACTCAATTATTGTAAATTAACCAAAATCAGAAGCTTGAAAAGCCATGACATTTTCATGTGAACTTGCCAAATCATACTTAATATTGATCAATTAAGATTTAAATTAATTAATAGTTAAACCTGCTGAGGTTAAGTTGCTTTGTTGCAGTAAGCTGATGGAAACATAAAGCAGCTAATGATGATATAACTCCTAATTTTCAATATTTGTTTGCTGAAATATAACATTTTTAGTTATTCAATGTGATTCTCTATGATTCTTACAGCTTTACCATGAGCCAGAATACAAACAAGACAGAGACGATAAATAATGTGAATAATGCAACAAATATCTGAGTTCAGATATACAGGATCCAATTCTCCCAGCCAGCTTTGGGTCATCTCATCCCGTCCTATAAGGACAACCGTGGAGGTTTTTAGGAGGGTTGAATCCAGTTAATAAAAACGACTTTGGTAAATGAATGTATTTATAAGTGGACTAATGTGATCCGTGTCCAGCTGAAAGAGGCTGAAAACATCTCCTCCACGCGGCCGTGGTCTCTTGATCTGTATTCAGCCATGTCTGCTGCTCGCAGAGAAGGAACAGAAGGTCAGAGAGACGAGGAGGACAGATAAGAACAGAGACACTTAAAAAGACACAGCTGCAGAGTTGGGCATGAGGGCTGCATACCAATGAGGAGGCCCGCGGGTCCTGACAAAGCCGACCAAACCTTGTCAACAAGCTGCGTCTCTGCTATTCTCTCTGAAGCAGCTCAGACCCACAGAACACACTAATGATTGCGGCTTTGAGCTGAGCTGAACCTCTCCCCTGAAAACACCACGGGTCGTCTGATCCGCAGCGTCACGGGGAGAAAGACGCAGCTTTGATCAGGAATGAAAAGCACCTACTCTCTACTACAGAACCATAGCTTTTTAAGGTTCTGATTCGGCTAATTGGTCCTGGAAGGAAAAGGTCTGTTACCTTTCTTTAATCAAGAACAGATGGACAGAAAAACAGGTCCAGTTCCAAAGAATCCAAATTAGTCCAAGTTTAATTCAGATTCACCATCAAGCACCTGGGACAGTAGAAAGGAATGACTGCCTTTTAACAGAAAGGAACCAGCAGCAGAACCAAGCTCAGAACCAAGCAGTTCAACAAAGACGCTCTGGGCCGGTGGCGTAGTTTATGGGATGGAAAACAAAGAGAGAGTTAATGGAAGCAACATCTGCATCAGTGGTCCACAGTATCACTGAGCCCAGTGCATCCAAGCAGATGCAGCATGTTGATCACTATGAGCCAATTAGCAAAGAGGAAGTAAAATCAGCTGATGTCATTGGCTGCTGTTTATTGGGTCTGTTCCGGTCGTGTTGCAGTTTATTGTTTCTGAGTCTGCTTTTGTTCATGTTGCTGAATGTTCTACGTTTCCGTTTGGACAGTCTCTTCATGACCTTGTACCTCATGACCTTTGAACCCTGGACGTGTGGACATTTTTATCAAGTTTGACCCGGTTCCGACCCTACTAAGCCAAGGAACATACCTTGGAAATTAGTTTGGTATTCTGAACAGGGACGTTGACAGTCAGGCTTGATGAACCCAAACTTTCCAGCCTTGTTCAGACCGAAGTCGTTTTTTCTCAAAGAGGTTCAGAGAGTTGGTTCTCCGGGTCGGGTCTCTGTAAACATCAGGTCTGTCTTTTTGTTTAATCTTTAGGGTTCTCTAAGTTCTGGACTCCCTCTCCTGGGGCACGCTGTCTTTTGTTTCTTCAGTCATGTTCATGTCGGTTCTCGTTTATGGATTTTCTTCCCTTTATCTGAAGTTTCTTCAAATATCTGACGTATAAATCCTCCATCCATCCTCCCAGCTGCACAATAAGATAAAAGATTTAATTATAATGTGTTGAACCATGAATACTTGTTTATAAAAGTCCAGAGACTTTTACATTTAAAATAAAATAAAAACTGTGCCAATCTATGATGCGGACTTCATAAAGATTAAAGGTTAATGTTTTATAGTTCATATGTCATAAATACATCATGTATTTAAATTTAGCATCTTAACGGTTTTCAGTGTGATTTTCCTCACAGAAACAAACAGTAACAATAGGTTAAAGGTTAATATGCAGTTGCTGTAACATGCCCCGGGGTCCCTGAACGCATCGCCTCATATGGGAGCAGCAGATTTTTTTTAAAGGTGATCATATATAAAAACTGTACCTGTTTTATAAAAAATCAGGAGCGGATTAGGTTTAAAAAGCAGCACCTGCAGCCACATGTCGACGCCACGGTAAATTAAACTCAAAAAGAGAAGAAAGAGTTTGTTCTCTGCAGGAACATCAAGTCTCTGCATGCTTGCTTCCACAGAAATTACAGAGATGAAGTCAAAGAGAAGAAACGTGGACTGAAGAGCTGACAGCGTGTTTTAAATAACTTAAGTGTGCAATCTAAATGATCTGCAGTTTGTGGAGATGGGAACCTTGGGTCTGTTAAGTTTTATTTGCATTTTAGAGACTAAATATACATCTTTCAATCAAACGAGGTGTGAAAATTTTGACAGGTGGGCGGGACTTCCGGTAGTGGGCCTTCCTGTGACGTAACCGGATATCATCATTAACCGGATGTTGTCATTAACCGGATGTTGTCATTAACCGGATGTTGTCATTAGCCGGATGTTGTCATTAACCGGATATCATCATTAACCGGATGTTGTTGTCATTAACCGGATGTTGTCATTAACTGGATGTTGTCATTAATCGGATATCATCATTAACCGGATGTTGTCATTAACCGGATGTTGTCATTAACCGGATGTTGTCATTAACTGGATATCATCATTAACCGGATGTTGTCATTAACCGGATGTTGTCATTAACTGGATGTTGTCATTAACCGAATGTTGTCATTAATCGGATATCATCATTAACCGGATGTTGTCATTAACCGGATGTTGTCATTAACCGGATATCATCATTAACCGGATGTTGTCATTAACCGGATGTTGTCATTAACCGGATATCATCATTAACCGGATGTTGTCATTAACCGGATGTTGTCATTAACTGGATGTTGTCATTAACCGAATGTTGTCATTAATCGGATATCATCATTAACCGGATGTTGTCATTAACCGGATGTTGTCATTAACCGGATATCATCATTAACCGGATGTTGTCATTAACCGGATGTTGTCATTAACCGGATATCATCATTAACCGGATGTTGTCATTAACCGGATGTTGTCATTAACCGGATGTTGTCATTAACTGGATGTTGTCATTAACTGGATGTTGTCATTAATCGGATATCATCATTAACCGGATGTTGTCATTAACCGGATGTTGTCATTAACCGGATGTTGTCATTAACTGGATGTTGTCATTAACCGAATGTTGTCATTAATCGGATATCATCATTAACCGGATGTTGTCATTAACCGGATGTTGTCATTAACCGGATATCATCATTAACCGGATGTTGTCATTAACCGGATGTCGTCATTAACCGGATGTTGTCATTAACCGGATGTTGTCATTAACCGGATGTTGTCATTAACCGGATGTTGTCATTACAAGGAAGCGAATCTTTCTAATTGTATGTTTTGAGATGTTTTTTACATCTAAAAACAAAACATGTAGTTTATCCACTTTAAAAGGTCACTGAGGTTAATGCAGACACATCACACAAAATTCTGATAAAAAGAGAGAACCTGACAGAATTGTAAATTAATTTTTTTTTAACACAGGTTATTTAGATGGATGTTTTTACATCTAAAAAGCAAGGACACAAAAAGTAGATACAGAACCTTTCTTCCTCTGCTCAAATGTTTGAGTAATCTAATCTGCACCAGTAACTTGTAGAAATGATCTAAAAACAGAGAAATAAATGAACTGAAAAAAAAAAAAAAAAGGTTATAAAATCCTCAGACACTGTTTATTGAATTAAGGCATCGCAGCTGTTTCTTGTGCATTGTCTCAGACAGTCTTCACACCAACTGTAGTCAAAAGTAATTAAGACGACCGTGCTCCTTCCTGGCCCAAAGTGTCGAGCATTGTCTGACAATTCCCATTCCCTGTTTGAATTAACACGTCTGTGCTGTTGCTGAGGTGTCTCGAGGGGGGTGTGGCCAAGGGGCATAACTATGCGCGCTGAAGGTAGCGTAGTCAGTCATCCCTGGTTCTATCGAGAGATACAACGCAATCTTTGCTGGGAGATCGGCTTCAAATCTGGTAGCTAAAAGTTTATTTTTAACCAATTACACTGAAATATTTTTAGAACACTTGTAAGAAGAAGCAAAAAAATGTCAGAACATATTTCAGAAAACGAAGAAGGTGGTGAACATTCTGCTTCTATCGAAAGATACAACGCAATCTTCAGTAGTAAGTATTCATCTTTAAGAATTCTTTAAGTGCTTGTGAATGCTCGTTGGATAATAATAATGTTTAACTTATATTCTTTAGAAACCACGAGTGACGAGCTGGATGGTATCGTTTTTACACAGTCTGACTATGGTAATTATTAACTGCAACAACAACATCTAGTTTAGTCAATTGGTGAATGCTATTTTGTGATTTAAAAAATAAATTAAATAAATTCTACTTACAGATTTAACAAGAGACGTATTCCTGAACGTTGGAGAGGTCAGCGTTTGTAACCGTCTGCCTCCGAAAAAATCAAAGTTGAGACGGAAACTTGTCTTTAAAAAAGACAATCCGATCCCAGCGAAACATGAAATAGAGGGCGAAGCCATTCATGCGCCACAGTCACCTGACCGTGTGCCGGAAAAATTAACAGCTCCGGAAGAGGAGAGTAAGTAAAGAAAATAAATATATATATATATATATATATATATATATATATTTATTTCTAAGCATATGTTTTCACAGGTCTATGCGATATTGCAGACTTGTTTTAACCCCTGATAAAATATTTTACAGATATATCGAATGATTTAAACCAGAACCCAAGCCTGGATAACATTCAGCAGAACTGTACCAGTTCAGTGCAGGAAGAGTTGGAGCCGCCCGGAACCGTTCAAATACCCCGTGTACGGAGTAAGTTATAGTTATATCCAAATCTTCACAGAAACCAGATTTATTATTATTTTTTTTCAAAAGACCTGCATTGTAAGGTAACTTTATTTTGTTTCACAGAATATCTTAAATTGAGGAAAAGACGGCGACTCTGTGCTCTTTATACCAGGGCAAGGCTTGTTAAAGGTTTATTGAATGGTAAGTTTAATTCTTCTTATACTCATTTACCTACTGAATTAATTCGCATATTTCATTAATTTATTTTTTTCTTTATCTTTCCAGAGGCAACGTTGATGGTGGAGCAGATTTCATTGAGACCTGGACAGCAACATCGCAGACAGAGAGTTCCCCTATCCTTACGTGACCGTTGTAATAAAGCATCATGTTTAACGCTTCTGGCAGCATGTCAGACATTGTTACTGAAACATTGCGCTGATATCAAGGTAATTTAAACTGATCCCTGGGTCTTCTTCTTCTTCTTCTGATACTCATGTTAATATGGAAAGCCAGATCACACATGCGCTGAATGAGATAAGGAATGTTGTTGCTCAACTTAATGAAATTCCTGTTAATGCTGATGTGACAGATAACATCGGGTTAAATGCATCTCCTGCTAACAGTGAAAATGTAATAAATCAAAATCTGTACGGTGACTTTTTACGCTCATTAGAACAGGCTGTTGAAGATTTAAATAGAACACCGTCTCCATCCAGCATTCATCAAAATGAATCAACGTCAGACGCCGCTGATCATACTGGGCAGCATGGCGGTAATTTCAATCCGGAGGTTGCAGTCAACCCTGATCAGATTGAGGGAGATCCTCCTGCGACTGTTGAACGTGAACGTTTTAATAACATTGAAATAAGGAGACCTTTTACCTCCCTGCCCTGGTCATGTTCCTGATCTTGCTACAATCTATATAAACATCATGCATATTCTCACTGAATTAGCCGATACTGCAAGATCTTTAGCCAGACGTAACGATGTTGTGCAGCTAGAATTAGTCGGGGAAAATCTGAACCATAACGTCATGTTTACCATTAACAATGATGGGAATATGATTCTGCCTGCTTTTGAGGATTTTCTGGATGAGTTAGTACAGTCCAACACTGAAATGCCTGCAGATAATAACCTGGAATTTGTTCTACAGGTAGTTAATGACCCTGCAGGAGGGTCAAAACGTAAGGTTAAAGGAACGTTAGACTGTGAACTGATTAATAAGAAAAAGCGTCACCTGTATATTGTAGATAATACCGGTAATTAGTTATGCTTTGCCATAAGTCTTGCACACGTCTCTGACTCTAACCTTACTGATAATCAGGCTTTAGAGCTGGGGAGGGAGTGGCAACACAGGGCTGGTTTAGATGATCAGACAGCAGTAACTTTCAGCGACATTGGTAAATTTGAAAACATTCTAAAAAGAAAAATTGTAGTGTTTCACAGAACCGTTACAGACTCTGCAGCTTTGTGTAAATTTGAGACCAGTTTCCCTGATCGATCAAACCCTCTCTTTCTGCTGTTATTTCAAGGTCACTACTATGGGATAAAAAATCTCAAGGGTATATGCATATTGTTACGGGAGCTATGAAAAGCCAGACACACACCATTGTGAAGGCTATTGTCCAGTGTGTCACTCATACCAGTGTATGCGTGAAATTAACGAACCTGTCGCCTGTGCAGGTTGTCACAGAATCTGTCGTAACTCTTCTTGTTTCAGTAGACACAGGGAACCCCGCAAAAGACCTAGTGCTGACAGGCCCATGAGTGACTGTGAGTTGGTAAAACTGTGCAAGGTGTGCAAAAGGATATACGTTATTCCAATCAGCAAGCAGGATAAACCACACGTGTGTAAAATGCTGTATTTGTGGTGAGAATATACCTCCTGATTTAGATGTGACGTGCGATGGTCATCTGTGTTACATTCAAACCACCCAAGCCTGTAATCAGTTAGATGATAAACTGGTTTTTTATGATTTTGAATGCTTCATTGACGAGAACGGTGTCCACATCCCCTATCTGGTCTGTGTTAAAACGCTGAAAGGTGAGGAATGGCATGCTTATGGATTGAATTGCACCCAAAAATTACTTCTCCATTTCAGGAGACCGATGTACAGAGGCTTTACCTTAATAGCTCATAACGCGCGTGGATATGATAGCTACCTGATTCTCACAGCTATGCTGCAGTTAGGCATTAAACCTCATCTCATCATGTTAAGAAGTAAAGTTCTCTGTTTAACCGACCCTGATTACAGATTAAAATACATTGATAGTCTGTCCTTCATGTGTATGAAGCTTAGTGCGATGCCGAAAGCATTAGGTTTTAGTGATAAGACCAAAGGTTTTTTTCCCCACCTATTCTCCTCTGAGCAACGTCTCCAGTATGTGGGGTCTTTTCCTCCTCCATCCTCCTACGCTGTAGAAAGCATGAGCCTTCAAGAACAACAGGTGTTTAACAGCTGGTACAGGGAAGCGAGCTAAGGTGTCTTTGACTTTGAGAAGGACGCTCTTCGTTATTGTAAAAATGATGTTGACATTCTTTATCAAGGTTGTGTTAAATTCAGGGATGAGTTCTTTAAGGAGACAAGTGTGGATCCGCTTAAATGCGTCACGATAGCCTCAGCCTGCATGAAGGTTTTTGTAACCAATTTCCTTCCTCCTAAAACCTTGGCCATCCCCTCACCTCTGGACTACAGGCGTAGTAGTAAGACGTTTTCTAGCACGTCCATTCAATGGCTTGGCTGGATTTCAGACAGCAGAAAAATTGACATCGAACATGCCTTAAACATGGGGGAAAAGAAAATTGGTCCATATTTCCATATTTCACAATAAAGTAGGCCGGCCCTGGGAATTTGTCAGCTAGCAGCGGCAGCTGGTCGCACGGCCACACACCACAAAACAAATCTCCCAGCAGATGATGCAGCATGTTCTCAATTTCATGATTATTCATGTCTAATTAGATTAATAATAATCCACCAGCACACGCCTCTTTGAATCAATCTCTAAAATAGAATCATAACAAGCGTAGATGATCAGCGTGGTGGTATGAGGCAACGGGTTTCTGAAGCGCATTTCCAATCTTAAATTCCCACTGGAAACTGGAGATAGAGCATCTGTGTCCTCGCCCGGGTTAAGATTAAATGCGAATAGAGAGTATCCTTGATTAAATTCCTGACGTGTTATACTCAGTGGAAGATCTTTTAGATGTCGTCCTGTAGCTGTAAACAAGTTGTAATACTCTCTCATTGAATTACCTTGGTTAAAATTGGGCTGGAAGGCCTTAGCTGGAATTTGTCTGCCATCCTTACACAAAGCTAAATATTCCATATCAAAATGATTAAAGTCAAACGGATTGAGATTGCGTGTTCCTGTAAAAGCGTCATGATCCAGTAACGCAATCACCACATACTTGGGAAAGACGCCTAAGAAAAGATTCTCTTGGTTGCATACCCTTGAATTTTCAGGGATGGAATATGTTTTTACATTCACACGTGAAAGTGGATACAGAGCATTTGCCTTTATTAAAGCTGAAGCATGCCCCAATCGTACAGCTGGAAAGACAGTAACTTTTTTGATAAAAAGAGATGCTCCTAATATCCTGAGTTTGTAAGTGGAGTCTCTTGCTGCCATGAGACAAAAGGCATCGTTGGCTCTTGTAAGTTTAATTTTGAGGTCAACAGAGTTTAAAATAAGTCTTTCACAGAAAAATATGTCTGCATGCAGGGGGCCTAGGAGATGTACCTCCCTGGAATTTGCCGTAAAGCCTGCTCTGCTGTTAAGATCTTGGTTAGGGCCGTTAGTTGTAACAATAGAGTTCAGAGCACCTGCAGTGTCTTTATAAAAAAGACCAGAGCTAAACTGGGTTTTTAAAGAATCCTCAGAAAAGTTTAACAATGTCTCAATCATGGCTCTATATGGATGTGTAGCGCTGGATTGTGAAATCATTCGATCTCCGAGAGTGACGTCACACTGACTGAAGATGGTGTTTAACGGGTAGTTGATGAGCCCTACAGGTGCATCATCTGGCAGGTTTGTTCCATTCTCGTTAGTAATTTTCACTCTGAGATGCAACAGCGTATCGTCGAGATCCAGATACTTTTCTTCATCTCCCGGAATGAAAAACTCGATCGGCCCTCCATCAGTGATTGCTGATAAAGGCTGGATCTCGGTGTAAATTTGATCTTCAATCGATAGCTGCGTCATCGGGGCAGAAAATAAGTCCAACTCTGCCAGCGTGCACTCTGATGATTTGTTATGTAAAAGAGCCATTATTTAAATATATCAAAACTTGCGGATGACTTCCTTCCTCTTCGTTTGTCAGCTCCAACTGATCTCCTTTTTCGCGTTTGTCGTTGTTTTTTAACCGTCCTTAAACGATCACCAGGGGGTCTTGTTCTGGGTCTTTTGGATAAAACCATAATTCCAGAACCTTCTTGACCGTCGGTGTGTGTAGAACCACTCATTTTACTCACGGCTCTACCGATGACATCCGAAGCGATATTTGATGCAGCCGTTTTAAGATGGGGTTTTGCAATAGCAAATCCTTTTTTAACCAGAGGGGATACGAAGCGGAATAATTTTGAAAATAATGATCCAATTCCACGTCCGTACATGACCGGGGCCCCATAAAACCCTGGCAGATTACCGCCTGATTGACTTACATAGTAATTTACAAAGCGATTTGGATCACGTCTCAGACTTAGATGTGCCATGTTCTCTCTTGCCTGCTTGATGCAGTGTTGAATGACCAGCGTAATATGAATGATAACCAATCAACCTTAGAGGTTATATACATATCTCTGGAATAGTTTATACAAATAAAATTGATCTCAGGCTACGTTGTGATATCACCGGTCTGAAGTGTAGTCTTATGACGGTCTTTCCATAGACGAAATTTACAGGAACGTTTTGGTCCGATTTAATTTCTATATTGATATTTTCAATATGTCTTCTGGAAACTGGAAGGTAGTGGGCGGGGTTAAACGTCAGAGTAACCATATCACTGAAGTCGCCTTGTACTTTGACGGTCCGCAGTAAAGGTGCAAAAGTGTCGCCTACTATTTGTGGGCTGACCACGTCGCTGTAACAGTATAGGTGATAGAAACCAGCCTTTATATCTGCCGGAAAAAGAGCCAGTTTTGGTTCAGATACATGAATCCATTCCCCTGGTTTCACGCCCATCATATAAGCTAGAGTGCTGAAGAAACGTATTTCATACGGACTGTTTGCTTGAAATGCAAATCTCTTTTGAACTTTGCTGAATTTAATGCGGATACCCGAGTTCATTTTTTTGAAAAACATATCCATCTCTGTCTTGAGTTGAATAAAGTTATAGTAGCCACTTCTGATCCTTTGCGTATTGATCTCCACATCGCCAACCTTCCTCCATTCAAAGTAGGCATCATGATCCGGTAAATTATGCCATGTATGAGGGTATGAAATCTCGGCTAATGCAACCATCCATTGGCCTTCTAAATCAATATGTTGAGCTAAATTTACACGGAAACTTGAACTGGTATTATTTTTAAACACTTCCATGCTAGCATTAGATGGAAGAGTAACGTAAAAGCCATCATCCTCTACCTGACGGTTCATGATGCTGTGTCAACTGTGAGGTTTAGTGCAAACCTTTTTTATACGTTTCGAAGTTCATCAAACTTGATCCAACTGTTGAATTTCTCAGGCCAGTTTTTCCAGCTTACAAAAACCTGTTTGACTCCCTTGACGGTACGTCGTTTTAATATTTTTTCCACTTGATACATCTTGTCGTTAAATATTTTTACTTTTTGAAGTTCCTCTGCGTAAAAAGAACCCTCGATAGGTTCTCCATCCAAATCTTTGAGTGTGTATACAGGAGGAGATCGAGGTATCCGCTCATACACTGTAAACACTTCATCCGTAAAACTGTATTTTTTGTCAAACACTCCACATACCTTGGATATTCTGACAAGATCCCCTTGTTTAAACATTGTCACTGAGTCCCTGCAATATCTGTTGGAGGTAACATCGTACAGATTCTGAAACACTTGAAAGGCATTTTCTGAGGTCACTTCTATAGGGCTCATTTTAATGCTGGTGTGGTAGCTGTGGTTGTAGCTTCTAGCTAGGTTTTGCAGTACATCGACGTACCGCCGGGTGTTGTTAGCAGTAAAATATCTCCACATCCTTGTTTTTAACGTACAGTTAAACCTTTCAACCACAGAGGCTTTTGCTTCACTTGCTGTGGCAAAATGTTCAATACCGTGTTTCTCCATTAGAAGCTTAAATTTCTTGTTAAAAAATTATTTCCCTGCATCAGTCTGAAGTTTTTTTGGGACCTGACTTTCTTTAAAAACTGATTCAAAAGCCTTTAGCACCTCTGCAGCAGTTTTCCTCTTCAAAACACGTACATACGCCCTCTCTGAAAAGATGTCAATGACTGTTAATAAATAATTGTAACCGTCATTTTCCTTGGCCAGAGCTTGCATGTCACAGAGAACGGCTTGGAACTGTCTCAATGGTCTGGTGACAAAATCTCTGTTTCTCGGGAACTTTATTCTTGCAGGTTTATGTAGAGTATAGGTATTTTCTCCTGATAAAAAATCTTTAACTTTTTCAACCGCTACCTTCTTCCCCGTTTCATCTTGCATAACCCTCCTCAACCTTTCTAAACCCCCTAAACTTCCAGGATTTGATGGGTTGTAATATACATTTTTCATGATCCTTCTTTCAGACATCCCAGTTTTATGCTCACTCTGACAACTACTTGTTAAATAATGAATAAAACAAACACCTGAGGGTATATTTATACTTCTTTTTTTATTTTGTACCTGTATTTAATAGAGAAACAGAAAAAAAAAACCACATTCAGATAATAAAGATCAATTCAAACACTGCAATCTTTAAAAAACAAAACTGTTATATATGTATACCAGTAGAAAGCCGAGAGAGAATACAGAAAAGACAAAACAAGTCATCAGTCATCTGAGATCGGATCGTAGCACTCTGAAACAGAGTTAAACTGCTTGAGACAATCATTACCGCTCATCTTATCGTACATATCAGTGGTTGCACTATGGAAGCCTTGTACCGATTTCAGTTCATATAAAACCGTCTCTGCAATCGTTTTCACTCTGAAGTCATCTGCTTGTATGCGTCGAAGTGTCAGAAGTTTCCGAATAGCAGGAAGGAGCTTGGGGTTTACAAGTTGTCGCACGATGCGTTGAAAGTTGACTTGGTAATACTCCTCCTCCAATATCTCCAGGCACTGATGCTGTCGTTGGCTCGGGTGGTTTGTTATGCACCCATAACAGGTTTCTTTGACATAGTTCAAACAGGTTATGTTGAATAAATGAAGTATTGCTGTTTTCACCGTATTGATGAGAGCGCTTGAGATTCAGCCGTCAATTTCATCACCCTGATTACTCTCCTCCTCCTCTGGTGAAGGCTGAGGGGCAGGTATCGGGTCTGGAGTTTGTGGGGAGGGTGAGTAGCTGATGGTTGCCTCGTCCTCCACGATCACCCTCTTGTCTTCAGGTTGGATATCTGTGTGTACAGACTCAGCCACGCATAGTGGTGAATAGAGGTCGGGTGAAGGCGGATGATACGATCTGAGGTTGTATCCTGTCGGTGTCCCTGGACTGAATAGGGACTCAGAGAGCTGCGACAATGAGGTGGTTTTTGAGTAGGTCTGGAAAAGGTGGATGATACGGCCCGGTGTTGAAGCTTTCATCATGATCAGGAGAGAAGAGGGTCTCTTCTTGCTGGTTGTAGAGGTCCCAGTATGGTGTTTTCCCGTACGCTCCATACATTCTCAAGGTCTGCTGCCTGCCGTTATGAAGAAGAAGAGTCTGTGAGCTCGCAGTTAGACCCTGATATATGGCGCAGGAAGGTGGGAGGGTCCTCAAGAAGGGGAGTGGGTCCTCAAAAGAGGACCAAGGCAGGGAACGTCAGCATTCTTTTCACTGACATGACAATAGTCCAGCAGCGTGAGTTTTCGAAAAGGTTGGAAAGACGCTGTCCAATTTCATTCATCTTCTCAACCCAAGCATCATACGGTAGAGCCAGCACAGTCTTGAATACACCGCAGTTCTGATTGAATGCCTCCAACACAAACAGATCTGAGGGGGTCGTCTGGTTATTTTTGCGTTTGCTTGCCTGAAAAGACCAGCGGCCATTTGCTGTGGTTTGTGACCCCCACACTGCACTAAAGAGAGGTTCTCTCGCAGCTATTTCAACATCGGATGGACACATTCTCATTCTTTTTGATGGTTGAGGAGAGCTTTCATCTTCATCCTCCCTCTCGTACACTGAGACTGATTCAGGGTTATCGTTAAGGTGTGGGATTGCCAGCCGTAACACAGCCCAGTCGTTGTGGGTGAGAGTACACAGAGCCAATGATCCATTAAATACCTCGTCTTGATCCAATTGATACAGGCAGAGCTCTCCTATTTCGTACATGAAAATATACCCCCAGCTACCACTCAGTCCATATGGTTCCAAAGACCACTCTTCCTGCAGAGTATTGAACGGAGGCCTTTGTACCTTGCATAGGTAATATGTTGATTTATTCGGGGCATCCAATTCACGGCGCGTATGCCTGTAGACGGTTACTGGGGTTTCACACAGAAGAGACGTACGTCTTAGCTGACCTGAGGCCTGTTTGTCATCCATTGTTGTTGGTGAAGTTGGATCATCATCTGCAGAGTATGTTACGAAAGGAATTCTGATAGGTATCTCAGACGAGGAAATAGATGATGTAGATGGTTGTTCATCATCTTGGCACATCTTGCTTTTCTCCCCGGTTTGATGAAAAACTCTCTTAACTCTAACCATTGTTCAACAAGCGTTCTTTTCCAGTGAATGCTGCAGGTAAATTGTTGCGTTTCCCGGTAGTATTTAAAACAAACACTGAAGAACGCCCCTGTGTTTTTTTAATTCGTTGATTCTAGATTCGCCCCCTAATGACAAAATCCTATCAGCGCGCTTAGTTACGCCCCTTGGCCACACCCCCCCCCGAGACACCTCAGCAACAGCACAGACGTGTTAATTCAAACAGGGAATGGGAATTGTCAGACAATGCTCGACACTTTGGGCCAGGAAGGAGCACGGTCGTCTTAATTACTTTTGACTACAGTTGGTGTGAAGACTGTCTGAGACAATGCACAAGAAACAGCTGCGATGCCTTAATTCAATAAACAGTGACTGAGGATTTTATAACCTTTATTTTTTATTTTTTCAGTTCATTTATTTCTCTGTTTTTAGATCATCTCTACAAGTTACTGGAGCAGATTAGATTACTCAAACATTTGAGCAGAGGAAGAAAGATTCTGTATCTACTTTTTGTGTCCTTGCTTTTTAGATGTAAAAACATCCATCTAAATAACCTGTGTTAAAACAAAATTAATTTACAATTCTGTCAAGTTTTCTCTTTTTATCAGAATTTTGTGTGATGTGTCTGCATTAACCTGAGTGACCTTTTAAAGTGGATAAACTACATGTTTTGTTTTTAGATGTAAAAAACATCTAAAAACATACAATTAGAAAGATTCGCGTCCTTGTAATGACAACATCCGGTTAATGACAACATCCGGTTAATGACAACATCCGGTTAATGACAACATCCGGTTAATGATGATATCCGATTACGTCACCGGAAGTCCCGCCCTAGGATGTCCCAGTCACCGGAAGTCCCGCCCACCTGTCAAAATCTTCACACCTCATTTGATTGAAGGATGTACATTTAGTCTCTCATTTTATTGCCAAAAGGTACAAAATACACTCTCCATGTGTAGACAGCAATAAATAGAAAATAAGGTTTTTGTTTCTGCAGCTGGAGGACAAACTGTCTTCAGAAATGTTCCTTTGGTTCATGAAGCCTTTTCCTTGTAAAATGATTCCTGATGATGTGGAAATGATGAGACGAGTGTCTTTTTACGAGTTCTCTTGCTGCTTGACTTGTTCACCTGCAGGTTTGTTGTTTTTATTGGAGTCATTGGAGCAAGGCTCCAGCAGGGCGAAGAGCTCCTTCCTCCAGGTCCTTGGTGAGCGAGTGGGTCTCAACATGCTGACTCTGCTGCAGGCGTCTGACTGCGTTGAAGGCTGTCAGAGTCTTGTTCTTCTCCATGATACGGCTGTGGTTTAATAGATGACGGATGTGTCGGTCAGAGTGGGCAGTAGCTTCAGGCTGCAGCTCAGACAACTGAAATATGTGAATCATTTTAGTTCCTAAGAGGGGAATTAAATAAGCAGGAGCTGAGGCAGGTCACCACCAACATGTGCTCAATACATTCTGTTCAGTCTGGACAACTGAAGAGCAAAGGAACATTCGTCAGGTCCAAAACCTGCTACCAGCACATAAACAGTATCTGGAGGTCGGTAAGAAGCAGGAGGAAGTCCAGGGAAGACCAGGAATCTGAGAGCTGCATCTCCCTTCATCTGAACATCTACTGCTGCACGACCTTTCAGCTAAAAGCTTCAATAAGTCCTGATTTTAAAAGTGTGGCCACATTTAGAGATACCACAGTGGTTATTAATTCATGATGTAAATCTCGATGATTTATACAATAGATTAACGAGGGAAATGATCGAATATCTCTACCGGACATTTTCATGAGAGCTTAATGTTTACACCGATACCATCTTCATCAAGGCATTTATTAACTGGCCACTGGAAAGCTTCACTTTATTCAAAGCCTGCTCAAAAATACTTTAAAAAGACGAGAAAATCTGCTTCTGGGTTGATTCTGTCATCTTCACCGATGAAAGATTCATAAATTAGAATAAACTCAGCTGAGGAAACATAGACATAGAACACCTAGCAACACGTAATCCAAGGTGGGAGCTAAAATAAAGTAAGCTTAGGTAGGCTGAGGTATTATAAATAAAAAATATATTTTTATTAGTTCTAATATGCTAAACAGAGCCATGGCAAGCCACAAAGTAGACTATATTAGCTAAATTAAGGTAAGGTAGACTAAGCTAAATGAAACCAAAAGTGTGTATTGTTACAATATGGTTGTTTTTACGTCTTGGTCAGAATAAAATGGATCATCCCTGTTTGTTTCTGTGACATTTCTGTGAAATTAGGCTAAACTAAGCTAACATAAGGTAAGGCAAGTTTATTTAGGTTAAATCAAACTCTTTTACAGTAAGACAATCTAATATATTATGGGTTTATAGGCTAAACTAAGCTGATGTCAAGAAGGTCCAAGTAGGTTAAACAAAGCTAATAATAATAAAATAATAATTAAATAATACGGTCGGATACACCGTAGACGGGTTGGCACAGAACACAAAAAACATCCCACTGAAACCAGTACCGGACTGAGAAGTTGTGAAACAACTTTCCAAAATCCAATAAAAAGAAACAAACTCCCTGAAAGACCTTCTGAAAGCCTGGAGAACTTTCATAGAGACCACCATGAGAAAGTCAGGCTGCTTGGTAGAAATTGTTGCTCTACAGGATGTTAAAAATATTTTCCCAAAGCCTAGAATGGTGTTCTGGTATCTTAACCTTATCTTAAGTAAATGTATTTAACTAAATTAGCTGATTTCAGACACCAGATCTCTAGTTCTGATCCTACATTTCATGCTTTTATTTCTTCAAATTTCAATGAATGTTCTAAGCCTGAGTTGTTCCAGTCCTTCTCTGGGACAAACTTCTGGTGCTAACCCTCATCCTGGAAAGCTTGTTCTGTAATATTTTCTGGGACTACATGTTAGATTTCTTAGCTCCAGTCTAGATCTACAGAATGAAAGCTAAGCTCAGACAGAACCACCGTATTTAACTAGTTTGTATTTAGCTGTGTTTTATTCACTGTCCTCTTTGCTTTTCAGTCGATACTATGAAATATCTTTACAGTTTTCATTTTTCATCATGAAAGATCTATATTTGATTGTTCATTTTTGCTGCCATAATTTGAAGAAAATTAACTTTATTTCTGCAGGTTTATATCAGGAAATGTTTGCAGGTTCTCAGCTGTGATATTTTGATAAAAACCTGAGATTTTAAGCTCTACTTACCTGTAGGAACTCATATAAAACACAGTTAATCTCTTTCCACAGTAACTCTGGATGTTTCTCCTCTAAGAAAACAATGTCGCTCAATCTTTTCTTTTTTGTGTGTTTCTGTTGCTGTTTACTTGCAGAGCAATGAGTTAATTCCTCTCTAACTGGGTTAAACCCAGTTACGTGCTGGTTGGCCCAGTAAGGAGGCCAGCTGCTGCTGAAACACTTGGTGTGAACTTTATTTGCCTGTTTCTGTGGATTTACCATCTGTAGGATCGGCCCACGCTTCCAGTGAACTGACCTGAGGTCAGCCGCGTTGGCGTGATTCACACTGTGCACAAGCTGTGGTGAATATGAGCCTTTCAGCCCACAGCTCAAAGGTCCTACAGCCAGTAAAAATCACTCTATTGTTCCTGGAGCCTCAGCACAACAAGAGCTCTCATAAAGTGTTGATTTACTCTGCAGCCATTTCTGCAGCTGACCTCTGACCTGCTGCCAGAGGTGATAAATCACTCACTGTCACCCTCTGATTGTTTAATTCACAGGAGAAACTTCCTTTTCTCTCCATCAGCTTCCTTCCCGATCAGAGGTCAGAACTGGGACAGAATGTCTCGGGCAAACAAACTGAAGTATTTCTGACTAATTGAAAGTACTGAAGTATGATGTGATATTACTGCTGTGAACCGCTTTGAATTCCACCTGTCTTGAGGGCTGCATGTGATGAGTCCATGAAACCTGCTACAGAACTGCAAGACTACAGAACTACAAGACTACAGAACTACAGAACTACAAGACTACAGAACTGCAAGACTACAGAACTACAAGACTAAAGAACTACAAGACTACAGAACTACAGAACTACAAGACTAAAGAACTACAAGACTACAGAACTACAAGACTACAGAACTACCAGAACTACAAGTCTACAGAACTACAGAACTACTGAACTACAAGACTAAAGAACTACAAGACTACAGAACTACAGAACTACAAGACTAAAGAACTACAAGTCTACAGAACTACAGAACTACAAGACTACAGAACTACAAGACTACAGATCTGCAAGACTACAGAACTACAGAACTACAAGACTACAGAACTACAGAACTACAAGACTACAGAACTGCAAGACTACAGAACTACAGAACTACAAGGCTAAAGAACTACAAGACTACAGAACTACAGAACTACAAGACTACAGAACTGCAAGACTACAGAACTACAGAACTACAAGGCTAAAGAACTACAAGACTACAGAACTACAGAACTACAAGACTAAAGAACTACAAGTCTACAGAACTACAGAACTACAAGACTACAGAACTACAAGACTACAGATCTGCAAGACTACAGAACTACAGAACTACAAGACTACAGAACTACAGAACTACAAGACTACAGAACTGCAAGACTACAGAACTACAGAACTACAAGGCTAAAGAACTACAATACTAAAGAACTACAAGACTACAGAACGCACCAAGATCACAAACAAGGAAGAGAATTACTGCAGAACATGAAACTCCTCACTGGAAACTTTATTAGGGGCTCTTTGGTGGTACCCAGTTGGACCCCTTCAGAACTGCCTTAGTTCCACATGTTAAAGATTCAACACAGTGTCTGGACCGTTCCTCAGAGATTCTGTTCCACCACATCTAAAGGTTATCTGTGGGACTGAGATCTTCTGACTGTGGAGACCTCTGGAGTTCAGCATTGTTGAAGAAACTAGTTTCAGATGATCAATCAGAGCTTTGTGATGTGGAGCATTATTCTGCTGAGGGAACCATCAAAGGATGGGTCCATTGTGGTCATAAAGGGATGGAGATGGTCAGCAACAATATTCAGGTTGGCTGTTGGGTTAGGTGATGCTCAGTTGGTACCGAAGGGCTCATAGTGATCCAAGAACATGTCCCCACATCATGATACCACCAGCCTGGACCACTGATACAAGGCAGGATGGATCCAAGCTTATATGTTGTTTCCACCCAGTTCTGACCCGACCATCTGAATATTGGAGACTCATTGGACCAGTAAATGTTTTTCCAACCGGTTCTGGTCCAGTACTGGTGAGTCTGTGAGTTTTACCCTCAGTTCCCTGTTAGCAGACAGGAAAGGCACCTGCTGTGATCTTCTGCTGCTGTAGCCCATCTGTTCCAAGGTTCCACATGTTCTGCATTGATAGAGGCTGTTCTGCAGACCTTGGTTGTAAGGAGCAGTTATCAACTGGAACCAGTCGGCCCATTCTCCTCTGACCTGTGACATCAACTAACTTCATCCACACAGCTGCTGCTCACTGGACAGTTTCTCTTTTTTAGAGAGAAGGTTGTCGGTGAAAATCCCAGTAGGTTTTAAAGAGACCAGACCAGCCGGTCTGGTACCAACAACCATGCTACGTACAAGGTCACTTTTAAATCCCCTTTCTTCCTCATTCTGAGGCTCAGTTTGACCTTTAGCATCTCGTCTTCACCACGTCTAGATGAATAAATGCATGGAGGTGCTGCCCTATGATTGGCCGATCCAGTATTTATGTTAATAAGTAATTGAACAGGTGTAGCTAATAAAGTGGCTGTTGATGCAGTCTATGATTATCATTAATAAACATTGTTTTAAAAGAAAGTTGAGAGATTCCAGCAGTTCAGGACTAATGTTTCTAGATGATCTTCATCTAGAAAGGTTATCAGTTTTCTTTAAGCAAAATCCTCTTTTTCATTCTTTAGTTTCCACTAAAATGTTCCAAGCTGACAGAAAACCTTCACCAGCTCAGACAGAAGGTCTTTGGTGGTTTTCTAAATGAAACGCTTGGTCGGTCAAAGCCTCTGTGCTCAGTCAGCAAACACAGGAATGTCATTAAGGCGTTTTAATGTTCCTCCACTGTTCGGCTTCAAGGAATGTAGAGCTGAGCAACAAAGGCCTCCTTTCTCCTTTAACAAGACCTACTGAGATGTCTCGCTTTCTCCAACTTCACAGGAAAAGACTCTGATCAGTTCTGCTGGGAAGGTAAAAGAGACAGGATGAAGGGAGAGACTCCACAGAAGAACCAAGGAAGAAGAAGGAGACAACAGCTTAAAACTCCTGTTTGTACATCTGTTTACATGGGTTCAAGGCCCGGGGCAGAACAGGAAGGAAATGAGAGAGAGAGACAGGAGGGAAGAAATGAAGAACAGAAAATACAGATGGAAAGAAGAAAGGAATAAAGATAAAAATCCCAACGCCTCATATGAAGCAAGTCAGATTAAAATGTTCAATTTAAATAAATAAGTTTCAATATGGAAGTAATGATAAATCAATGATTGACCTTGATGCAGAAAACGGTCCTGATTTCTAGGAACCAACAGTTTCTGAACATCTCCGGTTTTCATGCAGTTTGTTCCAGAGCTGAGGAGCTTAGAAACTAAAGGCTGCCTCACCTTGTTTGGTTCTGGTTCTGGGGCACGGAGTAAGCAGGTCTATGATGACCAAGACCAGCCAGTGCAGTAATTAAAGAACTGCTTCTGATATGATCCATTTTCTTGGTGTTGTCTAGGACTCCGCAGTTTTTCTGCGTCCGGTTTTACTCCGGCAACGTCTTTCAGGCTGATTTATTGATCGACTTTATTTGGTTGTTAAAAACGATGATGACACCTTCAATCTTCTCTTGCTCTGTGGTTTTTAGCCCATAAGTTTTATTTAAGGGAACAAAACAATGATTTCTGTCTTTTTTGCACTGAGTTGAAGGAAATTCTGACCCATCCACTCACTGATACTATGGACCCACTGAAGACAAGCAGGGATGAAGAATGGATGGAAAGAAAGAAAAGAAGGAAATAGACGCAAAGAAAATATGAAAATAGAAAGAAAAGAGGAAGAAACAAATGGAGCAGTAAAGGCAGAAGGAAAAACGGACAGAAAGGTTTGCATCAGAAAACAAAAAATACGATTTTAAATAACTTCTGAACTCAGAAACATATTCCAGCTGAGGTTAATGTGAAACAAGATAAAGAAACTGCAGGAAAATCTAAAGTTTAAATGAAAATGAAAACTGTGAGTGAAATGTAAAACCTTCCCTCTGTGGTCACGTCTCTGCCTGGAAGATAAACCCAGAGTTAATTAACAGACTCTAATGTTTCAGTCTGCAGCTCATTTCTTCCTGCTATCGACTCGAGCTCCAGAGGAAAACTCTCCGGCTCCCCTCACTCTTCCCTGCTCGGAAATACTGCAGCAGCAGAGACGAAATCCAGCAAATCCTAATGAAAAACCCTTGGTGCTGTTCACCAGGTGTCCGACCCACTCTGAGAAACAAGCTGCAAACACCTGATGATGCAGGAGCTGCAAACATCAATCCCAACAGACCAGTTTTCCACCCGTTAAGTTTTAATCCATGCAGCCATCCTGAATATTTCCAGCACACATCCGTAAAGAGCAGCTGGTCGTCTTCAGACCAGTGGTGGGAGCGTCTGCCGGCTGGGAGGAAGCACCTGCTCGCTGTGAACTGATGAGACCCAGAAGAAACCTGGCGCGATGGAAACAGACGTCCAGGTGTCCAAGAAATCATTGTCCTCTTCTCCAAGGAGTTCCCAGTAGAAACACACCATAGACTGTTGCTATGACAACAGCATAAAGGTCAAATTAGATGCCTAACTAAGAGTTTGAACTAAAGGACGTTCAGAGCTGAGTGTTTTCACAGTACAGCTGAGTCAGCACTTGCATCTCTGTTGCAGCTGGTAAAAAACGGACTCCTTAGAGACAATCCCTCAACACTGGGAGTTAATCAGTTTACTCAGAGTAAAAATGGAGAGGATGAGGGATGGATCTGAAGGTTGGTCTCCTCCAGGAAGAGGCCCGCTACAGGAGGTCCATCATGACACGTAGAAGGAAGCAGAGTCAGGGAAGAATGAAAGAAGCAGATAATGGGAATCAGTTGAAGAAGTAATGCTGCAAAATATTCTAAAATCATCTCAGTTGGGCTGATTAATGGCCCATATTTTGATATTTTTAACCCAAAGATGAAGATGAGTGAGATGACGAGGGAATGAGTAGCATGAGTGGGATGTGAGCAACGATTTGTCTCCAAAAATAGTTGAAGTCTGTGTGTTTTTGCTGTGATGAATTATAAGTCATCCCAGGCAGGCAGCAGCTGCAGTAAAGCTGCAGTAAAGGTGCAGTAAAGCTCCAGTAAAGCGGCAGTAAAGCGGCAGTAAAGCTGCAGTAAAGCTGCAGTAAAGCAGCAGTAAAGCTCCAGTAAAGCGGCAGTAAAGCTGCAGTAAAGCGGCAGTAAAGCTGCAGTAAAGGTGCAGTAAAGCGGCAGTAAAGCGGCAGTAAAGCTGCAGTAAAGCGGCAATAAAGCTGCAGTAAAGGTGCAGTAAAGCGGCAGTAAAGCTGCAGTAAAGCGGCAATAAAGCTGCAGTAAAGCTGCAGTAAAGGTGCAGTAAAGCTCCAGTAAAGCGGCAGTAAAGCGGCAGTAAAGCAGCAGTAAAGCTCCAGTAAAGCGGCAGTAAAGCGGCAGTAAAGCTGCAGTAAAGGTGCAGTAAAGCTCCAGTAAAGCGGCAATAAAGCTGCAGTAAAGCAGCAGTAAAGCTCCAGTAAAGCTCCAGTAAAGCGGCAGTAAAGCGGCAGTAAAGCAGCAGTAAAGCTCCAGTAAAGCGGCAGTAAAGCTGCAGTAAAGCGGCAGTAAAGCGGCAATAAAGCTGCAGTAAAGCTGCAGTAAAGGTGCAGTAAAGCTCCAGTAAAGCGGCAGTAAAGCGGCAGTAAAGCTGCAGTAAAGCTGCAGTAAAGCAGCAGTAAAGCTCCAGTAAAGCGGCAGTAAAGCTGCAGTAAAGCGGCAGTAAAGCTGCAGTAAAGGTGCAGTAAAGCGGCAGTAAAGCGGCAGTAAAGCTGCAGTAAAGCGGCAATAAAGCTGCAGTAAAGGTGCAGTAAAGCGGCAGTAAAGCTGCAGTAAAGCGGCAATAAAGCTGCAGTAAAGCTGCAGTAAAGGTGCAGTAAAGCTCCAGTAAAGCGGCAGTAAAGCGGCAGTAAAGCAGCAGTAAAGCTCCAGTAAAGCGGCAGTAAAGCGGCAGTAAAGCGGCAGTAAAGCTGCAGTAAAGGTGCAGTAAAGCTCCAGTAAAGCGGCAATAAAGCTGCAGTAAAGCAGCAGTAAAGCTCCAGTAAAGCTCCAGTAAAGCGGCAGTAAAGCGGCAGTAAAGCAGCAGTAAAGCTCCAGTAAAGCGGCAGTAAAGCTGCAGTAAAGCGGCAGTAAAGCGGCAATAAAGCTGCAGTAAAGCTGCAGTAAAGGTGCAGTAAAGCTCCAGTAAAGCGGCAGTAAAGCGGCAGTAAAGCAGCAGTAAAGCTCCAGTAAAGCGGCAGTAAAGCTGCAGTAAAGCGGCAATAAAGCTGCAGTAAAGCTGCAGTAAAGGTGCAGTAAAGCTCCAGTAAAGCGGCAGTAAAGCGGCAGTAAAGCTGCAGTAAAGCAGCAGTAAAGCTCCAGTAAAGCGGCAGTAAAGCTGCAGTAAAGCGGCAGTAAAGCTGCAGTAAAGGTGCAGTAAAGCGGCAGTAAAGCTGCAGTAAAGCGGCAGTAAAGCGGCAGTAAAGCGGCAATAAAGCTGCAGTAAAGCTGCAGTAAAGGTGCAGTAAAGCTCCAGTAAAGCGGCAGTAAAGCGGCAGTAAAGCGGCAGTAAAGGTGCAGTAAAGCTCCAGTAAAGCTGCAGTAAAGGTGCAGTAAAGCGGCAGTAAAGCTGCAGTAAAGCGGCAGTAAAGCGGCAGTAAAGCGGCAATAAAGCTGCAGTAAAGCTGCAGTAAAGGTGCAGTAAAGCTCCAGTAAAGCGGCAGTAAAGCGGCAGTAAAGCGGCAGTAAAGGTGCAGTAAAGCTCCAGTAAAGCTGCAGTAAAGCGGCAGTAAAGGTGCAGTAAAGCTCCAGTAAAGCTGCAGTAAAGCGGCAGTAAAGCTGCAGTAAAGCTGCAGTAAAGCTCCAGTAAAGCTGCAGTAAAGCTCCAGTAAAGCGGCAGTAAAGCGGCAGTAAAGCGGCAGTAAAGCAACAGTAAAGCTCCAGTAAAGCGGCAGTAAAGCTGCAGTAAAGCGGCAGTAAAGCGGCAATAAAGCTGCAGTAAAGCTGCAGTAAAGGTGCAGTAAAGCTCCAGTAAAGCGGCAGTAAAGCGGCAGTAAAGCAGCAGTAAAGCTCCAGTAAAGCTGCAGTAAAGCGGCAATAAAGCTGCAGTAAAGCTGCAGTAAAGGTGCAGTAAAGCTCCAGTAAAGCGGCAGTAAAGCGGCAGTAAAGCTGCAGTAAAGCAGCAGTAAAGCTCCAGTAAAGCGGCAGTAAAGCTGCAGTAAAGCGGCAGTAAAGCTGCAGTAAAGGTGCAGTAAAGCGGCAGTAAAGCGGCAGTAAAGCTGCAGTAAAGCGGCAGTAAAGCTGCAGTAAAGCGGCAATAAAGCTGCAGTAAAGCTGCAGTAAAGGTGCAGTAAAGCTCCAGTAAAGCGGCAGTAAAGCGGCAGTAAAGGTGCAGTAAAGCTCCAGTAAAGCTGCAGTAAAGCGGCAGTAAAGCTGCAGTAAAGCTGTAGTAAAGCGGCAGTAAAGCTGCAGTAAAGCTGCAGTAAAGCTCCAGTAAAGCGGCAGTAAAGCTCCAGTAAAGCTGCAGTAAAGCTCCAGTAAAGCGGCAGTAAAGCAGCAGTAAAGCTGCAGTAAAGCTGTAGTAAAGCGGCAGTAAAGCTGCAGTAAAGGTGCAGTTGTTGGGACCACACAGCCATGGGTGTTCAACACTAAAACTCCGGTACATACCTTCCTGGAACCTTTCAAAATAAAGTGCATTTACCTTCTTCCAGCACAGCCAGGAAATGGGGTAACTGCGGACTTCCTGTGGCGCCATTACCCAAATAAAAGCCCCACCTTTCCACAAGTCTTTCTCTTCCACACCGATGACCATCGGGTCAGGAGGGAACACAGCGCGCTGAATGTCTTTTGCTGGCAAAAGGACATAAATTCAACTGGATCCAAGGACCGATCACCGATCATTTGCAAAAGTTAAGTAGAATGAAATACTGTCTGTGTATCCGGTATTTTCATTCATGAACGGAGAAGTTAAGGTGTAAGAGTTGCTTACATTTTCTCTTCGAGGCCCCACAGAAGCAAACGGTGTTCCGAGAGAAGCTGTTTCGACAAGCCGAGTCTGGAGGAAAGACTACGGCCGCAACCGTGTTTACGGTAACGAACAGCTGGTCACCTTCTGATCGGGAGAAACTGAGGAGGTTAGCGGGAAGCTAACTCTTTGTTCACGACGGATATCTTCTTCAAACTTCGCCTTGGGACGACATTCCCTCAACAGGTTCAGAGGTTGGATTTTGGGCAGATTAACAGATAGGTTTAGGATGAAATGATCTAAACGTTTTCATGTTATGAAGTTTGTTTTGTGGAACTCGGCTATCTTGGTGCTAGCATGCTACCTGTAGCACCCAGGCCGGTTCGGGTTCTTTGTATGTTTTAAAGTTAAGATAAACTTTATTTAAAGGGTGGTTTTAACCAGAACATTGCTCATAACGCGCCGTCAGCGCTTATGCATTTTAACCCTGGTATTTTAAAGGTATGTGTTGATTCTGGCGCTAAGCTATCTTCTAGCTTAGCACTTTAGCTAGCTTCTTTGTTAGCCCAACGGCCAGCCGGTAAGAACACGTGTGCTAGCATTAAGGCTAGTCAACAGAAAGGTTGTTAGTTTTCAAGCTAGTAAATAATAGTCCCTGAACATCATTTACTAAAGTTGATAACTAAGTAAACACCATTAAGCCCCATTTCTCCAGAAAGATTTGGCTCTTTTCCAAAATACTCAATAATATTTCTTCAAATATTATTTTAATAAATGAAGGCAGCTAATTAGACACCGTTGAGAATTAGTCATCCAGGAGGTTGGTTTTATTCAGCAGATCATTATTTAAAACATTATTTTATTAAAATAATATTTTATCTGATCTTGCATTGTGAATGTTTGTCTAAATGTTGCTGATTATTGTCTAAGTTGGTTCCAAAACTAACTTAACTTCACTTCCAGATTCTTCAAGATAATCCTTGGTTCTCAAACATAAACATTGCATGGTAATGTTGCATCACTCTTTTGGTCATAATTATCAATCATCTTTAATCAACTTGTTTATATTGTACATAGTCCATTAGTCTTCATTATTCTTTAATTCTGCTTGGTAGTTTAGTTGGATTGTTTTAGCAAAGTAAAGAGTTTGTTGATTGAAATATGTTTGACTTTGAGTTGACTTATTTTTGTTAATAAATTCTTGTATTTTAAGAAATTGTGTGAATATATTCCATATATGTGCAGAGTTTATACTGTTCAATAATGTCAGAACTCGTCTCACACCTTTCTATTCTGTCCTAATACCATCGCCGTAATGGGGCTGGTATTCACAAGACAATCCTTAACAGACCGGAATATTATTTTGTAAAATATTAATATTAAATAATATTCTCAGATTCATATTTACAACACAGTAAAGCGGCAGTAAAGCGGCAGTAAAGTGGCAGTAAAGCTGCAGTAAAGTGGCAGTAAAGCGGCAGTAAAGCTGCGGTGGTGAAATCTCCCTCAGGAATGGAGCCTTTGAAGGAGCAGAAACACACATTTACCTCCGACTGTGATGACAGACAGCAGGAACTATCAGGAACTATAACAGGAGGTGGGGGGATGATAACCACAGGGTCTCCTCTGACTCAACACGTCCCCTCCCCAAACCTGTTGAGTCCATCAGCGCCCGTGGGTCTGGGAGGAGATCACCAAATTTTCCAGATTTTATCAGAGAAGAACTATCCAAAGAAGAGCACAAAGACAGTTCAAGGATGCAGGTGATGAGAATAATGATGAAAGGCTGAAATATACAGAAGATTATTAAACAGCATCATTTTACAACAAAACAAACTAAATCTGTGACTTTTTTATCAAGATTTTGCTGTTAATGAATAAAAACTGTGGGAATAAAGAGATTATTTACTAAATGTCCAATATGTTTCTAAATGATATTAGTCTCTGTAGGTTCTGTTTTAAAACTTGTTTCTAGCTGATAAAGGAGACAGGAAGTAGGAATCCTTCACATCCTGTCACCACCGATCTACAAATAGAATAAACACAGGAATAAAAACAGCTCAAACTGAAAAACAATAAAAACATAAAGTATTTCTGAAGGATGAGTTTTTATTCTTTTAGACCAGTAGAAAATGTTTGCAAAGTACTTAAATATGAAAACTTATTTTAACGTTATTGTCATGGAGTGACCCATGCAGTCAGATAAATAATATGCAACAGAGACAAACAACCAATGACAACGCAGTTATTTTTATTTGGTTCCATCTGGCCGGCTTACAGGGTTCTGTTTCTCTGTGTTGTACTCTGCCGGGAACGCAATGATTCTGATGGTTCTTTAGTTATTTGATGTTGAAATGAAGGGTCACCAAGTATGTCTGTTTTCATCTTAGCTGAGGTGTCTTTCCAGGGCAGCGCAGCAAACCAGAGCAGGAGGCCTCCAGAGTCTGGATGTGGGACGTTCCATTTGTGAAGTACTGCCTAGGGGTGTTTGTTTGGGCCATACCATTTAATAAAGATGCATATGGAACCAAACATCCTAATTCCTCTCTAGTTGTATTAGTTGATCTGCATATCGATAAATAAACTATTTGTACATTTTCTAAGGTGGATGAGCACCAACTAATGATGGTTTGTCCTAAAGGAGGAGCCTCCAGGATACAGCCCAGAGTAGAAGCTCGCTAGAGAGGCACAATGTCAGGGGCCCGGTGCAGTCAGGGGCCCAGTGCAGTCAGGGGCCCAGTGCTCCATAGTCAGGGACCCGGTGCTCCATAGTCAGGGGCCCAGTGCAGTCAGGGGCCCAGTGCCGTCAGGGGCCCGGTGCTCCATAGTCAGGGGCCCAGTGCTCCATAGTCAGGGGCCCAGTGCAGTCAGGGGCCCAGTGCTCCATAGTCAGGGACCCGGTGCTCCATAGTCAGGGGCCCAGTGCAGTCAGGGGCCCAGTGCCGTCAGGGGCCTGGTGCTCCATAGTCAGGGGCCCAGTGCAGTCAGGGACCCAGTGCCGTCAGGGGCCCGGTGCTCCATAGTCAGGGGCCCAGTGCTCCATAGTCAGGGGCCCAGTGCAGTCAGGGGCCCAGTGCCGTCAGGGGCCCGGTGCTCCATAGTCAGGGGCCCAGTGCTCCATAGTCAGGGGCCCAGTGCAGTCAGGGGCCCGGTGCAGTCAGGGGCCCAGTGCTCCATAGTCAGGGACCCGGTGCTCCATAGTCAGGGGCCCAGTGCAGTCAGGGGCCCAGTGCTCCATAGTCAGGGACCCGGTGCTCCATAGTCAGGGGCCCAGTGCAGTCAGGGGCCCAGTGCTCCATAGTCAGGGGCCCAGTGCAGTCAGGGGCCCAGTGCCGTCAGGGGCCCGGTGCTCCATAGTCAGGGGCCCAGTGCAGTCAAGGGCCCAGTGCTCCATAGTCAGGGGCCCAGTGCAGTCAGGGGCCCAGTGCCGTCAGGGGCCCGGTGCTCCATAGTCAGGGGCCCAGTGCTCCATAGTCAGGGACCCGGTGCTCCATAGTCAGGGGCCCAGTGCAGTCAGGGACCCGGTGCTCCATAGACTTGGAATTTTGTTGATTTGAAGATTTTTGGATTTCTTTTTCTTCTGAGTTTTTTTGTTGCTGCAAATTTTCTTTGCCAACCATTTCCGGCACAATGCTCTTCCACCAGCTGGGGGTAAAAAGAAACACAGGAATAAAAAAGATGTTCATGAGGTTCCTTCCAGAGGGCTCTGCATGCAGGACACGGGTCACCAACAGAGGCTATCATAAGTATTCACACCTATGAACCTTTCTGCATGGTGTTACCACCATAAACCTCAACGTATTTTACTGGGATCTCATGGGACAGAACAATGAATTGTTTAATAGTTTTCACATATTTGTTACAGAGTGAAATCTGTTTATGTATCTTACCCTGAGCAGTACTCTGATTCCCCTGAATAAAATCCACCTCAATCACCTGCCTTCAGAAACCACCTGATGATTAATTATAGCTCACCTTAGAGAACATCATGAAGACCAAGGAACACAGCAGACTGCTCAGGGAGAAAGATGTGGAGACGTTTAGAGCAGGGTTAGGTTAGCTACGCTACTCAGGTAGGATAATGAGTCCACAGGACAAATCAGTCTGCACTCTATTGGAGGTTCTCCTTCCAGCAGGACAACCACCCTAAACATCCAGCCAGAGCTATTGTGGGCTGGATTAGACCATGGGTCCAACTTCAGTCCTGCAGAGCCACCATCCCGTAACCTTTAGATGAGATCAAGTGGCTGAATTCCCTCATCAGTTCTGCAGAGACCTTTTAACCCTGGAGACCCTGGTTCATTCAACTGGTTCAGGTGTGTTGGAGAAGGGATGCATCTAAAAGCTGCAGGACAGTAGCTCTGAGGTCTGGACTTGGACACCATGAATCATCATCCTTCAACCTTCGTTTATGGGGTGTAAATACTTTTGCAAAGCCATGTATGGATTTTATGGTTGTTACAGAACAGCAGGTCATAAATGTGTGGGATAATAATGGGTCATACTGAGCGTCTCTGTTCAGCCCAGATCAATATGTTGAAAACTGGACTTTTCTTCAGAACATCTGATCCATCCAGGTTTATCTGAAGCAGAAACGTTAGTGAGGCTTGGTTAACCCTCATTTCATCAATCCTTTTACCATATAGGTGAAGTTATTAAATGGACTGAAAGAGGAGATGTGTATTTATCACAGATGAGCAGGAAACGTTTCTGTAACTTATTAAATGAATATTTATATCAGTTAGACTGGTGTTGATGTTCAAAACCAGAAAATTATCTTCAACAAAGTTCCTTCTTATTCAGTCTCAGAAGTTCATGAAACAGCAGCTGACTGTGGACTATCAGATCAGCTGTGTTTGTAGATTTATCTCCTCATGAAACAAAGGAAACATATTATCTAAAGTTCCCCCTTCAAACAATCAGCCGTGCGATGATGAAAGATGAAGGAGCGCTCGTCATCGCTCGGCTGTCGTCGGCTTTTATCTGCATCTCAGAACGATTAACTTGTCTGCATACCTGCCTCACCTGTCTGCTGCACTTCCTGCCTCTTTAAGCATGACTCATGTTTCCTTCAGGGTTCATCTGACCTGAAACCAGCACATTTAAACACTGAAACTTCTTCTCCAGTTCGGCAGCAGAAGTCTCTTTAGAAATCATATTTATTTCAACCTCCAGCCTGAGCTGAACTCTATTATTTAAACCCTCTCCTTATTAAAGGTTCCCAGACGGAGCAAAGCGGCAGCAGCAACAGGTTTGCTGGTTTAACGTCTCTGAGCTCCTCGCTGACGGATGTTTGTGTAGAAATGTGGGCAGAACCAAGATTATCCCAGTAATCCCTGAACAGAACAAGGATGATCCCCGTCCTTCACACCTCTGGACCCTGAGCTGCTCAGACGTGTACCGTGTGCTGATCCGTGTGATCATTCAGTCACAGGACCTTCATCTGCAGGTGTTCACTGGTTCACAGCTGAGGAAACGTTGGGAAGATGTTTGAAAGTGAAGAAAGACAAGCAGTTTTATGTTCTGAAATACCAACGAAGGAAATTCTAAAAAATAAACAGATTTAGTTATTCGGGTTTCAGCCTCCTTTTTAGACTGGATCCTGGTTTGGAAAATGAAATCCAGCTCTAACGTTCTCCATCCTTCTCTCCACAGTGTGTGGAGTTCAGCGAGGGCTCAGTGACTGGAGACATGTGTGAGGACCTGTGTGTCCACGGCCTGGTCGAGTATAAGCGCTGCCTCTACTATGAGAACGGGAAGAAGGTGATCGAGGCTCGCTGGAGAGGAAGCCCCATCATCCTCAAATCCAAGCTGGAGAACTTCTCCTCCTACGAGCCCCTGGGGATCCTGGACTACCAGGTGACATCTGTGATGCACAAAATATTTATCACATTTTGTCAAGCTGGAACCACAAGCCTTTGTGTATTTTATTACCAAAGCACTTCTATTTCTAAAGCACTTTAAGAAGAACAAACCAGCTGACCAAAGTGCTGCACAAAACTAGACGACTGAACGGGAATAAAACAACTATAAGAAAATACGTAGGAGCTATAGAAACCTAAGACATTATAAGTACAAAAAGTACATTAAGAAAGTGATACTAACTTGGGTTAAAACTCAAAGAGAAAAAAAGTTTTTAAACGGGTCTTAAAAGCAGCAAGAGATGGAACCTGCCGGACCCTCAGCGGCAGCTCAATGAACAATTTAGGAGCCGAACCTGCGAAGGTCTTGTCTCCTCCGGATTTACAAACTGTCTTCGGGACTAACTAAAGCATCTGATCACATGATCTAAGAACATGCTAAGACTAATTAGATTTAAATCCCTTTAAAATGCATCCAGAACTTAATAGGAAGCCAGTGAAGGGATGTTAAAACCAGAGTTATGTGCTCTTGTTTAGCTGTACCAGTTAGAAATCACGCAGCAGCATTTTGTACCAGCTGTAGGCGGGAGAGGGAGGATTGGCTAACTCCAATCAAAAGAATGTTACAATAATCCAGGTATGAGGTAATAAAAGCATGGATCACGTCCCCAGGTGGCGTGCAGGAAGGAGGGGCTTAGTTGTTGACAGCCGCCTCAACTGAAAGACCGAGGACTAAACTGTTTTAAAGGAAAGTAGACTTGACAGTCATCAGCATATAAATGAAATGACACGCCATGCTTTCTGAAAACAGAACAAAGTGGCAACAAATAAAGCAAGAACAGGAGAGGACCAAGAATAGAGCCCTGAGGTACTCCCCTGGGAGGGCAGCAGAAGTAAAATCATCCATCACAGGATTTTAACCGATGGACCAAAACACACTAGAGGAAGGAAATGATTTAAAGCTTCAATCTGAAAGGAGCGTCTAAGCCCATTTTAGAAACCCAATCGAAGTCGGTACTCTGTAGAATCACCATTGTCTCTACCAGCATGGAACATCTACAGACCGAAAGATTTTCGACCCCTCTTCATTGTGAAACGGCTCAAGCGCTGTCAGATTGGATGAAGAACATCTGTAAGTGTCGTTTCTCTGGACTTTGACTAGGCCATTTTATCAAATAACTATGCTTTGTTCTAAACCATTGTGTCATTTTCTTCGAAACAGCTCTGACCCACATACAGAAGGACACTCCAGAGAACAAAAATCAGTAAAATGATGTTTATTGAGAAACTAATAATCAGGAACGAGAACCCGAAAATCTCCAACTGTATGGAAGGGAAGGGAACTGGTGAGAAAAGGGAAGCAGTGTTTGTCTTTCCTCCTGGTGCTGTTCTGAGGTGAATCAAAATCGTGAGGTAATCCAAAGATGGCTTTCATGGGAGGGTGAACAGGATACGCTTAATGTCCAGATGCAGAGAAACGAAGGAATCAGGATGGCTGCCAGCCAGAACGAAATCCAGACAAAGACAATAATTCAGGAAGCAAAGTCTGTAGGAAGCCTTTAGCCACAGTCTTCTGAGGCAGTAATCCAAGAGTCAGGTTCAATAACCTGCGAAGGAGCATTAACAAGGTTTACAAGGAGCACAAAAACAAAGCTTAGTCTAGAGGTGGCTGAGTTCGTTACCACTGTAGGTAAACACTCTCGCATCGAAGTGCTGGCAGCCTCCTGCTTAAATCCTCCTCCAAGCAATCAGCAGAACAAGGCGCACCTGTCCACCAGTGCACCTGAGAGCTCCAGCACCATCAGGGAAACTGAACACAATGTTGGAAAGCACACACACACACAAACCAAAACCCCGACACATTGTCCTGCTGGAAGGTGAACCTCCACCGCAGTCTTGAACAGGTTTTCTTCCGGGATTGTCCTGGATTAATCTCCATCCATCTTTCCATCAACTCTGACCAGCTTCCCCCCAGTGGTACCGTGGGCCTCCTGGCTGCGTCTGAGTAATGCTGTCATTGCGTAGTTATCATCTGAGTTTTATTTAGGGGTACTACAGTACAGGGAACTGAGTACAAATACATGTCATACATTTCAGAGTTTCTATGTGAAAGGTTTCAAAAATCATTCATAATGTTTTTTTTTTTGTATTAAAAATCACAATAAAACACATTAATGTTTCTGGTTTAATGCGACATGTGTGAAGGAATCATTTTGCCAAGCAGCACATTTCCATGCAGGAATATTTGGAATTTCAAATAAATCCCATTTTGTCTGTTCAGCAGGAAGCAGGAGAGGAGCTGTCGGCTCTTGATGTAGTTTTTTACGCCACCATGGAGGTGAGTCGTCTCAGCTGAATTATCACGTTTTATTTCTCACTATCTGAACAGTTTTCCTTCTTCTGAGCACAGGTACGAAACTCCCTGGGTCTGTCTGAGGATGGTGAGGATGAAGAAGGAGGAGGAAACAACAGCTCGATATCCAGACTATGGGGGAAGAAGCTGAAAATCCCAGAGAGGAGTTACTCCAGAGCAGAGCTGGGCTCTCTGTGGTCGCTGCTTCAGCAGGAGGAATACACCTTTCTCAGGTAGAAAGCAGTTTGACAGGTGGGGTTAACCTGTTGGTCATTTGGTCCATCATTTGACATCTTTGCAGTTTTGGTTGTTTGGTGGCAAATGTGTCTTCTGACCCAGGACATTTAGTAGAACTATTCAATATATCATCTAGTTCTCTTCTGTCGGCCCAAACCTTCACATTTTCCTCCTCGTTATGATAAAAATATCTGGTTTGGATTGAAAATTTGGAATATTTAAATGATTTGTTTCTAGCTCTTAAATGGCCGAAAAGCTGACAGCTATGTGTTACAGACGTATACTGAAAAGCAGCTCATTTACACTAGGAGCAGCACAGGACAGTTCTTTTTATGCAGAAACAGCACCGCAGTCCATTTTAGCTTGGATGAATCGTGTTGCGGGTCGTAAGGAATTACATTTGCATATCCTCCTCCCATAAATTTTGGTCATAATGTTTTGCGTAGATTTTACACATGCAATTCAATTTGCACCTGGTTTGTTGATCAGCGTTGCCACGCAAGCAGGTTTGCGGGTGGTTTCGTACACGCAAACCTTTTCAAGATCAGAACCAAAGTAGGGTGGTGAAGGGGCAAACTGACCCAGAGTCGGTCCAGATGCTGGACTCCTGATCACAGTTTGATTTCTGTAGCTTAGCTTCTAGTTAGCAAAGCTCAGTCGTCCATCTGTCATAATGAACCAGAACCGGGTGATTCTTGTGCAGCACAACTCAGAGGCAGGAAGTGGTTTAAACGGGTTTACTGAAATAAGGTTTTCTGGTAGTATCTGGCTGTGTGAGCGGGCTCCTCCAGTTAGTGAGTGGCGGTGAAGGGTGGACAGGTAGAGGAATTATTCTGCAGTCTGATCCAATGAATCCGGTGAATTCATGAAGTATTTACTGGTTTGGTAGGAGAATGAACCACGGCAGGTTATCCAGGATGAAGGTTTGCTGGCAGCCAACAGAGAATGAGGCAGGTCAGGACAAAGCCAAGAACAGAGCCGGGTTAGTTGTTCTGATTACCACTCGGCAAACAATCCGACGGCTCCTCCAAGCCCTCAGCAGCTTTTGAAGCTCCTCAGGTGAACAGACATGCAGCTGCACCTGCCTGTCGCACCCTGGTGGAGAGAATGAAACACAACACCCACACAACACAACAAACCTGCACTCAGCTCCATGGCCTGATACCTTCTGTCTTCTGAACTCCTGAGATCAGTTCAGGAGGGGAAACCACACGTTTGTCTCCCCAGCAACGTTCTCCAGCTCCTCCTGATGGATCCCAAGGTGTTCCTGGGCCAGAAGGGATATGTAGTCCGTCCAGCGAGTCCTGGTGTGGTAAAGGGCTTTGGCCCTTGGTAAGGTCTCTCAAGGTTCTGACAGGAGGGATGAGGCTTAGACCCATTCAAAGACCTTAGAGATGGAAGAGCAGACAGAACAGGCCCCCTAAGCTGTAGAGGATTTGCTAGAAGGCAACTGGTTGCCCTCATCTGGCTTCTGGGTCTATCCTAGGCTCCACAAGTTCTTACCACCTCCAAGTGGATCCACATCCTGCAAGAAATGAGATCATAGTTAGGTGCAGTGGGAGCTGGACCAAAGAAGTGACCTGGAGATGTCAAGTTGACCGCAGGATCTCCTTGAAGATATGAATTTGAGAAAGAAATGTTTACTGATCCCATTTTTTAAAATTTTACACAATTTTACTTAAATTTCTATCTGGTCAAATTTCTAACAGGATTTAAAATGTCAGGATCATCGTTTTACTCTTATTTCATCTTTGAAACTCGAACTCTTGATGTTCTTCATGCTCTCCAGAGTTCTGCAGGACCTTAGTCCCCATGTGGCCAAGGTGTTGGGCTCCTGTGGTCACTTCTACGCTGTTGAGTACCTGTCAGCTGGACACGCGTGGGACCAGAACATCTTCTCCATGGAGGAGGTGGTTGTTCCCGCGATGCAGGATCAGAACCAAGCTGGAGCTTATGGAAGGTGGACCACCAGGCAGATGGTGCATCAGATCGCACTGAGCTTCTTGGACATGGTGTGGCACTTTGACAATGACTTCACCCACAAGCTGCACCTGTGTGACATCAAACCAGAGAACTTTGCAATCAGGAAGGACCTGACGGTGAGTTTCAGTTTGACTTAAATGTTCACTCCTAACCATAACCCTAATTTATTTCATCTTTTGCAGCAAAACAGGGAATTCTGTCAAATTTAGGTCAAAAAACAGGATTAATAAAAGACTCTTTGAGGAGCAGAAATGTGGTGATTTAAACAGTCAGAAAACATCTAAGCTTAATGTGGCCTAAAGGTGGAAGTTTAGTCTAAATCTGGTCTAAATTGTGTTTTTAGGGGTCTGCATGGAAACATGTTTTATCCCAGATCAATAATCATAAAATCATCACAGATATGTGTCAGGATGAAACTCTGGTTCTCAGTTAGACTGTCTTCACTGCTTGAGCCTCATGATTTATCACAAAGAAGTCCACATCTGTTCATGTGTTTCTGGTCGACCTTTTTTAACATATTAAACTGAACCAGAAGCTCCAGCATGAATCTGAATGAACATCAGAAAGCTGAGCCTCTTCAATGGAGACCAAGAAATGTTGTTTTTTGTTTTCCTCCACAAAATAATATCTGGGACTTTTCATTGTTTGGTTTCATCGAAGATAAAATATCATGTAAGTGTTCAGAGACAGAATGACAACTTAAAAACGTGGTTCAGGTCCTACAGAAGCAGTTTTCTACAGAACAAACTGGGCCCTGACAAATAAAGAGACAGGATTAAACTACAAATATTTTCCCTTCATACTTATGTCCATGAAAAAATTCCTAAAGTTATTTTTCTGATTAAACATTAGAGAGAAACGTTTGTCAGAAGGTCCTTTGAAGGATGTTGACGTCCCTGAATCCAGATTATGTTAAATGAAATAAAGTGCAGCTCAGCATTATTACTGAGCTAAAAGGAAGTCCATACATAGCAACTGTTAAATATGTTTTTTTAGGAAGGTTTAAAACTACATTCAGTCTCCATATGAAGTTTAGGCTGTGCAAAGGAAAAGAAAATTAATGATGACTCTGAATTTAGGCCAGATGGAAAGTTTCCACCATCAGAGCCAAAGATCTTCACTCCAAGTCAAACCTTATTATTACATATAAAACTCTGAGGGATTATTGAATATAATGTTACAGTTAATCATTAAAATGAGCTTATTGAGCTGTAAAATGAAAGCCAGCAGTGTGCCAAATAAAACACCTGGGTTTTCCTCCTGTTTAAAATTACAGAAAATAAAACAAAGGTTTTTGGCTTGTTTATTACTGTTATTTCTGGGTTTTTTGTTTCTGTGGCCATACATGAGGTTTGCACTAGGCTCCCTCCAGCCGTTACAGCTGAATGGAAACATTTGTTTTTCTCAGGAAACTTAACAGAGAGCAGAACAAAATGCTCCTTTGTATAAATATGAACTAATTTAAACCATGGTCTTATGATTATTGTTTCTGTGTTAACAGTTATGGAGCTAATTTCTAGTCAGTCAGTCATTTTCTACCGCTTCTTCCATAGTGGGTCGCGGGGAGCTGGTGCCGTTCTCCAGGAGGGGAGGTCCACCCTGGACGGGTCGCCAGTCCATCGCAGGGCGCAGCTTTCTAGTGTTGAAATCAATGAACAGTTGTCTGTGTTAAATGGCACCTCTGTAGATGAGAACTAACTGTTTATTTATTGATTTATTTTCCTTTCTGAAAAACAGGAAAGAAATTGTTTAATTCAATTCAATTCAATTCAAAGATACTTTATTGATCCCCGAGGGGAAATTAGAAGTCCAGTACAACCCATCCAAACATACATCATGACACAAGACAAGGGGAGGACGGGTCACCGAGGCTTTGCTGCCCGCTCACAGGTGCTGCCCTTGTTAGATGAGAAAAGAGGCCATATTAGGAAAGTAGAGGAAAAAATCATATTTCACACTTGATCCTTAGCAGGATACAGTTTGAGATTGTAAAAAACCTCAGAACAAAGAAGCAACAAATTTACAAAACAACATCATGCTGGGAACGGTGAAGGTGGTGTGAGGGGTGCATATGTTTATCTTGAGCATGTGTGTGTGTGCAAGTAAGTCCATGAAGCACTGTCACAGAGGCCATTGTCCTTGATGGTACGATGAAAGGTTCATCAACTGGCCACAAAGTTCTGAGCAGGTCCACAGATGTCCTCAGGGAAGGGAGGGAGCAGAGCGTCATGTTTACATAACTTCCAGGAGAAGTTGAAGATAGCCAGCCATCAAGGCCGTGCAGGGGAGCCAGTTTCAGAAAAACAATAATTATTTGGGTTAGGCTGACTCTTAATTTTCCGTCAGCTTTGAGAGTCTCGCTGGTTCTTCTCAAAGGCGAATCCAAACAGCCAAATTCCAGGTCTTTCTGCCAGATCCAAGCGAACAACTTTCTCCAAGATTTATACCATTTCACCCCTGAGTCCAGGAACCGCAACCTGCCTGCGATCCTGTATAAGGATCACATCCAGTCTGCGATTCAGCTCACGTAACATCTCAGTCTGAGTGCTGATCGCTTTGAAGATCCCATCATACATGCCAGGCAGCCTCACAATGGCCAGAACAGCTGCTGACATTCTCCGAATTTCTCGATATGCCAGGTAACCGCTGACTCCAAAAAGCAGAAATCCTGATATCAAACATCCAATTATTTACACATCTTCCACATCCTCGACTGACATTATTGACAAACACACAATCCTCCACTTCTGCCTGGAGTCCATTGTGTATCCAGAGAAAAACGTCCAGCCCGGGCCAGTGGGCTCTCCCGACCCCTGTCTTCTCGTCGAGAAAATTTGATCAGTTGCATTGAGAGACCAGCTGACCAAATCCATAATTCGGAAGAATTTGGAAGATATGCAAAAAGAGGCTCCAAAGAGAAGACGCAGAGCTGAAGCAGGGCAGATATGGGAGGGTGCGGGAGACAGAGAAAAAGCGTCCTCCTCCAACGAGAGCAGAAAGAAAAGATGAAAGAAAAGACCTTTGAATAAAAATGTAAAAAACTTTAAACCAGTTAAATCTTCTCCAGTTGGCACCACTGCTGCTCTAATAAAGACTAAAAACAATAATTAAACCCAGAGTTGAATAAGACGTTTTGTTTTACTTTTATACTCCAGAACCAAATCCATAAACGTTTAAAAGATTTTTGTTAGTCACAGCTAAAGATTTGATCATATTTTAGCCCCTTATTTTTCATACATTAAGTGAAAGATTAGAAATTTGATCAACAGGATAACTTTAATAATGAATATTTTTTTCCAATTAATCTATTACTATTCAATTATAATCTTTAATGTTATTTAGAAATTTCCCTGATTTCTTTACTAAAACCTATGGTTTCACTATTATTATTTATACATTATTAAAATACCAGAAAAATGTTTTTTATAATTATTAATTAATTCCAGTTTTACTTCTTTTTACTATTATTATTATTATTTCACAGCTTTTTTTCTAAATCACATCTAACTATAAAACTATTAACTCTCAAATTGTATTGAAAGTTTTTTGAATCCAGGAAATGAAATATATTCAGTTCTGACCCTCCACATGTTGTTGTTGTTGTTGTTCTTATTATTATCCAGTAAACTGTTTGATGCTCTTAAAGCAACAATACATTCATAACTTCAATATGTTTATTATAATATAATAATAATAATAATATTAATAATAGATCCTTAATAATATGTACAAACCTGCTCTCCGTTAGATATTAAATGTTTAATTTTCAGTTCATATGTTGAAGCTTTTCATTAAGAAAGCAGATTTATTCATTTAGGTAGATTTGACTGACAGACAGAAGACGTCAGGATTTGATAAAACACGACATTTAAATGAGTTTAACATTAAAACAGGTTTAACATTAAAACAGGTTTAACATTAAAACAGGTTTAACATTAAAACAGGTTTAAAATTTAGAAACAAGTTTAACATTAAAACAGGTTTAACATTAAAACAGGTTTAAAATTTAGAAACAAGTTTAACATTAAAACAGGTTTAACATTAAAACAAGTTTAAAATTTAGAAATAAGTTTAACATTAAAACAGGTTTAACATTAAAACAGGTTTAAAATTTCGAAACAAGTTTAACATTAAAACAAGTTTAACATTAAAACAAGTTTAAAATTTAGAAACAAGTTTAACATTAAAACAGGTTTAACATTAAAACAAGTTTAAAATTTAGAAACAAGTTTAACATTAAAACAATTTTAACATTAAAACAAGTTTAAAATTTAGAAACAAGTTTAACATTAAAACAGGTTTAACATTAAAACAGGTTTAAAATTTCGAAACAAGTTTAACATTAAAACAAGTTTAACATTAAAACAAGTTTAAAATTTTGAAACAAGTTTAACATTAAAACAGGTTTAACATTAAAACAAGTTTAAAATTTAGAAACAAGTTTAACATTAAAACAGGTTTAACATTAAAACAAGTTTAAAATTTAGAAACAAGTTTAACATTAAAACAGGTTTAACATTAAAACAAGTTTAACATTAAAACAGGTTTAACATTAAAACAGGTTTAACATTAAAACAGGTTTAACATTAAAACAGGTTTAACATTAAAACAAGTTTAACATTAAAACAGGTTTAACATTAAAACAGGTTTAACATTAAAACAAGTTTAACATTAAAACAGGTTTAACATTAAAACAGGTTTAACATTAAAACAAGTTTAACATTAAAACAGGTTTAACATTAAAACAGGTTTAACATTAAAACAAGTTTAACATTAAAACAGGTTTAACATTAAAACAGGTTTAACATTAAAACAAGTTTAACATTAAAACAGGTTTAACATTAAAACAAGTTTAACATTAAAACAGGTTTAACATTAAAACAGGTTTAACATTAAAACAAGTTTAACATTAAAACAGGTTTAACATTAAAACAAGTTTAACATTAAAACAGGTTTAACATTAAAACAGGTTTAACATTAAAACAGGTTTAACATTAAAACAGGTTTAACATTAAAACAGGTTTAACATTAAAACAGGTTTAACATTAAAACAGGTTTAACATTAAAACAAGTTTAAAATTTAGAAACAAGTTTAACATTAAAACAGGTTTAACATTAAAACAGGTTTAAAATTTCGAAACAAGTTTAACATTAAAACAGGTTTAACATTAAAACAAGTTTAACATTAAAACAAGTTTAACATTAAAACAGGTTTAACATTAAAACAGGTTTAACATTAAAACAGGTTTAACATTAAAACAGGTTTAACATTAAAACAAGTTTAACATTAAAACAGGTTTAACATTAAAACAGGTTTAACATTAAAACAAGTTTAACATTAAAACAGGTTTAACATTAAAACAGGTTTAACATTAAAACAGGTTTAACATTAAAACAGGTTTAACATTAAAACAGGTTTAACATTAAAACAGGTTTAACATTAAAACAAGTTTAAAATTTAGAAACAAGTTTAACATTAAAACAGGTTTAACATTAAAACAGGTTTAAAATTTCGAAACAAGTTTAACATTAAAACAGGTTTAACATTAAAACAAGTTTAAAATTTAGAAACAGGTTTAACATTAAAACAAGTTTAACATTAAAACAAGTTTAAAATTTAGAAACAAGTTTAACATTAAAACAGGTTTAACATTAAAACAAGTTTAAAATTTAGAAACAAGTTTAACATTAAAACAAGTTTAACATTAAAACAAGTTTAAAATTTAGAAACAAGTTTAACATTAAAACAGGTTTAACATTAAAACAAGTTTAAAATTTAGAAACAAGTTTAACATTAAAACAATTTTAACATTAAAACAAGTTTAACATTAAAACAGGTTTAACATTTAGAAACAAGTTTAACATTAAAACAGGTTTAACATTAAAACAAGTTTAAAATTTAGAAACAAGTTTAACATTAAAACAGGTTTAACATTAAAACAAGTTTAAAATTTAGAAACAAGTTTAACATTAAAACAGGTTTAACATTAAAACAAGTTTAAAATTTAGAAACAAGTTTAACATTAAAACAGGTTTAACATTAAAACAAGTTTAAAATTTAGAAACAGGTTTAACATTAAAACAGGTTTAACATTAAAACAAGTTTAACATTAAAACAGGTTTAACATTTAGAAACAAGTTTAACATTAAAACAGGTTTAACATTAAAACAAGTTTAAAATTTAGAAACAAGTTTAACATTAAAACAGGTTTAACATTAAAACAAGTTTAAAATTTAGAAACAAGTTTAACATTAAAACAAGTTTAACATTAAAACAGGTTTAACATTTAGAAACAAGTTTAACATTTAGAAACAAGTTTAAAATTTAGAAACAAGTTTAACATTAAAACAAGTTTAACATTAAAACAAGTTTAAAATTTAGAAACAGGTTTAACATTAAAACAGGTTTAACATTAAAACAAGTTTAAAATTTAGAAACAAGTTTAACATTAAAACAGGTTTAACATTAAAACAAGTTTAAAATTTAGAAACAAGTTTAACATTAAAACAGGTTTAACATTAAAACAGGTTTAACATTAAAACAGGTTTAACATTAAAACAGGTTTAACATTAAAACAGGTTTAACATTTAGAAACAAGTTTAACATTAAAACAAGTTTAAAATTTAGAAACAAGTTTAACATTAAAACAGGTTTAACATTAAAACAGGTTTAACATTAAAACAGGTTTAACATTAAAACAGGTTTAACATTAAAACAGGTTTAACATTTAGAAACAACACCTGGGAAACATCAGCAGCACCTCTGGGTCTGTGAGAGTAAATCATTTATTCCTGATGTCAGCAACTCTTTTGGATTTTCACTTAAACAGAATTTATAGTTTTTTCATATTAATCTTCTCTAAAAACATAAATTATTTTTAGAAATTTATTACTGATTGTTTTCTTTGATTTTTTACAATTTCAGCTTTCTGGCTTTTATTTTTTATTTATAAATAACACTTATTGTTGTCTGTAAATAAAATGTAGCCCAGCTAAATGAACTTACTCTGTTTAAATTTGATTTTTACAAATTAAAAACCTTTTTTTTTCTTGTTTTAGCTCTTCCAGATTTATTTCTTCTGGAAACAAACTGTTTCACCGAAGCTTTTTCCACTTTGTAGTCTTTCCAGTTTTTTGTCTCCAACATCTAACCTCATTTTGGCCTTGAAGACACTGAGGAGCGAGCTAGAGGTGTGATTCTCCTGCTGCATTTGGTGATTATTTGCTGCTAACAGCTGCTCTGTGGGGCTGCAGGTGGTGGCGATCGACGTGGACATGGCGTTCTTTGAACCGAAGATGAGAGACATCCTGGAGCAGAACTGCAGCAACGACGACGACTGCAACTTCTTTGACTGTTCGTCCAGGTGTGACCCGGTCAAACACAGGTGCAGTCCCCGCCGCAGGAACACCAACCTGCAGGTGAGAATTTAACCTTTCACTGCAGATTCATTAAAAGCAAAAAATGTTTCCAGTATTTAACCAACAAGTTTAAAGACAAAAGAGAAATAAATAAATTTCTCTTTTTTAGCTGATTTTGCTCCTCAGGCTGATATTGTCTAAAAATATTTACGCCCCTCCTCATTCAAAGATGCACATAATTATAGGTCATCGGATGCTGTGACGGATCCGTGTTTCAAACCTTTTAATTATCAGTGAGAAGAAAGACAAGAAGAGGAATGTTAGAAAGTATTTAGTAGAGAGGAGGTCAACAGAAAACGTCTCTAAGTCGCTGGTTCATTTCATTTCTGGACGGGTTTAAATGTGCAGAGAAAAGTTTAATCTGACAAGAAATAAAATATGTTTCTATTCTGTGAATTTCTAGGTTAAATGTGCAAAGCAATGAAATTATTTCTATTGTTTCTGGTACTTTGAAAGAAACATTTCAGTTTCAAAAAATGTATTAGTAATTATAAAACCAAAGGGAATATTTAAAAATAATTAAGAATAATAAGAAAAAACTTTCACGAGTTTCAGTATTTTAACATTAAAATATAAGCTAATAGAATTATTTCTTTCTTTCAAAAATAAATACATTTTAATTTTGTTTTAATGATTCAGATCAAAATAGAAGAACTGCTCTTATTTGTTTCTACTATTATTTTTCAGATTGCTAATTGTGCTGCATAATTTTACTCTCAACAGTAATTATAGTACTATTAAATTAAAATAAATAAATTCTTATAGTTTCAAATATATTAGCAGAGCACTAAGATTAATGCAATTAAATAAATAAAAATATTATTTATTCATATTATTGTTAATAATAATAAAAATAATCATTCATTTTGTGATAAACATGAAATAAAAATCTGTTGCCGCCGCTTTTCCATCGAGGCCTAAAAGTCGGGAAGAAAAGTCGGCCGCAAATGTCAATCACCACCAGCGTCACCATGACAACATGAGGACAAACTCTCATCAACCTGCCGGCAGCCCTATCACCTGTCCCATGATACCAGATATCTGCATTCATAGGAGGAGCCGTGCGAATGCGAGACGGAGACGCCGTTTTCACCCAGGGTGATGATGGCAAATGATGCACAAAGATGGACAGAAACTGATGAAAAAGACAAAAAGAAAACGGGTCAAAGAGTAAAAGTTCACAATGACCAGAGATGTTCTGGATGGTGCTTGAATTAAAAAAATAAAGTCAATAAAATAGATCAAAACAAAGCTAGAAAATCTTTTAAATATTCGAATATACGAATCAGAAGAAATACAAAAAAGTCAAACTTGGTGAAAGTAACTTATAAATATAGATACAACCTGTTTAATATTGAAATAACTCCTAAAAACTGCATTTATAAATAAAATAAATAACAGGAAACAAAAATCTGTTTCGCTTCAAACAAAGAAAATGAAGAACAAAGAGAGAAAGAGGAGAGGATGAAAACAAGATGAAGCTGAGTGAAAACCAGACCTGCTGAAAGGTCAATGACAAGCTGCTCTCCTATTGGTTGACGCTCCACAGGTGTCTCCTGAGGTTGACCTGTGCTGACCCACCATCTGCCAATCATCTCTGTAGAGAAAGACGTTTTTGTCTTCCTAAACGTTCCTGCTCACGTGTTCGTGTGCGTTAGTGGAGGACATCAGATCCTTCATAACCTTCCTACTTTTCACCAACATCTCTTCATAATTTGTTCTTGGCTTTTTTAACCCAACTCACATTTTTATGCTTACTTTCCTGTAATATTTTATCACATATTTTAATGGTTTCTGCCAACCAAATGTTCTCTCCTTCATGTTTCTCATCTTTCTTCTTCTTGCAGGTGATTTGTGAGAAGATTTTCAGACCTTGGTTTTCTCCAACGCTCCTCGGAGCTAAAGCAGGGCTCCCACTGCAGGTACTACGAAACTATGACTTATTAAATGATTATATATATGAAACTGTTTATTTTATAACATAGATCTTTCTCCATCTAAATATAAATAATAATTATAAATGTATAAATGTTCCAGCTTATTATAATGAACTAATATTACTAAATGTGCTGAAGTTTTAATGGTTGGGTGAACATTATTTGGAAGCAGATGGGAACCAGCTGGAGGTTAAACTGGATCAAGAGGAAATAAAAAGCTCAATACCTTCAGTGCAGCAATGATATTTAGACACTGGGTTCATATTTGCTAATATTTAATTAAATATTGCTGTTAATGAATTATGTATGAACCAGAATACCCTGAGTGTGAGATGTATTCGTGTTATTCTTCCAACAAGGCCGGAGCGCGGCATCTGCAGCCCGGAATGCGATTCAGGTTCAGTTCTGTTGGAGGAATAACTGGATCTCCTAGCTGAGACCAAAGAGGTGCAGCTAATATCTGGTGACCAACCTCCACCTTCTCTCCTTCATGGCTTCCATGTAGAGATCTGATGTCTGGGATTGCCCACTGGGAATGCTTCTCCGAACATCTGGGCTGCCAGTGAACAACTAGGGCAGTTTACCTACCAAACTATAAGGGAAATCACCTGAGGAGAAGCAGCAGAGGTTGTCAGAGGGTGTCACTGGTGGTACCAGAGTAGAGCCAGGAACATCTCACAGACGGAGAAACGGGGAGGAACCTCACCAGACAGATTTTGCCTTGCAGATCCATTAGCCTGCTGAGTTTCATATGGGTCACACTGTGGTTTTTACATCATGAGAGACGGTCATGTTGTGTGATTTTCTGGCATGTGCATCATGCAGATACCACAGTGGTCTGATGAAGAAACCAGATGATGAGATATTCCATGTCAACCAACACAGACTCCAACAGACGAGGATCTTTGTGGTGTCCACCGAGAACAACTAAGCCTCATGACATGTCCTGCTCTGCTCCTTGACTTCCAGCTCTGCCCAGGATATTCACTATGACCGGCTACTGGGTTCGGTACCTTGTGCAAAGCATGTGGCACCTGTGTCTCATTGAGGTCCCACCACAACCAGTCACATTCACAAATCTTTCCCAAACAAACAGGAGGAATCAGCTTGGATGTCGACCCAGTGCCAGTCTGCACCGGGACACTGTAGACCAATTTGCTCCTGGAGAAAATGCATGAAACCGTCCAGCAGAATGTGTCTGTTCCTATAAGAAGAACATCCATTCTGCCAACTCCATTATCCATTTGAGTGGATATTATAATGATTACCATAAAGTAACTTTTTAACATGTGAACATAGTTTAATTTCATGGTTGGACTGGTCCTAGGATGCAGAGAAATAGATCAACAATACATTTAAAAGGAAAATAATAGAATGTGATTTAAATGTTCTTCCTCTGTTCACGTTTCTTTGGATCTACAGTTTTCACACAGGAACGAGGTTAGCATCTCAGTTTACGTCTGAAGGGTTTTTCCAATAGTTCACAAGCTTCTCACTCCTTTCAGCCGCTCCTGCTGCTTGAGAAGAACATCAGAGCTGATCTTCAGGCCTGGCTTATTTCACAGCTTTGTGTTTCCATTGAACAGGTGGAGCTGCAGCGAGCCGTGCAGGAGTGCTCAGAAACAGATGGTGCAGAGGAGAAAGCTGAGGATGATGGAGGAGGAGGCTGGAGGGACCATCATCGACTCCTGGATATTCTGAAGCGCCTCCTACAAGAGGAGGTGGTTTTTGATGAAAGAAAAACGACAGAAGAAGAAATGGACCCTCTCCACACAGCATTAAACTTCTGAAAAGGTTGAAGGACCAGAGCAAAGCTTTCTTCATCATGTTAAGTTGGAACGGTTTACTGGTGTCTTCTTCTCAGAACCCCATCAGGAACTCACTAGCCAGACGTGACGCAGAAGGTCTGTGCGAACATGGTTATCTCTGAACAGAACATTCCCAACCTGGGAGTAAACTGATCGTGAATGTTTGAAGATATTTGAGGGTTTGAACCTCTGGAATATTACAAACCTCTCTGAGTGTGTACCCTTCAGGTGTAGATTGACCTTCTTCCAAAATCTGAGGTACCTTAAAGCCTTGGTTGGTGACAGAATCTCATTTGGCAGAGAGAACACCAGGTACCAGATATGAACATCATTACAAAAAGGGATGTGGGCTGTTCCTAGTTGGAAACAGAACAGGAAGCAGCATCAGCACCCTGACAGGTTCTGATTCTACCTTTAATTGATTAATTGACCGTCCCTTCTGTGTTTGTAATTAATTGATTTTACTTTAAGTCTGTGTGTAAAAATACTTTTCTGTAAAAATATTGTGATTTCAATGAATCTGGGAACCTCCACACCAGGGGCCTTATGTACGAAGCGTGCTGACTGACAGCAACCTTACAGCGCAATATTTTACGCACAAAAATTAACAAATCAAGTGAAAATGTGCGGAAGCCTTTGAACGTTTTTTAACCGACAGTAATAAACTACAGAGAACTAAAACTCTCCTAAATCCAATGAAATATGGCTCCATTCATCAAACCTGATGTTTTTCATGAGTTTGAGCTTTTATGGTTTAAACCAGAGCGAAGAAACTGTATCAACTTCAGCCTTAATAACGTAACACACCTGAGAAAATGATGGAAACAACCTCAGTCGGATGGAAATTGTGAAACTTCCTCTGTTTCTGTTACCTGTAGATGGAAATGGTCATCAGTCTGAGCGCTGAGGAGCAGAAAATAGATGTGAATCATGGTGTCGGATCAGCAGATTAACTCCAAAAATGTCCATAAAAAGCTGATGGTGGTCAGAGGGCTCGGTGGCGCCTGAGTATAACCGTCTCACTTCTATCAGTCTGCCCCAGAGCAGCTGTGGATGCAGTGTAGCTCACCACTGTCAGTGTGTGGATGGGTGGATGAATGGGTGGGTGGATGAATGGGTGGGTGAATGGGTGGGTAAATGGGTGGATGAATGGGTGGATGAATGGGTGGATGATTGGGTGGGTGGATGAATGGGTGGGTGAATGGGTGGGTGAATGGGTGGATGAATGGGTGGATGAATGGGTGGATGAATGGGTGGGTGGGTAAATGGGTGGGTGGGTAAATGGGTGGGTGAATGGGTGGATGAATGGCTGGATGAATGGGTGGGTGATTGGGTGGGTGGATGAATGGGTGGGTAAATGGGTGGGTGAATGGGTGGATGAATGGCTGGATGAATGGGTGGGTGAATGGGTGGATGAATGGGTGGGTAAATGGGTGGATGAATGGGTGGATGAATCGGTGGGTGAATGGGTGGATGAATGGGTGGGTGAATGGATGGATGATTGGGTGGGTGGATGAATGGGTGGGTAAATGGGTGGGTGAATGGGTGGGTGAATGGGTGGATAATTGGGTGGGTGGATGAATGGGTGGGTGAATGGGTGGGTGGATGAATGGGTGGATAATTGGGTGGGTGGATGAATGGGTGGATAATTGGGTGGGTGGATGAATGGGTGGATGAATCGGTGGGTGAATGGGTGGATGACTGATTGTAGTTAAAGCGCTTAGGGTTCTCTGGGGACTTAATATGGCGCTATACAAGTGCAGGCCTTTAGCATTTATCATTTAAAGTTGCTCCTAACTGTGGAACGATGGCAGCTTTGGCTCAGCTGGAGGACATCACCAATGGAAGAAGTCAGAGATCCTCCTGACCTGCTGGGACATGATGATGCATGGCTCATCAGCTGGTTCAGATTGTCCAGGACAATCATCTTGGAGCTCTGCATGGAGCTGACCTCAGTGGTCCAGAGGGAAACCAAGAGGAACCGTGGGTCTCCGGTACCAGTTCCAGTTCTCACTACCCTGCAGTCCTTTCAACTGGAGCTTTTCAGAGGGAGCTGACTGACAGGTCTGGTATTTAACAGTCATCCCTGATCCGGGCCATGCCAGCCATATGGGTCAGCCTCATCCAGATGTTGCTCAGATACAGAAAGTTCCCCTAAACTGTGGCTCTCATTGCAGCAAGGAGCTGATTTCTGAATGTCATCAGAGCTACAGACTGGACCCATACTGCTATAAGGGCCCCATCTGGGACTCAATAGGCTTCAGTGAATAGAAAGCATCTTCATTCAATAAATGTGGATTATATATAGGCGGCTTCTACGTAATTTTTTTATTTTTTTATGTGACGTCTTGAATGGTTTAAAGATTTAATTTTACTTCATGTAGTGTTTGTGTGGTGACGGTCTCCCTGATAGAAATGTAGAAGATCTATTCACCTCATTACAGTGATCCGCATTGAGCTATGATTGAGCTCAGCAGCTAGACGGCACCGTTTGGATCTGATGCACGGGTTCTGAAAACGGGTTCGAGCCGACAAACGTTTTATTTTCAGCCTGGTTTGAGTTGCTGATTCATTCCAGAAGTTGTTGGTTTTGCTGTAATTCACAGCAAAAATACCTTATGGTGTAGTTAAAGTCTCTCTGTGACTGCCACAGCATCGTTGCCATGGTTACTTGGTCATGTGATGGGTGCCTTCAGGTTATTTATACTACTTTGCATATGTATTAGGGCCAAGGACCGGGCGGTTCCAGCGCCAACAGCTGAGCCCGATTCACCGCAGACTGGATGTATGGAGGCTACGTTTCTACGCTGTTTCCACATCTGACTTTTTTTTGTGCGCCACAAGTTTCAGAATTTCTTCCTACCACAAACTTTCAATATGAAAGCCGAACATCCTTCAGGACACGAGGCCCCTGGTCTGTGTTCAGACTGAGAACCAGACAACACCTCAAGTGTCTTCTCACCAGAGAAGATGTGGGTCCACAAGCATGGATTCATTCTTCTTCCTTAAAGCACAGTTTAGTGTCTTGGAACAAACCCCCCCCTGTGCTTCATTTTTATCAACAAGCCCCTCCCAGGACGCTGGTAACCATGACAACAGAAGATGCTGCAGTCAGGAGCAGCAGAGACTCATTAGGCTTCTGATTGGTTGTTTCCAGTCAGGTAGGATCACAGACATGTTACCAAGTTCTGCTTTAACCAGTTAGTCTCAGTGAGATTTATCTAATCTTTCTCATTTAAAGAGAAACTAGATAGAAAATAAAACATGTTCTTAGGTTCTGTATGTTTGGTGACAGTAAAGTAAAATGAATTCATTAAATAAAACTTGTTTTTTAGCTAAATTAATGTATTTTTGCCTCATAAATATATTTGCTGTTTTACATGTTTGTGTCTGTGTTTTGTTGACTACTTTTTAAGGACAAATAGTTAAAATAAGTAAAGTGAGATTAAGTCCAATCACTTTTAAAAAACTAAACCCTGAAAACGACATATATGTGCTGTTTTATGTAGGTTCTGGACATGATGCCATCACCCTCATGGTGGCTCACTGGGAGGCCGGAAGATGCTTTAAATGATCCTGGGCTGAATGAGAAGCTGAAAATGTTGGCATCCAGAGAAGTTAGGTGGCGTTTTAGAAACTTAATGCATGACCTCTGTTAGAGGTCACATGCCTTCAGAATAAAAGCTCTCATCTCAGGTGCTTTGATGAACCTCTGCTGCATTCAGATGTTGTGATCTCCTCCAGGCATTTCTATCCTGTACAAAAACAAGTTAAATATAAGAGATAAAACCAAGACATAAAACACAATAAACAGAACATCCATATCAAATCACACCGAGCCAGAAGCTGTCGGGAAAAGATGTGTTCCTAAAAGAGACCTAAAAACAGGAAGCGAAGATGCGTCTCTAATGTTTAAGGACAACGTGTTCCAAAGCTTTGAAGCCAAATCAGCTTGATCTGCTCCAAGTCTCCACCTAGTTTATGGGACAACTAAAAGGCTCTGGTTGACTGAAGGAAGACAAGGCAGGAGTAAACCAGAGAGCTTCAGAGGAGCAGGACATTTAAGGCATTTATAGGCCAACAATTAAAATGAACTCTGTGATGCACAGGAAACCAATAAAGGCAGGACAGGTGAGATGTTCCCATGTCTGTGTGGACCAGTTAAAGGACGGGCAGCAAGCTGAAGACATAAGAGAGCGGCTTGACTAACATCAGCATAAAGTTTGTGGTAATAATAGAGACAAGTTGAGATAAGGACTCAGATTATTCTCTCCAAGTCACGACTCAACTAAACTGGCTCAGGTTTTGCTGTTTGCTTTAACTGGAAGAGTTAATGCTGCTAAATCAGTTCAGCAGAATCCAAAATCCAGCTCCTCTCATGCTGGTTAACTTTTATACTTCTAATCATGATATAATAATATGATGAGTTAGAAACTCACTGAGGAACAGGACTTTAGATGTGCTCCAGAATAAATGTCTGTCAGACGATCCCAACAGTTCATCCTCCAACTAAAGTCCAAAAGGCCCATTCCAGCCTTTAATATGAAAAAGATTCCAGGTGAAACTGGATTAATCCAAAATGGAAAATGACACAAAAGCAGAGAAAAACAACTGAATTTCCTGTAACATGGTTGATCTTTGCAGAGAAATCCTTCCTGAAAGCAATTTCTTTATTTTTAACTACTGTTAGGGCTTGCGAGATAGAGGACCCCAGAATGCAGACAAGCAGGCAGCATGACAATAAGTGCAAAACGATTTAATAAAAAACAAAATTCACTCTCAGAAGATGCAGGAACAACACAATAAACGGACAGAAAGGCATGATCCACAAAACAAGACGTAAGCATGATTTGGCAACAAGACATGATTTGAGAATGATTCCGCAATGAATAACTGAACAGGTGTGTATTTATGGAGCGTGGAAAAAGTTTTCTGGTTACACATTTTGTTGGGAGGAATGTGCTAAAATCTGGCAATGCTAGTCAGAACTGGAGCAGAAATTACAAAATGTATCTGAAAGCTGGTTATTCTCTGCTGTGGTTAATTAGAGTCAGCCTGGGCTCATGATACAGCCTTTTAATTTCCTATGTGGGGTGCCGGTTTGTTACGTTTCGCCTGAGTTCCTCTTCCTCACTTGTTTAGTCAGGATACAAATATTCAACCTATGAGCTTTTATTGGAGCTGGAGACTTGACTACTTCTATCATTTATATCCAAATCAGCTAATGGACCAGATCACTTTCAGCTGTTTTCCTTGCACACATTTTAAGAGTTCCAGTGCCTAAACACAGCTGACAGGTTGTGACATGAGCCCATTAAGCCCAGTGTATTGATTCAGAACAGACTGGACTTTGTGTGAACCCCAAGACAGAAACCAGACATCTGAAGAGTGGATTTTACCTTAGGAGCCTTTAAATACCCTTGAATACTGAGTACTGTGGGTATAGTTAAAATGTTCCAGGTGTGAGTTTAAAATAACAGACTGAATCAGATTTAAAACAGAGCTCAGCTTAGATATAGGAAGCAAACCTGAAGAGTGAATTTTAGGAAAAAACTTTAACTATAACTCAGGAGGCGGTTTGGGGGCGCCGTCTGACTCAGTGGTCGAGCAGAGACACCATATATGGAGGCAACAGTCCTCCACACAGTTGTTCTGGGTTTGATTCCCCACTCTGGGCCATTTACTGCATGCTTCCTTCCTCCCGCCAAGATGCTGACGACCAACGGATGAGACCCAAACACCGGCTGGCTGGTAGACCGGTGAGGGAATTATGAATCTGAGAATATTATTTCATATTTAAAATTAATATTTTAATATTTTATTAAATAATATTTCTGTCTATTAAGGGTTGTCCTGTGAATACCAGCCCAGTAAGGTGATGGTATTAGAACAAAATAGAAAGGTGTGAGACGAGCTCTGACATTATTGAACAGCATAAACTCTGCACATATATGGAATAATTCACACAATTTCTTAAAATACAAGAATTTATTAACAAAAATAAGTCAACTCAAAGTCAAACATATTTCAATCAACAAACTCTTTACTTTGCTAAAACAATCCAACTAAACTACCAAGCAGAATTAAAGAATAATGAAGACTAATGGGCTATGTACAATATAAACAAGTTGATTAAAGATGATTGATAATTATGACCAAAAGAGTGATGCAACATTACCATGCAATGTTTATGTTTGAGAACCAAGGATTATCTTGAAGAATCTGGAAATGAAGTTAAGTTAGTCTTGGAACCAACTGAGAAAATAATCAGCAACATTTAGACAACCATTCACAATGTAAGATCAGATAAAATATTATTTTAATAAAATAATGTTTTAAATAATGATCTCCTGAATAAAACTAACCTTCTGGATGACTAATTCTCAACGGTGTCTAATTAGCAGCCTTTATTTATTGAAATAATATTTAAAGAAATATTATTAAAGGAATATTTTGGAAAAGAGCCAAATCTTTCTGGAGAAATGAGGCTTAATGGTGTTTACTTAGTTATCAGATTTAGTAAAATGGTGTTTAGGGACGATTATTTACTAGCTTGAAAACTAACAACCTTTCTGTTAAATACTCTTTAGTAACAAGCACGTGTTCTTACCAGTTAGCCGTTAAGCTAACAAAGAAGCGGATAGCTTAGCACCAGAATCAAACACATACCTTTAAAATACCAGGGTTAATAAAAGGGTTAAAATGAATAAGTGCGGACGGCGCGTTATGATCAATGTTCTGTGTTTAAAATCACCTTTAAATAAAGTTTGACTTAACTTTAAAAACATACAAAGAACACAACCTGAACACGTGTGCTGCAGATAGCCTGCTAGCACTAAGGTAGCAGAGTTCAACACAAACAAACCTTTATAAAATGAAAAACATTCAGATCATTTCATCCTAACTGTTAATCTGCCCAAACCTAACCTCTGAACTGTGGTGAGGAAATGTTGTCCAAAAGACGATGAAGTTTGAAGAAGGTATCCACAGTGAACAAAGGGTTAGCTTCCCGCTAACCTCCAGCTGTGGATGAAGAACGGCTCGTTGTCCGCTAACCACACTACATGTTACCGTAACCATGGTGATGGGGTCTCTGCTGTCTTCCAGACTGGGAGACGCTCCGCTCGGATTCATAGAGACCGCGTCTCTGTAGGGACTTTCTCTGGGACAGTTTGCTTCTGCAGGCCTCAGAGAAAAAAGTAAGCAATTCTTACACCTTAATTTCCCCGTTTATGAATGAAAATACCGGCTACACAGACAGTATTTCATTCGTACTTGTCTTTGCATATAATCGATGATCTTATGGTTTCCTTGGATCCAGTTGAAGAGCTCAAACAGACATCAGCACGCTGGGTCTTCCCTATCCCGATGATCACCGGTGGAAGAGGGCGGATGTAGCAACAGCTGTGCTTTTATTTGGGTAGCGGCGTCACAGGAAGTTCGCAGTTGTCCCGTTTCCTGGCTGTGCCGGAAGAAGGTTAATGCACTTTATTTTGAAAGTTCCAGAAATGTCCGTACCGGAGTTTAACGTTGAAATCCATGGCTGTGGGTCCAAACAGTGGCGAGAGAATCGGCTTCATTTTCATTAGTAAAAGATGCTGAATGTTCAGCACAGTCAGGATAGGGTTGGGGTTAGGCAGAGCTGCTGGTGGAGTAATTAGACAACTAAGGTCTGACGAGCTTTACAATCTCAGAACAAAACCCAACCAGAACCACAAAACACAAGATCCAGTAACAAAGAAGAAAGTCATAAACTAGAAATATCTAAATCATGTTAATGTGTCCATCAAACAGTTCTTATGCCCATTTATTGTAGAAACATGAAGACACTCCCAGGTTCTTTCACATTAGAACCAAACTCAGCTAGAAGAACAACAAACTGGTGCTGGTGCTGCCCCGGCGGTTTAATGTGTAGATTAACCAGGAAACCTTCCAGAGTTCAGTCTGCAGCTCAGCTTGGCATCTTAGCTCCATTTCATTTCCAACAAAAACATTCAGAGCAGGAAAACAGAACTTCACCAAGAGCTGAGTCACATCTGACGTAGGTTCCTCTTCAGGTTCTCATGATAGAAGAAAAGTACACAGCATGGGAATCATTTCTTTAAAATGTTTTTGGAGGATTTCTCAGTATTTAGGGGTGAAGTAAACAGTTTTTTCATTCTGAGTTTGTGCCGCTTTCACTTGTCTTATTAATTCACTGTTTTAGGAGAGCAGATGAAGGGAAGCTCGTTATCACATGAGCACAAGTTTGCATTCATTAAAATTCATGGAGAGACTTCATTTGCACAAAGGCCAGCGGGGATTATTAGAGCTCACCCAGTTCTGCAGCATTTAACAGAGCTGAGTTTAAAACAGAAACCAGAACCTGCTGATTTACTTCTGCTGGTTTTCATCTATTCGCTGCTTTTATTTGGATTATTCTGTTTGTTTGGGGTTTGGATTTATGTAAGCGCAGATTATTTGATTTGATTCACATGCATTCTGAGTTTGCTGCTGTGTTTTCATGGTGCAGGGAGTTTATTTGCTGATGTTGCTCCTGGCAGCAGGAAAGCTTCCAACCACAGAATTTGTTCAGTCAGCCGCAGGAATTTGTGCTGCCGAGGAAAAACGTCTCCGGGGTTGTTCTCAGTACCGAGCCAACACCGGACCAACATGTCTGGTTCTAGAAGGGACACTTTTACTGACTTCAGCCTCTCTGTGTTTTATTTATCAGAGTTTTATTCATCTGATACAGAAGGAGCACAGAGTTAGAGATCCTATCAGAACCCAAAGCTGACCATTAAAATACCTTCATTCTTTTCTTTTTCAGCCATTCTGTTGTAGATTATCTGCTGTGTTTGGGATCATTTTTCTGTTGATGACCCAGTTTGGAACAAGCTTTAGCTGAGATGGACTCCAGAACACTGCAGTAAACAGAGGAGATCCTGGTCGGACCTCAGGGTGGGCTCTGTAGAAACATGGACTTCAGAGAGTTTGGAAATGACCTCAGGACCCTTCCCAGGTTGATGAGCAGCTGCAGTTGATTATGTGAGGTTATTGCTGATGTCTTTCCATCCTGGCATTGTGTTGACACAAAGCTGTGCTCCAGAGCAGCAACAAGGTCCTACCAGCCCCCCTCTCTCTATAAATAAAATATATATATTTATAGAGAGAGATATGGAGGAAAAAGTGGAACCAAAGTCAATTTTCTTGTCATTTTAATCAGACCTGACCCATAAAGCTGGTTCTGGTACTTTATTAACACACATGCCTCCAGATTTAATTTCACTTCTGCAGAGAAGAAACGGGAAATGAAGCCATTTTGGCCTGAAACCAGCAGAGAGGTTCTCCGGGCTGGAAGTCATCTGCATCCACTTTGCTGAGCTCTAATGTTTCCAGCAGCCACTGGAGGAGCTCAGTAAACTGGTCTTCATCATGGTCTGCTGGGAGCCATGCCCACACTTCAGTGATCATCAAATCCCTTCAGTTTGACTGGATAAGAAGTCAGAGTCAGCAAACTGATGGCAGATGAGACGACAGTGAAGATGGAGAGAAAAGCCTCTTCAGTCCTGATTTTAAAGAATGTGTTTAATTTGCTGAAGATAGATTCATATTTTTATATTCCTGCCACCACTAAAATATCCCTCAGTTGCCTCCGCTGCACCGTCTTCCAATTATCCACAGAGTGAAGGGAGACAGAGTCCAGTCGGGTCCTAATTAAAGGTTTTCTTTTATGCTTCTAATTTAATTAAGGAACGAGAGATAAACGGCGAGAAACTGCAGCTAATTTCACACTGTGTTGGGTCTGAACTGGGAGCTATAAACCCCTCGTTAATGTAGGTTTAAATGTGTCCTCCACAGCGAGGACAAGCTGGCTGCTGCCCCCATTACTGAGAAAAAGGACAGGTAACATGAAAATCCACAGAGGACGCAGCTTTCATTGGAGGAAATCCTTCATGGATGTTTCATCTTCTCTTCAAAGAGAAAACTCAATCCTTTCAGGTCTGTTAAGGAAAAGGATCTTAGATCTTAAAGCCGAGACGGAAACCTGAACCAGAGAGAAAATTCATGCAGAGGCCATAAAAACACTGATGTCCACAAACTGAACTCTTTTTCCCACTTTTTCCACAGATGAAACGAAACAAGGTAGGAAGACATAGAGGTCCAGGAGATTAGCGGAGGTTCTGACCCGGATCAGAAACAAGCAGTGCCGTCTGTACACTCCCACAAATAATGGGCTTCAACACTTGTTGCTGTAAACACCGACTCATTAAACTTGTAAAATAAGCCTTAAAAATGCAGTCATTGAGTCATTTTATTTTGTCATTTTAAGAAGAAAGTCCAGGTGGTGCTGAAGTGCTTCCAGATAGAAGAGATTCCAGAACTCCAGCTTTGGACTGTTTTGTCAGAAGCGTTCACGGTTCCGTAGGGCACCGGGCCTCTGAGCATCATCCTCCAACTCAAAGCAGCTGGAGGGGGTTGTTTGTCCATTCTTTGGAGGTTCTTCTGTTTTTCTGATCTGCAGATTGTCCTTTGAGAACATGAGAGGTCATCAGAGGAGAAAGAAAGAGGAAAACCTGGAGCTATCAGCTGGTCCTGGACGCGTCAGGATGATGGTGGGTGGATGGATGGATGATGGATGGATGGATGATGGTGGGTGGATGGATGGATGATGGATGGATGGATGGATGGATGGATGATGGTGGGTGGATGGATGGATGGATGATGGTGGATGGATGATGGATGGATGATGGATGGATGGATGGATGATGGTGGATGGATGGATGATGGTGGATGGATGGATGATGCATGCATGGATGGATGGATGATGGTGGGTGGATGGATGGATGGATGATGGATGGATGATGGATGGATGGATGATTTATGGATGGATGGATGGATGGATGATGGATGGATAGATGGATGGATGATGGTGGGTGGATGGATGGATGGATGAATGGATGGATGATGGTGGACGGATGGATGGATGGATGATGGATGGATGGATGGATGATGGTGGGTGGATGGATGGATGGATGATGGTGGGTGGATGGATGGATGGATGGATGATGGTGGGTGGATGGATGGATGGATGGATGGATGATGGTGGGTGGATGGATGGATGATGGTGGGTGGATGGATGGATGGATGGATGGATGGATGATGGTGGGTGGGTGGATGGATGGATGATGGTGGATGGATGGATGGATGGATGGATGGATGATGGTGGGTGGATGGATGGATGGATGGATGGATGGATGGATGATGATGGATGGATGGATGGATGGATGATGGTGGATGGATGGATGGATGGATGGATGGATGATGGTGGGTGGATGGATGGATGGATGGATGGATGGATGGATGGATGATGATGGATGGATGGATGGATGGATGGATGGATGATGGTGGATGGATGGATGGATGGATGATGGTGGGTGGATGGATGATGGTGGGTGGATGGATGGATGGATGGATGGATGATGGTGGATGGATGGATGGATGGATGGATGATGGTGGATGGATGGATGGATGGATGGATGGATGATGGTGGATGGATGGATGGATGATGGTGGATGGATGGATGGATGGATGATGGTGGGTGGATGGATGATGGTGGGTGGATGGATGGATGGATGGATGGATGATGGTAGATGGATGGATGGATGGATGATGGTGGGTGGATGGATGATGGTGGGTGGATGGATGGATGGATGGATGATGGTGGATGGATGGATGGATGGATGATGGTGGGTGGATGGATGGATGATGGTGGATGGATGAATGGATGGATGGATGGATGGATGATGGTGGATGGATGAATGGATGGATGATGGTGGGTGGATGGATGGATGGATGGATGATGGTGGATGGATGGATGGATGGATGGATGGATGATGGTGGATGGATGATGGTGGATGGATGGATGGATGGATGGATGATGGTGGATGGATGAATGGATGGATGGATGGATGGATGATGGTGGATGGATGAATGGATGGATGATGGTGGGTGGATGGATGGATGGATGGATGATGGTGGATGGATGGATGGATGGATGGATGGATGGATGGATGGATGGATGGATGGATGATGGTGGATGGATGGATGGATGGATGGATGATGGTGGATGGATGGATGGATGGATGATGGTGGATGGATGAATGGATGGATGGATGGATGGATGATGGTGGATGGATGAATGGATGGATGATGGTGGGTGGATGGATGGATGGATGGATGATGGTGGATGGATGGATGGATGGATGGATGGATGATGGTGGATGGATGGATGGATGGATGGATGATGGTGGGTGGATGGATGGATGGATGGATGGATGGATGATGGTGGGTGGATGGATGGATGGATGGATGGATGGATGGATGGATGATGGTGGATGGATGGATGGATGGATGGATGGATGATGGTGGATGGATGGATGGATGGATGGATGGATGATGGTGGATGGATGGATGGATGGATGGATGATGGTGGATGGATGGATGGATGGATGATGGTGGGTGGATGGATGATGGTGGGTGGATGGATGGATGGATGGATGGATGATGGTGGATGGATGGATGATGGTGGGTGGATGGATGGATGATGGTGGGTGGATGGATGGATGGATGGATGATGGTGGATGGATGGATGATGGTGGGTGGATGGATGGATGGATGGATGATGGTGGATGGATGGATGGATGGATGGATGGATGATGGTGGATGGATGGATGATGGTGGGTGGATGGATGGATGGATGGATGGATGGATGATGGTGGGTGGATGGATGGATGGATGGATGGATGGATGATGGTGGATGGATGGATGGATGGATGATGGTGGGTGGATGGATGGATGGATGGATGGATGGATGGATGGATGATGGTGGATGGATGGAGCTCCAACCAGCCCAAACTGACCTGCTTCCTTGATTGCTCTGATATTTTGAATGGAAATCAACTCTTGATCTTGAGAAGAGGCAGAAAAGCTGATCCTGAATCTGACTGTGGAGGTAATCCCAGAAGGTGAGGATGGATCTGGTTGGTGGAGTTTCTGCATTCTGCTCCGTCTGAACTCCCTCATCTTCCCAACATTTTTTCACCCAGAGCACATCTCTGCAGCAGAGGTTGGAGATGAACTCAGCAGATGGTTTCAATCAGCTGCAGCAGAATCGATTGGTGATGGAGAGAGTGAAGCGCATGGTGGTTCCTCAGAGCTTTAGAGTCGAAATTAACTTCAGCTGAGGCAACAGAACTGAGGCTGATTCCTTTATTTTACCACCATCTGTTTTCTCATCCTGAACTATAAAACCATTAGTTTTAAAGATCTCCTCAGGACCAAAGAGAGCTGGTTTGGTGTTTCGATCCTGAGGTCACAGAATAATTCAAATATCCAGTTAATATGTCGCACATGATCTGGTTCTACTGCAAATAAACTGGAGTCATTAAAGAAACACTTCAGTTCTCCATCTAAATGGGGATTTAGATACCAGTTAACCTAACTGTCGTGTTTTTAGACTGTGGGGGAGGGAAGCTGGAGTACCCAGAGAGAACCCATGCATGCACATGGAGAACATACAAACTCCATGCATAAAGACCCCAGGCTGGGATTCAAACCCAGGACCTTCTTGCTGCAAGGTAACAATACTAACCACTGCTCCTGCCTTTAGGTTCTCAGGGGGGAAACTGATTATTGAGCTGCTATTTGCTCCTCAAGGTTTTTGGAGACCCAGCAGATAATCAGCAGCTCAACAATTTTCACCTTTTTAGTTTCATTTAGGTTAAAAAAATCCTCCTAACCTGAAAGTAACGTGTTTTATGGAGACTCTACAGTTTTGAAAACATTGTTTTCCTGATGATCTTCAGGGAAAGTCTGTTAGTTTGATTTAACAAACTGGATCCGGACCCTGACCGGTTCTGACAGCTTCACAGATGTGGTTTAGAGGCAGGTTTGTCTCCTAATCAAAGCACCACAAGCTCTCCAGCTATGTGGCCCTTAAATTTCTCACAGAGGGGCTAATTTCCTGCAGGACTCCTGACCTTTAGCAGGTGAGGGGTTCAAGCTAACTGTTGGTGTAACGTTACAGTCGCCTCGGGCCTTGGTTGGACTCCCCACACAAGCTTCTCATTTACTCACCACAAACATCTACATTCAGTTAAAACCAGTGAAGAGAACAATGGCGTCACTTGTCCTGCTTTTAAACTACAGCTAGAGATCATTTTGCTTTAAGGTTCCTGGTGAAAGTCTGCAGGAAACTGGTGCAACAAGCAGCAGTTTGACCGATGAGAAAACCAGCTGAATGTTTTTCATCAGTTATTGAACCTTCTCAGGCAGATTCACAGCCGTCACACCTGGAGACATGTGGCCAAAACAAGTCAGGTTGGTATCATGAGGGAAACATTGGAGACAGAGATCCAAACCTGGAGCTGAATGGAGGGTACGGCCTGTTAGCTAAAACTGAACTTAACTGCAGTAAGAGCAGCATTACTTCAATACATTTTTACTCTAATGGAAGTAAAAAGTATTTGGTACTAAAGTACTGAATAACTGATCATAACGTCTGTTTTAATTAGTTAGAAAACATAATCAGTCAGTCATCAGTCAAAATATCAGACAAAAATATACAGTTATTTGCTGCTTCTGGTGTTTAAAGAACAAAATGAAACATGAGCAAAAATAAATAAAATCACTTCAAAATGACAAATTCAGGAAAAACATATGTCCAGATCTGTTACGTTCTGTTTTTTTTTATTATATTCTCTAAGGTCTTGCCATATAGGTTAATTTCTTCATGTTTAGTTTTTCATTGTGTTTTTTTCTGTAAATTGGATTTATTTCTCTTAGATCAGTGTTATTTTTTTCTCCTTGGTTAGTACTTTAGTGTACAGTTAGTACTATTGTGTCTAGTCGTTAGTCTTCCACCCTCAGCTTCCCTGCCTTAATTCTGCCACAGCTGCTCCACATTATCAGGTCTCCTTGTCATTCTCCACTCTTCCCTCAGTATTTAGGCTCCTGGTTTTTCACTGTGCATTGCTGGATTCTTCTGCTCTCCCTGCGATTCCCTCGAAGTTCTCCTTTGTTAATCAATCACTAAAGAACTCTGTTTCCCAGTCGGTCCGCACTTGAGTCTTCCACAACCTAACAAACATGACAATATATATTTGTTTCACAATGTAAAACCAATAATGACCTTTGATAACATATCTGTGTTAGAATGGTAAATGGACTGACTCTATTTAGAGCTGCTCTAGTCATACTGACCACTCAAACGTCTTTAGACCAGAGCTACATTCACTCAGTCACACACATTCATACACCAATACCCAGATAAGTAGGCAACTTGATAAGTGCCTTGCCCAGGGGCACAGTGACATGTGACCACAGGAAGCTGGAATTGGACCCACAACCTCCAGATTGTAAGACAACCACTCTTCAACTCCAGAAACTGGACTCAAGTACAAGCAGCGATACTTCAAAATAGAAGTAAAAAGTACATTGCAGTAAAAGTACTGAAGTGACTGAAGTAAATATAACTAGTTTCTACCCACCTCTGCTCTAGTGACTTCGATGGCCTATTAGTGATTGTTCTGACTACTACTTGAAGTCTGATACTTCCAACCCATGACCAGAACTGAAGAAGACTTTAGGGAAATATCTTCCAGAAACAAGTTGACTCCCACATAAGCACCAAGGACCTCCTCAAAACCCGACCTCGACAGTGCAGGACAAAATGTGGAGCTGGTTCTGAACCAGAAAAGCCAAACTATTTGAACCAACTCTACCGATTCTACCAAGCAGAGTGGTCCAATTTCCCAACATAACGGCACCAAAAGCTCATGGGTGCCTACTAAAAGCTTGTGGTTTAGGTGCACGTTGCTAAGCAACATCTAACCAAATATTAGCAGGGCGTATGTATATATTTGACCCTGTATTTATAATTTTGGTTTAATGGATCAAATAAATCTTTGATCTTCATGCCCATGGAGACCGGATGGATTCTTCAGTTTGCCTGTCATGTGCAGTACCACTGTCAGCCTGCAGGGGCACCTTACTATCACATGTCTGTGTGTGAACAGCTGAAGTCAAAGGTCATCTGGATGAAGACTTAACTCCAGAACCAGAAATCTGAACTGCAAATAAAGATTCAAAAGTTCAGGAGAACTTTTTCAGCAGCTTCTGAAGAACCTGGCAATTAATAAAAGTATCTGCGACAGCAGAGAGCAGCGAGTTCTCAGAGTCTTATCTCCAGACGAAGCCTCGGGCTGCGACTTTCATCTCCTAATTAAAGTCACCTCCTGAGCAGCAGGGTTCAGCTTCCTGCCGGCGATTAATTTATTGAAGTTTCTTGAGAAAAATTCATCAGAGAAGAAAAGGAGAACATCTGTCAGGGAGATGAACCTAGGATGGCCTCCATTTTTCAGTTTTAATTAGTCCAATGTCTGTGTTGACGATGTCTGACGTCAGTGGAGGAACTAATCTACCAGGAAATAAAGTTAATCTGCAGGGTTGGGGCAGAAGATCATTAAGGTCCAGCTGACTGTAATAATCAGTCCATCAATCAGCATCCAGGTCCAGGCAGCCCCAAAGGTGGAGCAAGTTTTGGTTCCTTTCTTTTCTTTGCAGTAGGACAGTATTAAATGTAGCAGAGCAAAATCAGCTGTGAAGAAGCGTGTTAGGTGCTGATTATCCAACTGTTTTGGTGTTGATGAGTGAGTGCTGGGAGAAGAGTCTCAGCTGGTATTTCATCTGGAAACCTCCTTAAAATCGTTCAGAAGATCAGAACAAAGAAGGAATGACTTCAAAGATGTGATATTAATGCCCTCGGAGGCACTAACCCTCCTCATACTGGGACAAGAACCAGTTACCAATAATGACTCAGAACTAAACAGAAAGAAACACAATGTTACCAGAGGCAACGAGGAACCAGGACAACGCCCACAAAGGGTCATGAAGCTGTTTATCGTGGGACATGAAAGGAGCACAGAGACACAACATGATCCCAGGGGAGCCTGTTACTCCTAAAACTAAAGGAAATGGTTCCAGAGACACTGAACAGCTGGCAAAAGAAAATAACTGAAATAAAGATGTAAAAACAAACAGAGCTACAGATAAACCATCAGAGTGACCAAATTACCCTAGTTTTCACTTTGTCCACATTAAAAAGATAAAATATCTTCTATGTTCAACAAAAAGCTGCACAGTGGAAAATAATAAATGTTAAAAACGTCTTCAGAGTGGATGAAGACTCCACTACCAGCCAGAACATGGATGGTCTTTGTAGGGTCTTGGTGAAGTCTTGAGGGTTGGTACTCTGTGCCGTCCACGGGTTAAAGAACATTTCTTTGAGAGTTTAGAGCATTCATAAAATATCTACAGGAAGGGTGTAGAGTTCTGGTGACTCCAGTCATCCATAATTCTGGCACATTGAGAAGAACTGGGCCTGGTCCTTCTGACCTCAGGAAGAGGCACCAACCCTGTCAAGCCCACCAGGCTCTGTTAAGGCTCCAATAAACAAACCAAAAAGCTCCTCTTCTCATCATGTTCAGGTCTGCTGGACAAGAAGGACAAAAGGTGGATGTGACTGAGGTTCTGCATGATGCTGAATGAATGATGAATTCTGGTGGTCTCTCGTCCTCCACATGAAGGCGGAAACTGATGGCAGGGGTGCAGAAACCTCCCTTATGTGTTGGTGAATCTGTGGATCATGTCGGTGTGATGGTTGTGTGGCATGGTTACTTAGCCTTTAAGCCTACAGGGCGTGGTGAGGGTGCTGGAGAACATCTCTGGGATGAAGTAAAATAATATGGAAAAATACCTGCATCATGATGTCCTTCACACTGAAAAGGTCTTCTAGATTAGACTCAATCCAGCCATGTTCTGATGACTCTGAGAACACAGACTAACCTGACAGGAAACGCATCAAAATCTAAATCCATTAACGTGTAGATTTACATCATTTCCTGTTCTCATTGTTTTACTGGAAAAGGGAACAAAACAAGCTGATTGGTTCATTATTTCACCTGAAGAAGAATCCAACATTTTTCCTGATTCATGAAAGTCGTGTTCCAGCTGCAGGAGGACCGAAGAATACAAAGGAAATATTCTCCCTGCAGCTCATGATGAATTATTGCTCCTGGGAAAATATGAATCATGTCAGAGATAAAACTGAGGAGGAGGAGAAATAACTGAATCTGATGGTTTTTATTTAATGTTGAAGTTTTAAAGTTCAGTTCTGTCAAGTTTCTGGATAAATGTTTGACGATGCAGCTCAAAACCTTTAAATGATGGATTCACAGGAGAAGATACTGAGTCAGTGGTTGGTATGGTGATTCCTAGCTTATCGTCAGAGAGGACAGGTTGGACTCTAACCTGAGCTCAGCAACCGTTTCAGCTCATAGAGACACTTCTGGTCCTGCTGCTACAAAATAAAACATGTCTGGAGATAGATTCTATGAACATGAACTAAATGAAGTGTTTTATTTTAAAAGCTAAGAAAATTTAACAAAAATATATTTCTGTTGTCAGCTTTTTCAACATGAATCATCGAACTTCTACAAAGGCAAACAAAAACTGAATATGAACAGATAGGCAGCCCGCTAAACGATGTAAAGCACATCTAACATTTAAGTACTTTTAAAAGGAGAGCCACTGGTGTCCTTCTGTTTATGCAGATATTGCATGAAGCCATGAAGAAGAACTGCTAAAATCACCGTCTCTTACTGCCTTTTGTTATATGCAGCAGCGTCTGCATGTCACTGAGTGGATCCTTCTCCCCTGAGTTTCTCTTGTTTCTTGCTGCTAGGTTCCTGCAGCTGATTGAACGTTGCCCTTGACGAGCTGGGTTAAAGCTGGGAGAGGAGCTGGTCTCATTGCCAGTGGGCCATTCAGGAGCATGTGTGCTGCAGGAGCTTGGTGATAGCTTGGTTGGCCTGGTGTTGGAAGTGGGCTGAGTTGAGGGCTTTTCCTAATAGAAGTGTTTTAAGTAGACGACATCGAGGCTTTGTTTGGTTTTGTGGGGAGAAAATCAGTGCCCAGAAGTTTTGTCTACAGCAGTGGGAGAAACACTGGATGAAAGCAGGAGAAACACGTTTTATTCTATCAACTGAACCTGGAGTCAAAGCGCTCCGTTCTCGATGGAGCTGAAGGGTTTTTATTTTAGTGGAGCTGAGGGAGGAGCAGTGATAGAAACAGAACCACAGGAACAGCTGTGTGTTTCTGCAGCCTTGATAACCGTTTTCACTGACAATGACATGCTAACTCTGCTGTCTTGCAGCAAGAAGGTCCCAGGTTTGAATCCCAGCCTGGGACCTGGGATTTCTTTCTGCATGAAGTTAGCATGTTCTCCATGAGCATGCATGGGTTCTCTCTGGGTTCTCTAGCTTCTTCCAACAGTCCTAAAACCTGACTGTTAGTTGGTTTCTCTGACCTCAGGTATCACTGTGTGAACAGTCCATGGCCCGGTGGGTCGGGTCAGCAGTCTGGCCAGTCTTCTGGATCCGACCAACGTATACCAAGACCAGATGTGGGTGCGGACTTCTCCCTGGGCACTGAAGCTTCATGTCCCAGGTCATGAAGCTTCTCCAGGATCACAGTGTCCAAAGCCAAGCTGAAATCATCAAATGGCATTTATTTGGTTTCTTCTGAAGGTCAGGGACAAACGATTGTGCCTCCAGTTTCATTTGTCTCTCGTTGTTGCAGCTGTCAGGGACCCTTTGTTGCCTTTCTACATGTCGGCACAAACCCGAGGAAGACCAGGAGGAGCAGGAATGTATTGCAGCTCCATGGAGGTGGAGGGCAGGTTTACTCCTCAGCCGTCCAGACTGGGAGACAAACTGTGTTGGAGGTGATAAAAGGAGTGAATTTAAAGCCTGGAAGGTCTTTAGCTCTTTAAATGTTAGTGGACAAAAGCAGGAGGAAAACTGGAAACCCGTCAGGAGATTTTGTTCAGTTGCCAGGACCAGCTCAGTCCACCTGGGTCCAGTTTCTGGGGCAGAAAACTTTATATAAGGCAAAGCTTCTGTTTTCTGTTAAAAGCAACAATATAAATATACAACTTTATTTGAAATCTGCCCTTTTTAACTGTCTGCTAAAAGGCCTCAAAACTACAAAAACTATTAAACTCTAATTCAGTTGGTCAAACATCTTCATCTGAGCAGAAATCATAAAAATCCTCATCAGAATCCAACAGAAGCAAACAAGTTCTGTTCAGTTTCTGAGAGATTATGTTTCACATAATTAAAATCACCTGAAAGTGATGTTTAACCTGAGTCCTGTGAGACATAAATGAGGGATTTTAGGAACAATGTGATGGACAGAATTTGGATTTTAAATTATTCATGAAGGAGGCGACTGATCCTCATAAGGTCCACAGAACCTCGAGGCATAAAGAGCTAAACTGATGACATTATTTAGTTGAAATAAACAAACAAAAATATTATTAGTTTCCTTCTGTGCCAACATGGAGCAGTTTTTGCCGGAGGAGCCATATTTGATGAATATTTTCATATATTAGACGTAGAGTTAACGGCGGCTCTCAGATCCTTAATGAAACAAACTAACAACACATATTTTCCAGTTTTGTTTTCCCTCCCAGCATGCATCTGGAATGTCCCATCAGTGGCGTTAGAAGGTGTGTTGAGATGGGCTTCCACACAACAACGTGTCAAGGAAAAACGTTTTTACCCTAAATGTCTGGTATTAACAGTTTAGACGTTCAAACTAAAGGATAATTAAAATGAGTCATTCTGCATAAATTAGAATCTGAGTTCTGATGAGGCTCAGTTGTCAGATTAAAAGCAACTTTAAGCAGGTATTAAACATAATATTTTCATTAAGACCAACAGTTTAATTAACAGAAATAAAGACTTAATATCATCAGTCTGAGTGAAATTAATCTATATGATGTGTTTTTATTTAGTGATGGAGTTACTGGAATAAATAAACTGTTCAATAAGATTCTGGTTATATTCAGAACCATTTCATAAATTAGTCTGAATGTAACCAGGAACCAGTATGGATTAAATAAACAGCTTTTTTATTTTTACATTCAGAAACAATCTACTGTGACCCGTTTAATGAAACCGACCCTGTTTATTACGGAGGATATTCATGTTTTACTCTTTGTTCTTATGTGAGGTTGAATTCTGTAAGGCTGTGTATTAAAAACATAGATTTCTTATTAAAAAGTCTCAGTTTTCTGTAATTTGAAGGTTTCAGTTCAGAGTAATTGGACTCTGTCTGATTTATGGGTTCTGGACATGTTTGTGTGAAAGTCCAACCAGTTCCCTGCTGCATCCCTCAGCTGCAGCAGATCCATCACTGACTGTCTGCTGCTTTCTGTCCCACAGAAACAAAAGGTCTTTGTGCTGGATCTGGACCGGGCCTGCAGCCAACTGTGTGGACCTGAGGATTAGCCAATAAACAGCAGGCGGTCCATCGTTTATTTCTCACCACAAACTGGAGATGTGTGTGTTTGCTTTCTGGGTCAGCACAGTGTGAACCGGGCTCCCAGGATGGGGTTCTGTCCCTACATACTTGAGGAAATATCTACAGACAACATCTGGACTCAACACCAACACAAGAGGCTGATGTGTTGAAGATACAACCTTAAATCATCTTGATGATCACTTCAGCAGATTGTAGATGTTTCCATTTCATCTGGGATTATTAGCAAACACCTTTATTAGGGTCCAGGTTTGTCAGACGTCTTGGTCCACATCTGTTTACGGTGAGATCTTCCTCCTTCTGTTTGCAGCGTTTTGTTTCTCCTCCGGTTCCACCCAGAAGTTTCCATCCACTCATCATCAGCACGAATCTTTGGATTTTAAGGATTTCTATGGAGGGATTTTTTAAAACTGGCTGCAGAAATGTGAACTTAAACATTGTTTTTAATCCACAAAGGGTCCAAACTATTCATACGGGTTCAGATATATAGATCCACTCCACTGACGTGGGTGGAACGTTGCTCCTTCACCTTGAGGTTTTTGTAACCACCAGGAAGCTTCTGGCTGGATGTTGGACTACTCTTCTTGGCAGAGATGGTGGATCTGTGGCCTTTAGTGTTTCGTTTTTCATTTTGGTCAGTTGGGAAATTCTGTCCCTCCCAGTGTGCCATACTTAGTTCTAATGTTCTGTTCTCTGTGCGCTGCTTTAGATTTTTATTTTAGTGTCTTCAGCTCTGTGTGAATTAGTCACCTCCCCTCAGCTCCTCAGTCTAGTTTTATACCCAGCTGTTCTGTATTTCACTGATTAGTCCCACCTGGTTGTCATGGCACCCAATCACCTCCCCAGCAGTTGATAGCAAGTCAGTTTACCTGCTTGTCAGATCCACTTGTTTCAGTCGTTCTGTTGTTCTCTGCTAGATGTTCTCCAGTTCCTCCGTCTGTTCCTCGGTTTCCGAAGTCTTCTTTCAATAAACATTCATGCCGTCACCAGCCTGCCTTGGTTCTGTCTGCGCTTGGGTCCAGTTGAACAAACACAAACATTAGCGTTGCTTGTTCCTAACAACGAACCCGACTCCACCCAGAACATCAGTCTGTAGTTGGACCAATCAGCATGTGAAGATGAGGCAGCTCCAGAAGAAAGCTTTCATCTTGACTAAAAGCCTCCTTGGGACCACATGTTGGAGCCTCCCAGCAGCAGCTGAGGGCTTTCAGACTGAACCCATCGCTCCTTTTGTTTCCTTTTTGAAATCCTCACAAAGGTTTCCTGGTAGAAACGAGGTCTCATAAGAGTGACTCGTCAGAAATGATGAATAAAAGAAGACATAAAACCACCTGAAGGACTTTTTCAGCAGAAACAAACATCAGACTGCAGCACAGGTGGTTTAGTTTTCTATACCTGATCATTACATTTTAAATAAAACCTGAAGCTTAGACTAAAACAATGCAATTAAAAAGCTGACTAATTCACCTAAACCACAAAGCAAGGTGTAGGAAAGTCCAGCAGATGACCCAGCAGCTTGTAGAACCTCCTTCAGCACCAGAACTTCAGCAGGTTGACTTCATCAGTCTCTCTCAGTATTGAAGAGAAATTTTGTCCCGTTCCTCCTTCCATCATTGCTTCAATTGTTTGATGTTTGTAGACATTAGCTTCTCATCGGCTCTCTGAAGGTCCCACCACAGCATTTTAATCAGGTTGAGGTCTGGACTTTGACTAGGCTATTGCAGCCTTCATTTTCCTTTTTAAGCCATGCAGTTGTAGATCTGCTGCTGTGTTTGGGATCATTGTTCTGTTGACCCAGTTTGGATCAAACGTCAGCTCTCAAACAGATGGAATCACATCTGACTCTAGAATACTTTGGCCTTCAGAGAAGTTGATGGTCCATTCAATGACAGATGCCTGAACCAACTCAGCTGAGTCATTTTAACGAGCAGAGGAGCAGCAGCTCCCTCTGGGTGACAGAGTTCTCCACCCCGTCTTTAAGGCTGAGTCCAGCCACCCAGAGGAGCCAAGACCGGGTTTATTTAGTCATGATCCATATCTCCTGACAAGAAGTGAAGGTCAGAACATAGATTGGCCTTTAAATGTAGAGCTTTGCCTTTACAGATGGCGTCTCCATCCATCTGTCCACCTGCAGCTCCATCCTACCATCACTGGTTAACAAGACACCTGATACCTGAACCGCTCCACTGGAGAACGGACCTTTGACCCGAACCATGAGAACCATGGCCTCAGACTTGAAGAGCTGACTCTTCTGCAGGCCGCTGTGAACCAATCTAGCACACGCTGAAGACTATACTGTGTGTTCCTAACTGTCTTCTCTCTGACCTTTAACCTGCTGAGGTCTGTAGAGTCTCAGATGGATGGAGGTTTTCCTCTTGGGAATAATGTTTCTCTCTGTACAATGATGGACTTCCGATGGTTTGGAGATGACCTTATGACACTTCCTAGATTGATGGGCAGCAAACAGCTGCTTCTCTGAGGTCACTGCTGATGTCCTTCCAACCTTCGCATCGTGTCATCACCCACCTCTATGCTGCAAGTCTCCAACAAACAACTGCATGGCTTTCATTCTCCACAGTTCAGTGTATGTTTCTTCTTTCAACCATCTGCTGACAGACAAAGCATGCTGGATCACTCAGAGGTCAGAGGTCATGCGTAGCATCGAGCCACAGAGGTTGCTGAGCCCCTCGTGATAAAACTCCAGAAATGATCTCACCTGCTGGGAATCAACAGTAATGGATTTTCACCACGTCCCAAACATCTCGTAGCTCAGGATGAAGTTCCTGAAGGGATTCATCAGAACGGATTATGGACACTTTACAGGCAAGAGGGCAGCGGGTTTATCTGGACTGAGGAGGTCTCTGCTGAGGCATGAGGGGCCAGTGAGAAGGCAACATTCATAGTTTTGCTGTCAGATGTACTGAATGAAGCCACACACACATATGTCAGCTCTCAGCTGGTTTTATGTGGTTCAAATGTTTTTATACCTGGATTAAAGCGTAACAAACCCAAACCTCCTGTTTCTAAAGTTGTCCTTGACTAGAAAAGATTCATGTAGACTGTGGTCGACTAATGCAGTGAACATTTGTTAAGTACAACCTCAGGTTCACTATCAATCCTTCAGTGTGAGAGCTCAGCAAGTCTTTATCTCCAGTCCTTCGGTTGACACTTTCAAACCCGTTTCTTTCATTCACTTCAGCTCATCTAGCAGTTTTTAGATCTGTTACCATCACAGATCTTAAAAATGATGAACGTTCCTGGTCATTTAAAGTTTCCCTGCTGCTGTCACAAACATCTAAGCTGTCATTGGAGTCTCAGCTACATCTGGGCTGTTAAACCAAAGCTCTCTGACAGATGTCTTCATAAAGCAGAGTTGAAGGATAATTAAACAGAGCAGAGGTCCTAGTTTAGATTCATACTTCACTGAGTTGTAAAAGCATGTTTTCTATAAAGTGAACTGTTACTGCAGAGGAAACATTAGAAACAGGAAGGACATATCCCAGCTAACCTCTGCTGGGCCCTTAAAGCCATAGAGCAGCAGGTCCTCCAGTGTTTGCATCTCTATAAATCACGTTACTTTTTTGTACAGTGGGGCCATCTCGCTATTGACCATCATGCCTACATTGAGATGGTACTTAATCGAAATGGTAAACGACCCAAACTGAATAGAAACAACCTGAGACGACCTGCGCTGGCTAGACACTAATGGAAAAAGGTATAAGACCCTGTTTACACCGATCCATTGAAAACTACACGACAATGTTTTAATCATGATCTGTTGTAGAAACATGAAAACGGTGTAATTCCCCCACCACGCCACTAGTAGCCAGTATGTTCTTTGAAATTCATTAACATGAGCAAACTTCCTGCTTACAAAATGGAGTAGAACATGAACCCTCTGATGAAGAACCCTGGTTAGCACTCTGCCATTTTTCTTGTTGATGTATCAGAATCAGAATCAGAATCAGAATCAGAAAAGCTTTATTGCCAAGTACGTTTTTGGACATACAAGGAATTTGTTTTGGCGTAGTCGGTGCAATACAATACAAATTAAACAGTATAAACATATCTACAATATAATATAAATATATGTGCACAGTTTTAAGTGAGTGAGAGTAAATATAGAGCAGTATAAGATGCAAGAGCAATACAACAGTGCAGGTGATCATTGTGCAAGTAAAGCAGGAGTCCAAGCTGAGCGTTAATGTAACTCATAGAGTTACAGGTTACAGGTGTCCTGTCAGCAAAATTGGGGGGTGTGGGGGAAAGGGAGAGTGTCAGGGTGGTTTCTGGGCTTTGTTAACCAGGCTGGTGGCAGATGGTAAAAAACTGTTCTTGTGGCGTGAGGTTTTGGTCCGGATGGACCGCAGCCTCCTGCCAGAGGGGAGAGTCTCAAAGAGTCTGTGACCGGGGTGGGAGGGATCAGCCAGAATCTTCCCTGCCCGCTTCAGGGTCCTGGAGGTGTACAGTTCCTGGAGCGACAGTAGACTGCAGCCAATCACCTTCTCAGCAGACCGAATGACACGCTGCAGCCTGCCCTTATCCTTGGCTGTAGCAGCGGCGTACCAGATGGTGATGGAGGAGGTGAGGATGGACTCAATGATGGCTGTGTAGAAGTGCACCATCATAGTCTTTGGCAGGTTGAATTTCTTCAGCTGCCGCAGGAAGAACATCCTCTGCTGGGCTTTCTTGATGAGGGAGCTGATGTTTGGCTCCCACTTGAGGTCCTGGGAGATGATGGTTCCCAGGAAGTGGAAAGATTCCACAGTGTCAATTGTGGAGTCACAGAGGGTGATGGGGGCAGGTGGGTCTGGGTTCTGCCTGAAGTCCACAACCATCTCCACTGTCTTTAGAGCGTTGAGCTCAAGGTTGTTCTGGCTGCACCAGTCCAACAGATGGTCCACCTCCCATCTGTACACGGATTCGTCACCATCAGAGATGAGTCCGATCAGGGTGGTGTCGTCTGCAAACTTCAGAAGCTTGACAGACTGGTGACTGGAGGTGCAGCTGTTGGTGTACAGGGAGAAGAGCAGAGGAGAGAGAACACAGCCTTGGGGGGAACCGGTGCTGATGGTCAGGGAGTCAGAGACGTGCTTCCCCAGACTCACACGCTGCTTCCTGTCAGACAGGAAGTCAGTGATCCACCTGCAGGTGGAGTCGGGCACACTCAGCTGGGAGAGTTTCTCCTGGAGCAGAACTGGGACGATGGTGTTGAAGGCAGAGCTGAAATCCACAAACAGGATCCTGGCGTAGGTTCCTGTGGAGTCCAGGTGCCTGAGGTGCCGTATTCTTCTTCTGTGGTTTTTAAACTGGTCAGCATCCGTTATGCTGTGTGCATTAATCTACCGATTGTAGTCATACTGTGCATGAGCCACTAATCTGACACCAGAACCTACCATCTGACACCAGATCCAACCATCTGACACCAGATCCTACCATCTGACACCAGATCCAACCATCTGACACCAGATCCAACCATCTGACACCAGATCCAACCATCTGACACCAGATCCTACCATCTGACACCAGATCCAACCATCTGACACCAGATCCAACCATCTGACACCAGATCCAACCATCTGACACCAGATCCTACCATCTGACACCAGATCCAACCATCTGACACCAGATCCAACCATCTGACACCAGAACCAACCATCTGACACCAGATCCAACCATCTGACACCAGAACCAACCATCTGACACCAGATCCAACCATCAGACACCAGATCCAACCATCTGACACCAGAACCAACCATCTGACACCAGAACCAACCATCTGACACCAGATCCAACCATCTGACACCAGAACCAACCATCTGACACCAGATCCAACCATCTGACACCAGATCCAACCATCTGACACCAGAACCAACCATCTGACACCAGATCCAACCATCTGACACCAGAACCAACCATCTGACACCAGAACCAACCATCTGACACCAGATCCAACCATCTGACACCAGAACCAACCATCTGACACCAGATCCAACCATCAGACACCAGATCCAACCATCTGACACCAGAACCAACCATCTGACACCAGATCCAACCATCAGACACCAGATCCAACCATCTGACACCAGATCCTACCATCTGACACCAGAACCAACCATCTGACACCAGAACCAACCATCTGACACCAGATCCCACCATCTGACACCAGATCCAACCATCTGACACCAGATCCAACCATCTGACACCAGATCCAACCATCTGACACCAGATCCAACCATCTGACACCAGAACCTACCATCTGACACCAGAACCAACCATCTGACACCAGATCCCACCATCTGACACCAGATCCAACCATCTGACACCAGATCCAACCATCTGACACCAGATCCAACCATCTGACACCAGATCCAACCATCTGACACCAGAACCAACCATCTGACACCAGAACCAACCATCTGACACCAGATCCCACCATCTGACACCAGATCCAACCATCTGACACCAGATCCAACCATCTGACACCAGATCCAACCATCTGACACCAGATCCAACCATCTGACACCAGAACCAACCATCTGACACCAGATCCAACCATCTGACACCAGATCCAACCATCTGACACCAGAACCAACCATCTGACACCAGATCCAACCATCTGACACCAGAACCAACCATCTGACACCAGAACCAACCATCTGACACCAGATCCAACCATCTGACACCAGAACCAACCATCTGACACCAGATCCAACCATCAGACACCAGATCCAACCATCTGACACCAGAACCAACCATCTGACACCAGATCCAACCATCAGACACCAGATCCAACCATCTGACACCAGATCCTACCATCTGACACCAGAACCAACCATCTGACACCAGAACCAACCATCTGACACCAGATCCCACCATCTGACACCAGATCCAACCATCTGACACCAGATCCTACCATCTGACACCAGAACCAACCATCTGACACCAGATCCTACCATCTGACACCAGATCCAACCATCTGACACCAGATCCAACCATCTGACACCAGAACCAACCATCTGACACCAGATCCTACCATCTGACACCAGATCCTACCATCTGACACCAGATCCTACCATCTGACACCAGATCCAACCATCTGACACCAGATCCTACCATCTGACACCAGATCCTACCATCTGACACCAGATCCAACCATCTGACACCAGATCCAACCATCTGACACCAGATCCAACCATCAGACACCAGATCCAACCATCTGACACCAGAACCAACCATCTGACACCAGATCCAACCATCTGACACCAGATCCTACCATCTGACACCAGATCCTACCATCTGACACCAGATCCAACCATCTGACACCAGATCCTACCATCTGACACCAGATCCTACCATCTGACACCAGAACCAACCATCTGACACCAGATCCAACCATCAGACACCAGATCCAACCATCTGACACCAGAACCAACCATCTGACACCAGAACCAACCATCTGACACCAGATCCAACCATCTGACACCAGAACCAACCATCTGACACCGGATCCAACCATCTGACACCAGATCCAACCATCTGACACCAGAACCAACCATCTGACACCAGATCCAACCATCTGACACCAGAACCAACCATCTGACACCAGAACCAACCATCTGACACCAGATCCAACCATCTGACACCAGATCCAACCATCAGACACCAGATCCAACCATCTGACACCAGATCCAACCATCTGACACCAGATCCAACCATCAGACACCAGATCCAACCATCTGACACCAGATCCAACCATCTGACACCAGATCCAACCATCTGACACCAGATCCAACCATCAGACACCAGATCCAACCATCTGACACCAGATCCAACCATCTGACACCAGATCCAACCATCAGACACCAGATCCAACCATCTGACACCAGATCCAACCATCAGACACCAGATCCAACCATCTGACACCAGATCCAACCATCTGACACCAGATCCAACCATCAGACACCAGATCCAACCATCAGACACCAGATCCAACCATCTGACACCAGATCCAACCATCTGACACCAGATCCAACCATCTGACACCAGATCCTACCAGAACCCTCCTACATCCAGATGTATTTTAAACATTAAGACTCGGAAACATCACACATCTGTTATCGGTTAAATGGGAGCAGATTTCACGTCTGTTTTCATCTTGTGGAGATTTAAATGTTTACAGTGTAAATATTTCGCTCCAGTCATCATCGCTCATCCTGCTGCCTCTGTGTGTTTTTAAAGACATTCCAGTTTGGGTCAGCGTTGCTCCCAGGTTCAGACGAGTGAAAACACAGATGCTTCTAATCTGAATTAAAGTTTAACTTCCTTTGCTTTGATACAGTTCTCTTTAATACGGCTGAAATGTTTAGATCTGAGCGTTTAAACTGTTGGACCTGAGGTAATCTGTTTGAAGTGGACCTGAAATAAGACGAAAACAGAAGAAAGAAGTTGGTTTTTCTAACATTGCTGGTAAAAAAGATCTACCCTCCATATGAACATCTCTGCTTCTCGAACCCAACAACGGAACCAACTGGACCTCTTTCTGAGGTAACAGATCAGAGCTGGAAACCCTCCATCTATCGTGAAATCTTCTCAAATCTCCAACAGACCCGTCTTTAATCATCAACATAACGTGACGCTCCGATACACAATGTTCCCAAAATATTATTGAGATGAAGAAGTAAACTAGTTTCTGGGATTAAACTAAAATCTGGTTTGATGAAAGTTTTGAAGTGTACCAGGAGAAATCTTTAAAAGAAGAAATAACATCACAAAGACAGGTCCGAGTCATTTAATTTGTTCTGATCCATAAAGTTGGACAGGACAGTTTAAACATGCAATAAATACAGAATCTACCCAAATATAACCTTTACTTTACCTGAATTTATACGCTGCTTTCTAGAACTTACAGCTTACTTTTTTTAAAAGATACACACTAACTTAAAAGGTGCTTTTACTGCAGTTACAGGTTACTGACTGTAACTTACCCAGAACTGCTTGTATATTCAGAAAATTAACCTGCATGTTCTGTGAAATAAGCTGTACGTTTCATGGGAATAATCTGTGAGCTCCATTCATTTTTAAGTTTTAAACAGATTTGAAAAAGCTCCATGTAAGTTTATTTCAAGTTCCCTGTTAGTTAGAGTGTGTTTTTAAAAAGAAACCTGCAAGTAAAAGTAACTGTTTTGGTGTGAAAAGCAACCTTTATGTTCTATTAAAGCAACATACATGAAAAACAAGCTTTCAAAGAACGATTAGCTTTAAAAAAAACTAACTTTTAACAACTAAACGTTTTTATGGCTGAAAACCATCAAACTTTAAATCTTAGAACAAATGAAACTCCAGCTCTAAAACAAAAATATTAAACCTAAATATTTCAAACTAACACAGCGAGGACAGAAAAGGCTGAACTGGACCAGATGGTTGAGAACTACAGAGGAGGTCTCTGTTTGCTGGTTGGCTGATAACTGAGCCTGAATGAGTGAGTCGGTCCAATCAGACGGCAGATCTCCCATCAGTCCTCCAATGAGAAGCTGTGTGTGCTTCAAGCTTCAGCCAGGCAGCTCATGACCTTCACCATCAGCTCCTCCTTCCTGTGTTTGGCAGCGACCTGAACTCCTCTCTGTTTGAGCCACAGCAGCAGAGTCGTGGAGGTCAGCTTGGACAACTGGACAGGAAGAGAAGGAGGGAAGACATCAGCTGGTTTCAGCTTGGGTAGTTTAACTCTAGAGGGAAACTATTTCCCAGAAGCTTCATCATTCACTGATCCCATGAACTGCTGACATCAGATTTAGCAGCACGTTACAGCAGAGGAAAATGGATCTAAATGAAGAGAAAAAGTCACCTTCATGCCATAAATTTAGGTGTGAAAACAAAGCCTGCAGAAGAACATTCCCTGAGCTGTAACGCCAAGTAAAACAGAAAATGTTTCTGACTCATTGTTGTGGAGAGCAGGCCGGTCCGAACCGTAAAACTGATGAATGTTGTTATTAATCTGCCGGGCCTACAGCGCGCCGTCGCCTCCTCCGGATCATTCATCACTTTAACAGTCTCCCTCCGCCTCCAACAACATGTTCACGGAACAAAGTGAGCTTCTGTGTTTGCTATTCATCACACTAACACACTATAATCCATCACCCTAATGTGTGCAGTCGTGTGAACGAGCTAAAGTGCAGCATGAAGGGGACACCATCAGCTCCTGCTCCATGTTCTCCATAAAGTAATTCCTGTGGTCCGGCTGCTGCGAAGCACAAACTCTTCACGGATGACAGTGAAAGATCTGCTCAGGGTGCACTTAGTTTGGGTTTGGGTTAACAAAACCACAGACTTTGGAAAATGTTTTGTTCACAAGTCTCCACTCCTGTTGGACCAGGAATGGACCGTTCTCAAACGGTCCCACCAAGCTGGGAAGCTGCTGCAGCATTAAGAGTCCAACTCCAGACAAAAAGACCCACAACATAATACTCCCACCACCAAACCTTACACCTGAAACAGAGCAGTTAGGAACCTGCTGTTCCCCAGGCAACCACCAGACCCAGACCCATCCATGTGGTTCCCAGACAGAGAGGCATGATTGTTCTCCAGAGAACGTGTGTCCCCTGCAGCGTGCTTTAAACCACAGCCTCCAGAACCTGGTGGTGAGGCTCGGAAGCAGCTGCTCGTCTCCATGAAGCTGAGCTCATCTAGAGGTCCACTGAAAATGATCATGTTTAACCAGTGGAGCTCTGATGAAATGCCCAGTCGTGGACCTGGGGTCGGTTATCTCAGACATTATGACCATTTCATCATAAGAAACAAAAATCAGAAACGGTTTTATTCATAGCAGGGACAGATGAAGATGATCAACGTCTTCATTCGTTCATGAACGCACCTGGTTGACATAAAAGTACTGAAATCCATCAGGAATATGCTAAATAAAGCAGCCTTGTCACACAGGCTGTCAGCAGCATCTGCAGTTCTCCTGATGGTTCTGTAAAAATCACATAGAAACTCCTCTGAACCACATCTCTGGGTCGGGCCGAACGTCTGACCAACAGCTCAACACCAAGACTAACGAAGCTCAGATTCACCTGAGCTGCACTTTTAAGCATCACTCAGACACTGAATCCTGCTTGTTCTTTTACAGAAGGAGGTCCAGTTGGTTTCCTCACCTGGTTGCTTCTGGCCATTTTCTCCACATCTTGTACTGAAGCCTTGGGTTTCTGGGGCTTTTCTTCTTTCAGCTCAAAGACGACCTTCTACATGGGAACAGAACCAGAGAGCAGGAAGGAAAACCCGGGAGTGTGGAGTGTATTTTATACCGATCAGGTCACAATTATCTCTGGACTTCAGAGAAAACTGCTCAGGTTCTAACAGATTAATGCCATTAAATTACAGCCAGATGGGTCGAACCAGAACCGCGTTCTGTCACTACTTCAGACTATGTGGACTTACGTTCTTTCTGCTGATGGAGGTATCCTTGGTGGAGATGGTCCCAAACGTCAGAGGAGGTCGGTTTGTTTCCGCTTCCTTGCTGGTTTTCATGATGGATTTAGGAACGATGCTTTCAGATCCCGCCGTCCGGTCCGGCGTCTTCCAGGGCTCAGCGTTGCGTTCAGGGCCAACCTTCTCAGGCGTCTTGCTGAACCTGGTTTTAGATTTGGAAGGGATGATGACCACTGGTTTCACTCTGGAGATCGGACTCAGGCTGGAGATATGGTTGACCTTGGGCCGACCTGACGGCTGAGAAATGCTGCTACTCAGGTTTTTAGGACGATGGTTGAAACGAGGGACAATTCGAGGAGGAAGAGGGAGGGACACAGCAGAGAAAGAAGAAGATGCTGCTGGGACTGCAGTTTTCGACCCAGCAGTAACAGGAAGAGTGATTCTGGGTTTATCGTCTCTCTTTCCCCTCAGCTGCTCCTGCTTCTGGGCTCGCAGCAGCGCAACGTTGATGCGATGAGATGGCGCCTTGTTCCTGAAGATGGGAACCAGTTTAGGAGACACTGGGACTGGACTCGGCAGGGCGTGAGGAGGAGGGACTGGGAGGGAAGAAGCTGGCTGGAAATGTTGATAAAAAGAGGAACCGGATCGGGAATGATCTAACTGGTAGAGGTTCTGACTGTTGGAGGAGTGGGACGATGAAGACCAGTCCTCCCTACTTTGTGTCACTGTGTTCCAAGATTTTTTCCCCAGAAGCTCCTCAGCGCCGCCCTGCTGGGAGAGGGGGATCCAAGGCGGCTCCAGTCTGGAGGAGAAGGAGCTCAGAGGCTGGGAAAGAGGAGGTGCTGGGAGCTGAGTGAGGATGGGCCTGGTGGAGATGGAGTGGGTCAGGTTGATCTGGTCCCTACTCAGCACCTGATGAAGGAAAGGAGACTTTTTAAATGCCTCCCTGTGAACTCTGACCTTAATGTGAGAGAACCTTCATGATAAAACGTCATGGAGAAAAACTCCAGAGCAGGATCTAGGCGTCTAAAAACACCGACATCTACTGATCAAATTTCTGTCTTAAATGTACCTGCAGACAACCCTCTTATCTGATTGTCTTCTCCAGTAACTTCTCCAGTAACATCTTGGTGAGATGTTACTGGAGATGTTACTGATTGTCTTCTCCAGTAACTTCTCCAGTAACATCCTGGTGAGATGTTACTGGAGATGTTACTGATTGTCTTCTCCAGTAACTTCTCCAGTAACATCCTGGTGAGATGTTACTGGAGATGTTACTGATTGTCTTCTCCAGTAACTTCTCCAGTAACATCCTGGTGAGATGTTACTGGAGATGTTACTGATTGTCTTCTCCAGTAACCTCTCCAGTAACATCCTGGTGAGATGTTACTGGAGATGTTACTGATTGTCTTCTCCAGTAACCTCTCCAGTAACATCCTGGTGAGATGTTACTGGAGATGTTACTGATTGTCTTCTCCAGTAACTCTCCAGTAACATCCTGGTGAGATGTTACTGGAGATGTTACTGATTGTCTTCTCCAGTAACTTCTCCAGTAACATCCTGGTGAGATGTTACTGGAGATGTTACTGATTGTCTTCTCCAGTAACTTCTCCAGTAACATCTTGGTGAGATGTTACTGAAGAAGTTACTGATTGTCTTCTCCAGTAACTTCTCCAGTAACATCCTGGTGAGATGTTACTGGAGATGTTACTGATTGTCTTCTCCAGTAACTTCTCCAGTAACATCCTGGTGAGATGTTACTGGAGATGTTACTGATTGTCTTCTCCAGTAACTTCTCCAGTAACATCCTGGTGAGATGTTACTGGAGATGTTACTGATTGTCTTCTCCAGTAACTTCTCCAGTAACATCCTGGTGAGATGTTACTGGAGATGTTACTGATTGTCTTCTCCAGTAACATCTCCAGTAACATCCTGGTGAGATGTTACTGATTGTCTTCTCCAGTAACTTCTCCAGTAACATCCTGGTGAGATGTTACTGGAGATGTTACTGATTGTCTTCTCCAGTAACTTCTCCAGTAACATCCTGGTGAGATGTTACTGGAGATGTTACTGATTGTCTTCTCCAGTAACTTCTCCAGTAACATCCTGGTGAGATGTTACTGGAGATGTTACTGATTGTCTTCTCCAGTAACTTCTCCAGTAACATCCTGGTGAGATGTTACTGATTGTCTTCTCCAGTAACTTCTCCAGTAACATCCCGGTGAGATGTTACTGGAGATGTTACTGATTGTCTTCTCCAGTAACTTCTCCAGTAACATCCTGGTGAGATGTTACTGGAGATGTTACTGATTGTCTTCTCCAGTAACTTCTCCAGTAACATCCTGGTGAGATGTTACTGGAGATGTTACTGATTGTCTTCTCCAGTAACTTCTCCAGTAACATCCTGGTGAGATGTTACTGGAGATGTTACTGGAGATGTTACTGATTGTCTTCTCCAGTAACATCCTGGTGAGATGTTACTGGAGATGTTACTGATTGTCTTCTCCAGTAACTTCTCCAGTAACATCCTGGTGAGATGTTACTGGAGATGTTACTGATTGTCTTCTCCAGTAACTTCTCCAGTAACATCCTGGTGAGATGTTACTGGAGATGTTACTGGAGATGTTACTGATTGTCTTCTCCAGTAACATCCTGGTGAGATGTTACTGGAGATGTTACTGATTGTCTTCTCCAGTAACTTCTCCAGTAACATCCTGGTGAGATGTTACTGGAGATGTTACTGATTGTCTTCTCCAGTAACTTCTCCAGTAACATCCTGGTGAGATGTTACTGGAGATGTTACTGATTGTCTTCTCCAGTAACTTCTCACCAGGATGGAGAACACAGATAGGTCTTTGAACAATCTGCTTAGATCCTCCAGAGTCCTGGTTCCTCAGATGTTCTCCTCTCTTCAGCTGAGCCCACAATTTTTCTACAGGATTTAGGTCCAGTGACTGAGATTGAATGGAAGAAGGTGCTGATGTGGCCAGATGTTTTGGATCAGTATCACACTGGAAGACCCAATGATGAGCAGTTTTCAGATCGCTGGCAGAAACCACCTGATTGTTATTTAAATGTCCTGACAGAGTTCATGATGCCATGAACTCTAACAAGGTTCTCCGGGCTTTTGGAGGACAAACACAACCAAAGTATTAAAGGTTCTGTAGCAGACTTAGTTGTGGTCAGGAGGTGCTGTCCACATATTCATCATTTGTCTTTCAACAGATCCATCTCTAGTGTTTGTTGCTGACAAACTCAACATTAGTCCAATTGGACCGAAGCTCACATTTCCAGAACCAGCAGTTTACCATCATGTACTACCAGGAAGGTACACATGTGGAGGGTGAGAGCAGTTGCTATGGCCACACTTCAAGCAACGGTCTCCATGGTAACTCTGCTGTATTATTAACTGTTAATGTTTCATTTTAAAATATACATAAAAACATGATCATCCTACATTAGAACTAGAAGCCAACTGGACTTCTCTTACTTCATGAAGACCTTTCACCTCTCATCCAAAAGGCTTGGCGATCCAGACACGTCCCTAATGACGCCTTGTGAGTTGTTCTGGTCAGATGTCTGAAGGTGTGACCTGCAGAAGAACCACCTGGATAGAGGAGTCAGGACAGCAGAGCAGATGTTGGAAAGATGGAAATGATCCTTCTTAGTTTCTAGGAAACTCCAGCTGCTGTTCTCCTTCAGTGGACTGAGCTGCGCTTCCTTCAAGTCCTGGATGTCAGGGCCCAGTTAGGGCCCAGTTAGGGTTCGAAGGGTCATCTTGATGTGCTTGTGATTATTGTCCTTAACTTCTGTCAGCCAGCTGACCTGTAGATAGGTTCTAATGGTCGTTATGGAAAAGTGGACGCACCAGGTTCCCGCTCTTGGCTGCAGTGTCAGGGTTAGGTGAGGTTTGGAGATGTTTTACCTTCCTTATAGATCCTGCTAACTGAGCCTGAAGGTACAATGAACTCAGGTCTTAATCCAGCCTTTGTTGCTGTTTTAATCATTGCTCTGACTGTAGGTTTGAGGAGGTTTAGGCCAGCAGGTACGTTCCAGGGGCATGAAGATCAACACATATCTGCCTTTTTGAATGGCATGTTCACTTATCTTTCCCATTTTGAAGAGCAGCTGAGAGAAAGGAGCCCATATTTACACCCTAGTACACCAGTAAGACAGAGATTACTGATGAATAGTTCCTGGACACTCTGATCAATTAAGAAACAAAAGAAAATGATCAGTTTAAAGAATATAAAAAATGCTTCAGGTACATTTATTCTACTGTTGATATTTGTGGTACCAGTGATTTCAGGTTGGATTTTTAAGATGAATTTATTTGAAGGCCTTTATGAAGGTGTAAAAATGTTCTACTATAGTGTGAATGTTTCCAGTGGATGGTGGGAAAACATCTGCTGCCGACTCGGATCAAGTGGGTTAAAGATTAGAGCCGAGGGGAACGTGAAACATCTGTCGGTCTGAAACAGAAAGGCGTGGACGTTTAAAAGCGGCTACGGGTGAAAGAAACTGTAGCAGAAATTTAACAGCCTGACAGAAAAGTTGCAATAATCTGATTAAAAACCGATTAGCCACAATATTCAAGTTTGAATGATTCTGACGGATTTCATGAAGTGTGAAATAATTTCTGTCCACAGAAGAGAAATCAGCTTCAGTCAGAAAATCAGCAGAAATGTTCACCTTTGAAGCTGGAAAATAAAACGTCTTTGAGGTCACATGGAAGGAAATGGGTTCAGCTGAATAGCATAAATATTTTAGATTCAGTCTGTGGGAACTGAACTCATCTCTGCAGAGTTTCTGCACTTCAGCTCCTCGCTGTGAATAACAAAAGACCTTCTTCTTCCTTTTACCCAGCAGAAAACTCTCAAGATGAAGAATAGCTTTAATTTCCGTGCTTTCATGTTAAACCTGCAGACTGCAGGGGAGGTTTTCAGCTGTTTTACACCTGCTAGGCAAGAGAGACACGTTTACTCTAAAGAAGTGATTCAACCTGTTTGCTCGGGTTGTTCTGCATTAAAATCAGTTTTTGGGTCTGCAGTTTCCAACAAAACCACTTCTCCAAACCAAACCTCATGAGGAGCAGATTTCACACCGTTTACATCTAAAGTGGCCTCTGAACACCGTTAGTCCTCCTCTCTCCTGACATCAGCGTCAGGAACATAAATTCATAAGGAGCAGCTCTGAGGTTGTAAACCCAGATTAATCTACAGGTTCTGCTGGGTCAGAAGAGCTGGAATAATAGGTTTTCCTCCAGCTCTGAGCTTCCCAGTGAGGGCGAGAGGGAATGATGTTAGAGCAGAGTTCCTGATAGGCTGAGAGATGACCTGTTTATTTACATCTCAGGAAATCAACATTTAAGAACAAAACTCGTAAATTAATTCCAAATATTTTCTCCCGTTTTTGTTCTTCCATGTAAGATGTTGGTTCTTCCACAAGGTGGCAGTAAAGCAACAGTTGCTCCGGTAACACGCAGGCAACCAGAGAGGGAGAATGTATGTGTACGATAGACGGTCGAGTCGTTTATATTTATCTTTTCTTATTCATCTTCTTTAGGCTCTTGTTATTTTGTAAAGATTTTTAATTATTTTGATCCTAGAATGTTATTCATTTATACATTTTTTATTTTAGGTTAAATTGTCATCAGTCATTGTTTTTACTGTATTTGTGGAAACCACCATATGTACACATAATTAAAACATAAATAAATCATATTTTATTATAATAAATAAATTAAAGACATGAAAATTAAATCAAGGACAAAATAATACAGAAACAAATAGTGAATTCATTCATTCAAAATAAATAAATGCAGAAATACAACTTAGATAAAGTTAGACAAAAAAAAATCTAATTATTAATTCTAATTTTGTGATTTCATATTTTAATTGTTTCCTCAACTTTAATTAACCATCATAACCTTTAACTTAGTGGTTAAAAACTGAGATTTAAGTTAGTTTCTTCATTCAAAGAGAAGCAAGACAAGAATTTATCTGAGAAATTGATCTAATAGAGAAATAAGAAATGTTTGATTTAAGAGTTTGTCTCTTCCCTTTAAAAACAGCTTCTGATTCATTTCTTGACTAATAAATATGAAGATTTCCCTTCAGCTGCACAGAAACCGAAGCAGACAGCCTCAGGTGAGTCTTTTTACCTGCAGAGAAGCAGCTGAGCTCAGCTGGACCGTGCGGTAACTGGGTTTACTGGTCAGACGGGCCGGGAAGCCGCACACACTCTGCAGCCTGTCTCTGATGTCAGACAGGAAGCAGCCCAGCGCCCCCTGCAGGTCACCCCGGGGACAGCGCTGCACGGGCTGCAGGCGGATGCAGCTCAGAGGGTAACTGTTCATATGGAAGTGAAAGGATGAATCCTGGCTGGAATAACTGAGCTACTGGTTATTAATGTGCCGTAAACCGTAATATTTAGTCATAAATCAGCTGGATGCTGAACACTGTTTCTGGGTCATGTGGTTCTGAGCAGCTGCTGGACTGTGAATTCAGTGTTAAAAGGATACGTGAAGAGTCTCTCTCCCACGGGTCTGAAGTAGACGCTGCAGTACACCACCTCCTCCTGTCCCAGATCAGGAAGCCTGTAACCATACTGGGAAACATAGAAACAACCAGCATTCCCATTTTAAACCAGTCAGGATGTACCAGCAGAACTTTCTTCAACAGTGGAGCAAAGATGATGGAAAAGACTTGACTTCTAAGTCCAAATATGGAAAATTCCTAAAGCTAAATGAGTGCTTAGCTATACATTCTCAGGCTTAGGACGGGTCGGTGTTACCAGGCGGTTCCAGTGGTTCTGTAGGTCTCTGTAAGTTCTGAAGGGTCCGTCTGTGGGAAGCTGGCGGCTGATGGTGATGATCTGACCCTTTTTCATGCTGCAGAGAATAAAAACCAACTTCAGGAGTCTGTAAACGGAGCTGCAGCGCCACCTGCTGGTCACAGTCAGTATTACACAGACAGATCCCATAAACCAGAGCTAGAGCACATAGATATGTTTCTAAAGACTTTATATTTACTTCAAATGGCTACAATCTATGTGCTTTTATTCATTTCCGTCTATTTAAGTGAGTCCATTTAGCTGCTCAGACACCAGCATCCAAATTCTTCTAATGCTTCCAAACTTTAGATCAGTCAGTCCCTGTTTAGGTCCATAAAGATCGGTTCTGCTGAGACAAAGATGCAACAGAGTAGATGTGAGGAGACGCTGTCGTGGTCTTGATCTGTACTCTGAAGATCCCACCCTGAACTGAAGGTCAGCTGAACATACCAGTGATCCTGTGAGCTGAGATCATTTCTGATGGTTTGAAGTCCATCAGGGCTGCCATTCATCTCTGGTCCTGTTTGTGGTTTCCTTGGACTGGATCTAAGGGCGTCATGGAGAAGAGGGCAGGCTGAGACCCGTTGATAAAAGCCATGACATTCATCTCACAGCTGAGTGTGAAGACGCTGGACTGAGATGGAGCTCCTGTGAACCTGAGGCTCTGGCTCTCAGGTGGACCGCTCCCTCCGGGTCGGGGATCAGTCTGTTGTTCAGGAACGATGACCGGATGATGCAGGATGGATCACGGGTTCTTTAGGACGTTGCTCCAGTCTGGTGTGTTGGAGAAAGAGCTGAAAGGCTCTAAGCGTCCCAGGTCTCACCTGTGGTCATGAGACACAGATCATGATACAAGCTGCTGAAATGAGCTTCCTCCACGCTGTGGCTTGACTCTGCCATCCAGAGAAGGTGAGGAGCTCCTAGAAGAGCCTCAGCTCCTCAGCATTGCTGGTCAGCAGGAATCGTGTTGGAGGTTTTTCTGGGCATGTCCCGGAGGGAGGGGACTGTATAAAGTTGAGCCAAAATGATGCATACCACCTGCAGATTTAACCAGTTCAACCAGGAAGATAGTTTCTGATAGAAGAGGAGATGGTCAGCTCCAAAAAGACAGCAAAATAAAGGTTTCCATGGTAACGAGGAGGAACTGCTCGGAAGAGGACAGAACTGTCTTATAAATTTTGATTTATTTAATATTTCTCAGGCTGGTTGGTTGTTGTAAAAGCCTTGATGTACGTCAACAGTCCATTTTATTACAATTATGGCCTTTTTATTAAAGAGGGGGACTCGTGTGTCTAAAACTGCACTGAACATGTGTCCAGCAGGTGGAGCTGTCTCACCTGGGCAGGACGTGACACCAGATGGGCCCACCAGTAGAGGAAGGGTGGAGGATGGAGTCAGAGTCGCTGCAGAACCTCCTGATTACCAGCGCTGGCAGCTCAAAGTCTTCCAGCTGAGAAAAACACACAAACGGACTTCCTGGTTCACACCATCTCCCCCTCAGAGCCGATTTATTCTGCTCCACCCTCAGGGGTGGAGTGGGTCTCTTACTGTGGGTGGAGGCAGGCGCACGGCATTTGCTTCGATGCTGATGCACAGTCGGCCCTCGCTGGTGCTCAGCTCCATGCCTGAAACACAAACCGGAACAGAAACCTTCAGTCTACTCAGGGTCACCTGAAAATGATTTCAGCAACATGGAGGAGAGACGATGACAGCAGGACTTACTGACTGCACTCAGTCGGCCTCTCTCAGTCAGGAAGTCGTCTCCTACAAACACAGCCAGGCAGCGTCTCAATTATAGATTCATACATGATAAAGTTCTGTTCAAATTAGGTCGGTCCAACAACAGATGAACATTATATTTATCTGACAAACAGCAGGAGCAGAATGTAAAAATGCCTTTCATGACCCAACAGCCAGCAGAACCAAACCTCACAGCAGGAGGTCATGGTCCAGTCAGTGCCTGCAGCTATCACACCTCCACCGTGCAGTACAGTGACTATGAGGTATTTGTGAGGTTCTGTTAGGTTCTAGAAACATGGTGCTGAGCTTCACTGATTTCATTAAATTAGTTTGTGCTGTAAATCTGCACTCAAAACACTCAAGTTCTGCAGACATTAGCTCCTGTTCTGAAGGTCCCACTACACCATTTCAATCAGGTTTAGACTTTGACTAGACCACTGCAGTGCCTTGATTTTTTTTTTCTTTTCAGCTCTGCTGTGTTCGGGATCCTGCTGATGACCCAGTTTGGATCAAGCTCCAGGTGTTGGACAGATGGACACTCATTAGTCTCTAGAATACTTTGGTCTACAGAGAAGTTCATGGTCCACTCAGCGGCTGCAAGGAGCCCAGGCACCGGAGGTCTGTACTTTTATTGAATCATTGCAACACCTTGATTCTTTGTTTTCTAGCCTATCTGTTGTGAATCTGATTAAAAACAAGCCCAAATCATGATGCCTCCACCACCGTGCTTGACAGTGGATATGAGGTGTTTGTGGTGATCTGCAGGTTGGTTTCCTCCAAACATGGTTAATCATCTGTCCAGAGGACATTGTCCCAGAAGTCTTGTCCTTCAGCTTTGCTAGCAAGTCTTGCTGCCATCTTGGTTTCAGAGAGAAGAGATTTTCTCCTTCAACCCTTCCAAACAGCTATTCTGGCTCAGGGTCATGACCTTTAACCTTCTACCTGAGGCGTGTAGAGTCTTAGATGGAGCTCTTGGATGTTTTCTCATTTCTCTGAGATTCACGCTGTGACCATGGGTAGAATCTGCTGCGATGTCCATTCCTGGGAAGATTAGAAGCTGTCTGAGATGTTGTTGCTGATGTCTTTCTGCTTTGGCATCGTGTCCCAGAGCAGTTCTGCTTTTATAGAAGAGCTCACACTAACAGCGGTCAGTTAAAGAATCTGATCAGCAGCAGCTGACGTCCACCTACTGTTTCATGGAACATGTCTGGTATAAACACCTGGTGTCAGACTGAAGATACTGATGTTCTCCAGAACATGTGCTGTACTCTAATGTATAACTGCTTGAACCTCATTTAGCTGAAACGTACAGTGAGCTCCAGAGACGTTTATCTGGTGAGGTCGAAGGTGAAGGCTAGAGCGAGTGTTGCAATGCTCACATGAGACTTTGATCCAGAGGCTCTCAGCAGCCTTGGTCCCAAAAAACTACAAACATGCTGCCTGAGTGCAGCGATCCAGGCATTAGAAGGAGCCATGGTTCCTCTGTAAGTCTATCCATGTTATGCTATTTATCTGAATCTATTCATCTGAATCTATTCATCTGAATCTATTCATCTGAATCTATTTATCTGAATCTATTCATCTGAATCTATTCATCTGAATCTATTTATCTGAATCTATTTATCTGAATCTATTTATCTGAATCTATTCATCTGAATCTATTCATCTGAATCTATTTATCTGAATCTATTCATCTGAATCTATTTATCTGAATCTATTCATCTGAATCTATTCATCTGAATCTATTCATCTGAATCTATTCATCTGAATCTATTCATCTGAATCTATGTATCTGAATCTATTTATCTGAATCTATTTATCTGAATCTATTTATCTGAATCTATTTATCTGAATCTATTTATGTGAATCTATTTATGTGAATCTATTCATCTGAATCTATTTATCTGAATCTATTTATGTGAATCTATTTATGTGAATCTATTCATCTGAATCTATTTATCTGAATCTATTTATCTGAATCTATTCATCTGAATCTATTCATCTGAATCTATTTATCTGAATCTATTCATCTGAATCTATTTATCTGAATCTATTCATCTGAATCTATTCATCTGAATCTATTCATCTGAATCTATTCATCTGAATCTATTCATCTGAATCTATTTATCTGAATCTATTTATCTGAATCTATTTATCTGAATCTATTTATGTGAATCTATTTATCTGAATCTATTTATGTGAATCTATTTATGTGAATCTATTCATCTGAATCTATTTATCTGAATCTATTTATGTGAATCTATTTATGTGAATCTATTCATCTGAATCTATTTATCTGAATCTATTTATCTGAATCTATTCATCTGAATCTATTTATCTGAATCTATTTATGTGAATCTATTTATGTGAATCTATTCATCTGAATCTATTCATCTGAATCTATTTATGTGAATCTATTTATGTGAATCTATTCATCTGAATCTATTCATCTGAATCTATTCATCTGAATCTATTCATCTGAATCTATTTATCTGAATCTATTTATCTGAATCTATTTATCTGAATCTATTTATCTGAATCTATTTATCTGAATCTATTTATGTGAATCTATTTATGTGAATCTATTCATCTGAATCTATTTATCTGAATCTATTTATGTGAATCTATTTATGTGAATCTATTCATCTGAATCTATTCATCTGAATCTATTTATCTGAATCTATTCATCTGAATCTATTTATCTGAATCTATTCATCTGAATCTATTTATCTGAATCTATTCATCTGAATCTATTTATCTGAATCTATTTATCTGAATCTATTTATCTGAATCTATTTATCTGAATCTATTTATCTGAATCTATTTATGTGAATCTATTTATGTGAATCTATTTATGTGAATCTATTCATCTGAATCTATTTATCTGAATCTATTTATGTGAATCTATTTATGTGAATCTATTCATCTGAATCTATTTATCTGAATCTATTTATCTGAATCTATTTATGTGAATCTATTTATGTGAATCTATTTATGTGAATCTATTTATCTGAATCTATTTATGTGAATCTATTTATGTGAATCTATTCATCTGAATCTATTTATCTGAATCTATTTATCTGAATCTATTCATCTGAATCTATTTATCTGAATCTATTTATGTGAATCTATTTATGTGAATCTATTCATCTGAATCTATTCATCTGAATCTATTTATGTGAATCTATTTATGTGAATCTATTCATCTGAATCTATTCATCTGAATCTATTCATCTGAATCTATTCATCTGAATCTATGTATCTGAATCTATTTATCTGAATCTATTTATCTGAATCTATTTATCTGAATCTATTTATCTGAATCTATTTATGTGAATCTATTTATGTGAATCTATTCATCTGAATCTATTTATCTGAATCTATTTATGTGAATCTATTTATGTGAATCTATTCATCTGAATCTATTCATCTGAATCTATTTATCTGAATCTATTCATCTGAATCTATTTATCTGAATCTATTCATCTGAATCTATTTATCTGAATCTATTCATCTGAATCTATTTATCTGAATCTATTTATCTGAATCTATTTATCTGAATCTATTTATCTGAATCTATTTATCTGAATCTATTTATGTGAATCTATTTATGTGAATCTATTTATGTGAATCTATTCATCTGAATCTATTTATCTGAATCTATTTATGTGAATCTATTTATGTGAATCTATTCATCTGAATCTATTTATCTGAATCTATTTATCTGAATCTATTTATGTGAATCTATTTATGTGAATCTATTTATGTGAATCTATTTATCTGAATCTATTTATCTGAATCTATTTATCTGAATCTATTCATCTGAATCTATTCATCTGAATCTATTTATCTGAATCTATTTATCTGAATCTATTTATCTGAATCTATTCATCTGAATCTATTCATCTGAATCTATTTATCTGAATCTATTCATCTGAATCTATTTATCTGAATCTATTCATCTGAATCTATTCATCTGAATCTATTCATCTGAATCTATTCATCTGAATCTATTCATCTGAATCTATGTATCTGAATCTATTTATCTGAATCTATTTATCTGAATCTATTTATCTGAATCTATTTATCTGAATCTATTTATGTGAATCTATTTATGTGAATCTATTCATCTGAATCTATTTATCTGAATCTATTTATGTGAATCTATTTATGTGAATCTATTCATCTGAATCTATTTATGTGAATCTATTTATCTGAATCTATTCATCTGAATCTATTCATCTGAATCTATTTATCTGAATCTATTCATCTGAATCTATTTATCTGAATCTATTCATCTGAATCTATTCATCTGAATCTATTCATCTGAATCTATTCATCTGAATCTATTCATCTGAATCTATTTATCTGAATCTATTTATCTGAATCTATTTATCTGAATCTATTTATCTGAATCTATTTATGTGAATCTATTTATGTGAATCTATTTATGTGAATCTATTCATCTGAATCTATTTATGTGAATCTATTTATGTGAATCTATTTATGTGAATCTATTCATCTGAATCTATTTATGTGAATCTATTTATCTGAATCTATTCATCTGAATCTATTTATCTGAATCTATTTATGTGAATCTATTTATGTGAATCTATTCATATGAATCTATTCATCTGAATCTATTTATGTGAATCTATTTATGTGAATCTATTCATCTGAATCTATTCATCTGAATCTATTCATCTGAATCTATTTATCTGAATCTATTCATCTGAATCTATTTATCTGAATCTATTTATCTGAATCTATTTATCTGAATCTATTTATCTGAATCTATTTATGTGAATCTATTTATGTGAATCTATTTATGTGAATCTATTTATCTGAATCTATTTATGTGAATCTATTTATGTGAATCTATTCATCTGAATCTATTCATCTGAATCTATTTATCTGAATCTATTCATCTGAATCTATTTATCTGAATCTATTCATCTGAATCTATTTATCTGAATCTATTCATCTGAATCTATTTATCTGAATCTATTTATCTGAATCTATTTATCTGAATCTATTTATCTGAATCTATTTATCTGAATCTATTTATGTGAATCTATTTATGTGAATCTATTTATGTGAATCTATTCATCTGAATCTATTTATCTGAATCTATTTATGTGAATCTATTTATGTGAATCTATTCATCTGAATCTATTTATCTGAATCTATTTATCTGAATCTATTTATGTGAATCTATTTATGTGAATCTATTTATGTTAATCTATTTATGTGAATCTATTTATGTTAATCTATTTATGTTAATCTATTTATGTGAATCTATTCATCTGAATCTATTCATCTGAATCTATTTATCTGAATCTATTTATGTGAATCTATTTATGTTAATCTATTTATGTTAATCTATTTATGTGAATCTATTTATGTGAATCTATTCATATGAATCTATTTATCTGAATCTATTTATCTGAATCTATTTATGTGAATCTATTTATGTTAATCTATTTATGTTAATCTATTTATGTTAATCTATTTATGTTAATCTATTTATGTTAATCTATTTATCTGAATCTATTTATGTGAATCTATTTATGTGAATCTATTTATGTGAATCTATTTACGTGAATCTATTTATTTGAATCTATTTATGTGAATCTATTTATGTTAATCTATTTATGTGAATCTATTTATGTGAATCTATTTATGTGAATCTATTAATCCACACAAAGTTGCAGCTTTTCTGCATTAACAACAGTCGAGCTGCGTTTAGCGGTTAGTTCTGTATTAATTTTACTCCTGTAAGGCTGCTGTCAGGCTGGTGAAGCCTGATGTCTTCTGGAGAAACGTTTTATGGTCAGACGAGACAAAGATGGAGCAGTTAGGTGAGAGATTCAAACCAGTAGTGGCAGAATCATACTGTGGGACCACCTCTCTACCAGTGGCACAAGGAGTAAACAAAAAAATGCTAAATTATTAACTAATTTATTTATTTATTGTTGTTGTTAAAGATTCGTTTAGATTTATTTGATATTATTTCTATTTATTTTTTTATATTTAATTTCTAATAATATTCTTTTTCTTATTGGTCTGCTTGTTATTTATTTATTCATTTATATAATAAATGCAATTTTTCAATTTGATGATGTATCATCCTCAAAAAGTTCATAATAGTTTTTTTATTTATACAATAAACATTTTTCATATTCCCTTCTCGTGATATTTGAACTAATATTAACTGTAACTGCTTCCATCTGGGAGGAGCTCAGAGTAGAGCCGCTGCTCCTCCACATCGAGAGGAGTCAGCTGAGGCAACCGTTTTGAACCTGGACGCCTCCCTCAGGAGGTGTTCCAACCACGTCCCACTGGGAGGAGGCCCAGGACACGCTGGGGGGACGATTGGCCCTTTTCCACTGGCTCACTTTGGCCACTCCGGAACAGCTCCGCACAGTTCTGCACGTTCTGTGCTGCATTTCCATAGACTCTCACTCTGATGAAGGGAACACCTCCTGGAGGTCTGGCTTTAAAGCATCATGTGTCGTGCTGCATAACCGCGAATGAAGCCCTGCCGCGATGTGCGGTAAAAACCTTGGCTGGCCATTTGATGTAAACACCTTTTCCTTCCTTGTCGCCCCATCCAGCTGCCGCTGAATATTACAGTCTCCTATGATTACCAGAAAACCTTCCACCTCGTCGTTGCTCCAAGGAGTAACTTTTCTGGATAACTGTCTGGACTCCATCATATGTTTCTCTCACTCGCTTGAATGCATGTTTGAAAATTGCGGTTGTTTTTTTACGCTGGTCGACTCTTACGGCTGGCCGCGCCCACGGCCAATCAGTGAACAGCCGTTTGTTCACGTCACGTACAGTACCGACTCGGCCTCGCTTAGCCCTGCTAAGAAAGAGGTACCAAAAAAGTAGGTACCGGTACTGATATAACAGTAGTGGAAATGCTCACGAAGCGAGCCGAGTGGAGTCGAGTCGGGTCAAATCGAGCCAGTGGAAAAGAGGCATACGTCTCTCGGGCGGTCTGGGAACGCCTTGGGTTCCCCCCGGAGGAGCTGGAGGAGGTGACTGGGGAGAGGGACGTCTGGGCGTCTCTACGGAGTCTGCTGACCCCATGACCCGGTACCGGATGAAGCGGAAGACGACGAGTACTAATACGAGTATGAGATTTTAACTGTGGAAATATTCTCTAAGCTCTTCCAGCTGTAAAACTGATTTAAATGTAAATATGTGGGAATAAAAGACGGAATGCTGAAGTTTGGCTTCATCTCAGTCTTTCATAACCAGTTTTGTCCTCGCTGCTTGTTGGAAAGAAACATCTGGAACATCAGGAGAGAGAACCCTGGTCAGACTGAACATTCATCTGGAAACATCTTCTGCTGCGCACCTGAGATGAGGTAGAGTCCTGCTTTATTCCACCTGGGAGCCAGCCGGCTGATCAGAGAGTAGGAAAGACAGCACTGGAGATCCCCTGGAAAGACTCTCTGAGGACATCCCAGCTACACACACACACACACACACGTATAGTATGACATATGTTAACTAAGATGGTTGCTCACAGTAAAACTAACCGAATCATCTCACCTGCAGACGGTTTCTGACAGCAAAGGCCTGCAGGAAGCCGCGCTGAAAAAACTGGACCTGTGGGAAAATAAAAGATGAAGATGAAGATAAAGATGCAGTTTAACAACATTCAGCTCCAAAGTATTTCCTGATTGCATCAAAGCTGTTAACAGTGTGGAAAAAACCAGAAAGTTTCTGTAAATAAAAGCAAACTAAATCTGTTTCAGGCTGAATGACGTCTGCAGAACTAAACTACATTATTCACAGAAACATGATGCCTTTAACCTTCTTCCAGCAGACACTGTGAACATAGAGGAGGTCAGGACTTCAGCAGCACGTTTAGGAAAAGACCAAACATCTATTGCTGGTGTCCTTCATCAGGATCATCAACATTCCTGGAGTCCTGACCTCCTGCCTTTGTTAAAATCCTTGAGTCAGCTTTTCTAAGGCCTCTGTTCTTGACTCTCACTTCCCACTTCCCTGTCGACCTTTCACTGCATTTCTCTGATAAGGACACAAAACCCCCGACTTCTTCTGCCTTCTCCTAAAGTCAAGCTCAACCACAGCGTCTTTATGCTCTCCAAGCATCTTGGAGGGTGTTTCTGTCCTCTAACTTGTGATTTTACTTCATCATCACATGATTTCAGGCGTTATTTTGAAGAAACAAAGTAAAAAAAGAGGAAAGGAAAGTTTCTACATGAATTTTTCCAAATCCATGGCAGAGAAACTGAGTTTTGCTTTGTCTAAACGTGTCAATGTGTCCATCAGGATCTTTTTCCAATATTACTCCAAGGTTTTTATCATTCATGGGATCAGAGGAAGGTCATCAGCTGTTTCAGCTTCATTGAAAACATGGAAATATTAAGTGTGACACAAAGCTGACTGTAACGTCTCCCTAAGTTTGCAAACTGATTTTGGGAGAAACTTTCGCTCAAATGGATGTGAGCCGTAAACTGTCACCCGACACCCTGAAGGAGGAACGTCATCAAACAGGAATGATTAGAATCTACTGCAGGAGAAGGAGGAGAGCCTCCGCTTCCTGCTGCTGCTGCTGAGTGGATGCAGGTAGCGTGTGAGCAGACCGAGGTGGCGTGCAGACTCTGCATGTGTGCGTGCAATGTTTCCACGCCACTCATCCACGTCATCATCACAACGTCTCAATCTACACGTCTGCTGGAGGAACGCTTCCTGATGCTCCAGCAGCTCTGCTCAGACCAAAGCTTTAAAACAGCAGGAGCTCTTCAGTGATTTCTAGGTTTATACTTTTATTTAATGTATTTTTACATAATAATAAGGATCAAAGTTTTTATTTTTTATATTAACTAACAATTGAATTTAACTGTAATGTATGTTTATAAAATATTGATTTAATTTATTAAACATTTTATATATTTTTGTTTTTATTTCATGCATTTATTTAAGCGTATTATTTTTAATGGTTACTGACAATGTTATTTATATTTATTTGTTTATCTGACAATTTTATTTTCACATTTGATGCATTTATTAAAATATGAATGATAATAATATTTATTGTTATTGTTGTGTTTTTCAGTGCAGGAAATCCTGGAACCAGAGGAAAGAGTCTCGCTGATGAACCGCCAGGAACTAAACTCTAGCTGCTGTTAATGAGACTGATGTTACAAATCAACTGTTTCACGGATTAAAGCTTCTACAACTAATTGTGTAAAATGTAAATGAAAAACTTTTTAGAAAGATTGAAGTTATTATTTTTTGTTTTAGCTCTGCTTGGTTCAGATAATGAGCAACACATTAACATGGTAACAGTGGGATAATAATGAATACGATCCTCCTGATTTTATAATAGATTAACTTCCTTCAATTAAAATACAACTCAGAAGTTCCTACAAAGAAAAATATGGATGCATATGAAACTTAGTTGCTCTTATATTCTTTATTTAGTTACAACATTTTATTGACCCTAAAATGTGACTCTGCAGCCCAGTTTGAACTTGTATTATTCTGAAGCTACACTGAAGATTTCCATCCATTTTCTGCTATAATGTTGCATAGGGATTGTTAAAAGGCCACTAATGTGTTGTTGTGTGTGTCTTACAGCCATTACAGCTGTGATGTCAGTGATGGAGTCCACAGAAGGACAGGCCAGAATGTCAGCGTTCAGCAGCAGCAGCTCTCTGTGGAAACATCAAACCATGTCTGTTTACCTCCACAGCAACCATTTCATCACACAGACTCAGCATTAAACGGCTCAGGTGTAAACAGGCAGCATTTTGCCAAAGGTCAAAGGTCCTTCGTTACCTGCAGGCCTTCACCTGATTGGTCCTGGGCTCCTGGTCTTCATGCTCCTGCAGGCTCAGCGTGATGCAGACCAACTGGTTCAGATCAGGAAGTCCGAGGAAGAACAACGGCTTGGAGCTGACTCGGTTCATCTTGCAGGAGAACCAGAAAGATTATCAGCTGTTTCAGGCTGTCAAACAGAAAGACACGGGCATATATATTCATTTTTTATTTTATACATTTATTAAATTAATGCGTTTTAATACGTCCATGTTTATTTTTACTGTTTTACATTCATCATTTTTTCTTTTTGACACATTCTCAAAGATAATAACTATAATTGTCTGGTTGTAAATAAGCATAATTAGCCTAATTAAATAAAAACTTGTAAAACCAACTGAACACAAATTGACACAATGACGTCAGCAAGTTATTAGCAAAACTACTGGCGAACACTAATAACCATTCAGCACAGTTATTTTTGGCTTTGTTTGATTGTAATAACGGTGAAAACATTATGACACATTTATCACTAAACAGGAATATTGCTGTTAATAAGGTAATATTAAGTAAAAAGTTTTAAAATGTCCTCTCACCTCGGTAAAATCAAGCCAAACCAGCTTGTTTCAGTTTAGCATCGATATTTCTGTCTAAAACGTGAAATTTATATCTGCTCCATCAAAGTTCTCACATTTATTTACTGGAAACAATCACGAATTCAAGGTAGTTTTTAAGAAAATAGAGAAATTATTACAATTAGCTTGAAAATATTAGAAAACCTTTTTCTCGAACCAAAGCTGGGTTACACAAAGAAAGAGTTTCCACTCCTCCTTATTTCATCCATCCTACTTTGGTTTCTAGTAAGCATCATGTTCAGTAACTGCGCTGAAATATATCTAGAAAACGAGGCTGCATTTCTTAATAATCTCTAATTACATCCATATGGTCATTGTTATTATTTTAGTGAAGTTTGATTAATTTTCCTTCCTGCTACAATGTAGTGCATCATTTCAGATAGACGATCTTTGACTTGTGAGTGGCGGGTTTTTCCGCCGGAGACCTGCAGTAAAACAAAGCTTTTCTGTTGGACAGGAAGCTTGGCTCGTGTCCAGAGGAGGTTCCTTTTAAAACAGGACCTCTGGCTGAAAGCGTTAACTCAACACTCATTACGTGAGGTGCGTGAGATGCGTGAGATGCGTGAGATGAACCAATCCTCGCGTGAGAAGGTGGTTTCCTTGAAAACTGATTAACTTAGATTACCTTTAGCCTGCTTTGCCCCACAGTCCTGGCCCACAGCCTGGCGATGATTGACGTGCGGTGAAAACCAATCAGCAACTCGCATTGTTAACACTAAGGAAGTGAAGAGCCAATGGGTTTACTAGAATAATTGAGAGGGCGGTACCAGTGTCCGTTCAAGGTTCTGTTTGGTGCCATGAAGCGGCAATGCTTGAACACGATCTGACCGGAAACAGATCTTATTCTTTCAAATTAAAATCCCAAAATTTAACAACAACAAACATGGTAAAATGAAATAATATAGCAAGGGTGCAACGTGATAATAAGAGAAGATAAATAATTATCATTAGCACCTCTAGTTTAACCAAGATCCCAGTGTGTTTAACTGAGACAGTAATCAAAACTAGCGTTTACAATTTGGACCACTGTACAGCATTTCTGTCTGGTGTTCCTATAAAATATTTCCTCAGCTACAGCGACTATAAAACCCAAATGTAAGAAACTTGGATAAACGCTCAAATAATAAACATCCTCATTATCGTCCTCAGATGATGGGTGAGAGTTTGGAAATATTAAAAGCAAACTGAATCTCTTCGTTTTTAATTTAATTATTATCTAAGATGTTATTTAAATCATTTTATCTTTTCAGCTACACTTTTAATCAAAAATATATATTTTTTTCATTTTATATGATCTTTTTGTTTATTTGTTTGCTTGTTTGTTTTAGGAACGTTTTATAAATAATTATATTATTTATGCACCATTCTTTTTAACTGTGAATAAACATTGTATTTACTTGTTAATTTGAAGCACTGATGATGTTATTTTTGTTTTTTTTTACCTGCGTTTTAGGCCTAAATGAGTTGGGTATTAAGAATAAATGTACATATGTACTTATTTATTTGTGTGTTTGAATAAGAATTTATTTATTTTGAATTTTTATATGTTTTCTTAGGGGATTATAATAATTTTATTCATAATTGTAGTTGTAGTATATTTTTATTTATTAGTCATATTATTTTATATCATTTACCTACTCAACACTAACGCCTAAGCTAGCTTTATTTTGAAAAGTGAAAGTGGAAGTTGTTTGAAGCAGAGATCCTTGAACAGTGATTGTCGCAGCTGGAAGTTGGCGTTGAGTCAGAGTCTCTGGGGTAAATGGTCGGAGTCACAGTCCGGACTCTCCCGGGATTATATAACCTCATTCAGGCCGAGTAGCTGCCGCTGCTGCTCTCCGGGTCTTCTCGGAACCGACGGACCAAGGCGCCGCAGAGATGAGTGAAAAGGAGGAGAAAAGCCCCGATGACGTCAAGTACTTCAGACTGTCAGAGATCGAGGCTCAGAACTCGTTCAAGTCCACTTGGATCATCATCCACAACAAAGTCTACGATGTGACCAAGTTTCTGGATGAGGTGAGGAGAAGGTTCAGCTTGCCTGCTTTTATTATGAAGAGCAGAATGAGTGGAGCTTCTCCACGGGTTGCTGCTTCAGATGTGAGTTTATTTAAATCTGAGAGCTGGCCAGAGGCGTAGCTAGGGGTTAAAGGGCTGGGGGGTGGGCTCCTTTTTTTTTTTTATCACTAATCAGACCATTCTAAGAGTTTAATGTGACTTGATGTCTCTAAACTACTTTTAAACTAAATTTCCCATATTTGCGTAATTTCCTGAACTTTGACATTGGTTCAAAACGTCACTGATTATTAATATTATTTCATATTTGTTTCAACAATGCTGTAATTAAAGGACCAAGCTGAACTTAATTTAGTGCCTCCTCACAACATCAGTGATCATTAAATGTTTATCAGACGTGATGATGACTATGATGAACACTATAAACTAGGGGATGAAGCCACTCAAAGTGCAGTTTGTTCCTGTTGCTGGAGATCTACATTCATCCAGTCCTGTTTGGCCCATTTTCCACTCGATGTGGTCCGCCCGGAACGGCTCCGCACGTTTTTTTGTTGCGTTTCCATAGACCCGCCTTCGGCCCGTGGAAGGTACCACCTCCTGTGTTGTGCTGCATAACTGCGCTGGAGGGTCAGGGTTGGCCGCCCGTCACAAGAAACCTTTTTCCTTTTCAGTTTCTAATTTCTGTCTTTTTCTACCTATTAAGTAATTAATTGTTGAGGAAAATCATTTTAACAATTTCCAAACTGTAATAAATGTTGATAAATTCTAAGAAAAACAGCAGAAAATGATTTCCTAGAAGCCTCTGTTATTTATAATGAAGACATCAGCCTTCTTCTGCTGCTCCAACACAGTTTGGTCTGTGGGTTTCACCGAGGCTCCTGTTGTGTTTCTGCAACACCTCACCTTTAACTGCTTTAGAGGACCATCTCTATCGATGCAGATGGATGCAAAGTGTTTGGAGAACTCAGGTTCTTGGATGGCCGACTTCCTGCTGTGGTTGTGACCAGATCTGAAGGTCTAAAGGAGAGATAAAAGCCTTCAGGCTTTTATTGGCTAATATCTCTGAGGGCTTACCTGCTGATTCCAGCAACACATCGTTGGAATAATTCTGAAATTTAACAAACATTAACAATAAAATAAAACGTCCTGCAGGTTCCTTGATGGAAATTACAACTTTTTTGTCGTTCCTGCGTGAACATTATCTGCCTGTCATCTCTACAAGTCAGTTTGGATCCTGGAAACATCTAAAAGCATCTGCTTGTTTGATCTCAGGGTCCTCAGTGAAACCTGAAGGTGTCAAAGATCCTGCAGATAAACTGAGAACCCAAACAGGAACATCCTAAAATCAGTCCTTGTTTATGCCTCCAAACAACGGATCCCAGCAGGCTAGTGGATGACGGGACAACCGGACGACTTTTCCATCATCTTCAGGAAAGGATTGCAGCTTCGCTTTGGTTAGGAGACACGACTCATAACTAACAAAGTTAAAACAGCTTTTAGGACGACACCAAATGTTTTCACTGAGGATGGATTCTAGAACCAGCTGCTCTGATCCATGGTACCACAGACAGGAGTCTGGTTCAGAAGAACCAACACAGCTGAGTTCCCTAATAAACAGGTCAAATAAGGTCATTTCAAACTGGATCCATCCACCCATCCATCTGTCCATCCATCCATCCACCAATCCATCCGTCCATCCATCCATCCATCCATCCGTCCGTCCGTCCATCCATCCATCCATCCGTCCATCCATCCACCCATCCGTCCATCCATCCAGGTTGGAGCGTAGAAGAAGCTGGATTTGCTCCTGTCTACAAGCAGCTGAGATGACTTTTCTCTGCAGAGTTTCTGGGCTCTCCTGATGATCACCTTGTTGGAAGTAGTGGTTCCTATCAGCCAATAGGATGCCAGTGTTCAGGATGGTTCTGGTTCTGTCTCTTTCATTTTAAAGATTTATTTAGATCCGGCTTACGGTTCTCTGAAAGGTTTCGGCCAATCAGAGGTCCTGGAGGTCAGTAACTGGGTTTAGCTTCAGTGATGCATTCATGGAGGAGTAAACCGCCTCACTACTTCAGCTCACCTTTGATAGTCATTCATTTATTACCTGAGATTTGCTCCTGCAGGAACTTTCACACAAAGACAAACAGCCCGTTTGGACTTTTGTCCCTTCCTGTCCAGCCCGCCGTAATCAGTCAGAGGAGAGGCTGTGGGCGTGTCCTCCAGCTGTATGGTCAGGGGTCAGGCAGCCGACCAGGTGTGAACAGGACTGAGGAGATCCAACCGAACCGACCTGTTTTCAGGAGGAAAGACTGGTTCTGATGCGTCTCAGCCCAGATTTTGCTGCAGACTGTGAATCATTGCCAGGAAGCTCTGATCAGATTGGATCGGGGTTGTGGAGATGGAGATATGGATGGGTGGGGACGGCCCAGTTCTCTCGTATGGTTGTTGGGACAATAAAACACTGTGTCAGCATGTCAGAGGACAGCCTCCATCTGCAAAGATCCAGAGGTGCTGCTGCATGGACCCAGCTTGAAGCTAATTTGATCCGATCAAGTTCCTCCATCCAGCAGCCAGAACTTCATTTCATCTGGACCTGCTGTTCATCAAGCTTTCTGACGTCTTTCAAGGATTTTATCTGGGCGTTGGCTGTTTTTTCACTCAGTTTCAGTCCAGAACTTATTTGTTCTAGCAGAAAAAGTAGAATCTTTATTGACCTTGCTACCAGCAGCCTGTCATCCAGACACGGTTTGTCCCTGTTTCTATTCCTCCCCAAATCCCCAGAAGATGCAGCAGCAACACCATCCACCCTGCAGGGCCCTGATGAATCCAGAATGAATCCATGATGAATCCAGGACGAATCTATGATGAATCCAGGACGAATCCATGATGAATCCAGGACGAATCCATGATGAATCCAGGACAAATTCATGATGAATCCAGGATGAATTCATGATAAATCCATGAAGAATCAAGGTTGAGTCCATGATGAATCCAGGATGAATCCAGGACGAATCCAGGATAAATCCAGGACGAATTTATGACAAATCCAGGATGAATCCAGGACGAATCCATGATGAATCCAGGACAAATTCATGATGAATCCAGAATGAATTCATGATAAATCCATGAAGAATCAAGGTTTAGTCCATGATGAATCCAGGATAAATCCAGGACGAATTCATGACAAATCCAGGATGAATCCAGGACGAATCTATGATGAATCGAGGACGAATTCATGATAAATCCATGATGAATCCTTGAAGAATCAAGGTTGAGTCCAGGACGAATTCATGATGAATCCAGGATGAATTCTTAGACAAATCCATGAAGAATCAAGGTTGAGTCCATGATGAATCCAGGACGAATCTATGATGAATCCAGGATAAATCCAGGACGAATTCATGACAAATCCAGGATGAATCCATGACAAATCCATGATGAATCCAGGATGAATTCATGACAAATCCATGATGAATCCAGGACAAATTCATGACAAATCCATGATGAATCCTTGAAGAATCAAGGTTGAGTCCATGATGAATCCATGAAGAATCAAGGTTGAGTCCATGATGAATCCAGGACGAATCCATGAAGAATCAAGGTTGAGTCCATGATGAATCCATGAAGAATCCAGGTTTAGTCCAGGAATAATCCATGATGAATCCAGGACGAATTCATGACGAATCCAGGACGAATTCATGATAAATCCATGATGAATCCTTGAAGAATCAAGGTTGAGTCCAGGATGAATCCAGGACGAATTCATGATGAATCCAGGATGAATTCATGATGAATTCAAGATGAATTCATGACAAATCCATGAAGAATCAAGGTTGAGTCCGTGATGAATCCAGGAGGAATCAAGGTTTAGTCCAGGAAGAATCCATGAAGAATCCAGGATGAATTCATGATGAATCCAGGATGAATTCATGATGAATTCATGACAAATCCATGAAAAATCAAGGTTGAGTCCATGACAAATCCAGGACGAATTCATGACAAATCCAGGATGAATCCATGATGAATCCAGGACGAATCTATGATGAATCCAGGACGAATTCATGATAAATCCATGATGAATCCTTGAAGAATCAAGGTTGAGTCCAGGATGAATCCAGGACGAATTCATGATGAATCCAGGATGAATTCTTAGACAAATCCATGAAGAATCAAGGTTGAGTCCATGATGAATCCAGGACGAATCTATGATGAATCCAGGATAAATCCAGGACGAATTCATGACAAATCCAGGATGAATCCATGACAAATCCATGATGAATCCAGGATGAATTCATGACAAATCCATGATGAATCCAGGACAAATTCATGACAAATCCATGATGAATCCTTGAAGAATCAAGGTTGAGTCCATGATGAATCCATGAAGAATCAAGGTTGAGTCCATGATGAATCCAGGACGAATCCATGAAGAATCAAGGTTGAGTCCATGATGAATCCATGAAGAATCCAGGTTTAGTCCAGGAATAATCCATGATGAATCCAGGACGAATTCATGACGAATCCAGGACGAATTCATGATAAATCCATGATGAATCCTTGAAGAATCAAGGTTGAGTCCAGGATGAATCCAGGACGAATTCATGATGAATCCAGGATGAATTCATGATGAATTCAAGATGAATTCATGACAAATCCATGAAGAATCAAGGTTGAGTCCGTGATGAATCCAGGAGGAATCAAGGTTTAGTCCAGGAAGAATCCATGAAGAATCCAGGATGAATTCATGATGAATCCAGGATGAATTCATGATGAATTCATGACAAATCCATGAAAAATCAAGGTTGAGTCCATGATGAATCCATGATGAATCCAGGATGAATCAAGGTTTAGTCCAGGAAGAATCCATGATGAATCCATGAAGAATCAAGGTTTAGTCCAGGAAGAATCCATGATGAATCCAGGATGAATGCATGAACACTGTTCATGCATTCATCAGACTAGAGAAGAACAAAACCTAAATGATGCAACTTGCTTCTTCCATCTGGGTCTCAGATAGCTTTAAAGCTGTCCCTCAGTGGACCTGAAGAGGCAGACATGATGCTGAGTCGAGCAGAACATCTGAACTTTATGACAGTTCCCGTCTGAGGATCCTGATCAAACGTCACCATCCTGATCCAGGGTGTGAGACCAAAATCCCAGCCCATCTTCATGTTTCCTCACTGTTTTGTACCTTGAATGACCCCTGACTGAGACTGTGTTGGTCGCTGCAGCTCTCTGCCCTGCGCTGCAGGGTCAGATGTTGCTTCATGTTTTTTTTATTTGGGTTTTAAACTGAATCTGTTTCCTTTTTGCCATTCAGGTTAAAATATAATAAAGACGTCTGAATATTTCTAAGTTTTTATCTTTAAAAGAGAACTTTGTTTCTGTCTGAAGGAAAAATTTCACCAACAACCAAACACAAAAATGAACATTAATTAAGACTCAATATTGAAAGAACCCCACAAAAAACATCCAGATGCTCCTATGGGACAGAAGAGTTGGTTTCATCTCTAAAACTGACATTTAAGGAGATAAAATGAGAAAATACACGAATATTTGTTAGAAAACACGAAGACTAGACGTAATCATTGCATGCAGCAAATAAATGGAAATATGTTTCTACATAATATTCAATCCCAATCTGTAAAAAGGCATTTTTATTTGTAAGGAAACCCAGAGGACCTGGAGCCCAATTATAGATCCGGTTTCAGGGTTCACACCCAGAGCTCCAGGTTCTGATTTCAGCCCTGAACATAGCAAAGTCTGACCAACAGAACATTTCAGCACCAACAAGGTGACTCTCACAGAACTTGGTCTAAAGAAGCTGATCCGGTGAAGGATGACGTCTCTCAGGTCCAAGGTCCGGTATTTTCTGGAGGTTTCCTGTTTCTGATCATCTGCTGAAGGCCTCCCACATCGTCCTTCTCCACTGCACAGTTCATACTCTACTGGAATTAGTCAGGTTTTTATCTAAGAGAACTGGAACCGGGCCAGAAAGCAGCCAAGGTCCAGAGAAAACCTATAGAAGACTTTCAGGAAGGCCAGAGGTCTTGATCCAGATAAGTAGAACTGCTTGGAAGGGAAATGGAAAGAAACGAGAAACGGATCAGCATTGTTTGGACAGAAAATCAGTCAGAATTTGTAGTCTGGTTCTGGACCTAATGGTAGACTTTGATTGTGTTTGCAGCATCCAGGGGGTGAGGAGGTGCTGAGGGAGCAGGCAGGAGGAAACGCCACTGAGAGCTTCGAGGACGTGGGCCACTCCACGGACGCCAGGGAGATGGCCTCCAGCATGGTGATCGGGGAGCTGCACCCGGTCAGTCTGCGAGAACCTCTGAGATCTTCCATGACCCGTTTACCCAGAACTTAACCCTTTACTGTGTGTTTGTCTGCAGGACGACCGGCACAAGATCTCCAAACCTGTGGTGAGTCAGCAGCCATCAGGGGCACTATGGGAAACGTAGGATGTGGTTACTACACTGAATCAGAAATGTTCTTTAATGTGACATGATGCTCAGATACGTTTGACCTGCTGAAGCTTCTCATCATCTCTGTGGTTTGTGTTGGACAGGAAAAGCTGGTTACCACGGCGAAGGAGGTGACCAGGTACACACCCTCCACACCTGAGTTCACATCAAACATTGAGTCACAACTGCAGAAATCGTTGGGTTGTTAACTAGCTGCTCCTGACCATTACCAGTGGGTTCATGTTTAGATGGTTCCAGGTTTAACTTGATAATAAATGAAAGAACCAGATGGTTACTGAAGGTTTAGAACTAGTTTAATTTGGTTAAAACTACATCATTAACTTGTGAACAACCTGTTAGTGTATGAGAATGGTTACTGCTGTTAATTGGTTGGTTAATGAGTTGGTTGTTTCAGTTGGCCTGTTGGTTGGATGGTTGGTTGTTTAGTTGGCCTGTTGGTTGGATGGCTGGTTGTTTCAGTTGGCCTGTAGGTTGGATGGTTGGTTGTTTAATTGGCCTGTAGGTTGGATGGTTGGTTGTTTCAGTTGGCCTGTAGGTTGGATGGTTGGTTGTTTAGTTGGCCTGTAGGTTGGATGGCTGGTTGTTTCAGTTGGCCTGTAGGTTGGATGGTTGGTTGTTTAGTTGGCCTGTAGGTTGGATGGTTGGTTGTTTCAGTTGGCCTGTTGGTTGGATGGTTGGTTGTTTAGTTGGCCTGTAGGTTGGATGGTTGGTTGTTTAGTTGGCCTGTAGGTTGGATGGCTGGTTGTTTAGTTGGCCTGTTGGTTGGATGGCTGGTTGTTTAGTTGGCCTGTAGGTTGGATGGTTGGTTGTTTCAGTTGGCCTGTTGGTTGGATGGTTGGTTGTTTCAGTTGGCCTGTTGGTTGGATGGTTGGTTGTTTCAGTTGGCCTGTTGGTTGGATGGTTGGTTGTTTCAGTTGGCCTGTAGGTTGGATGGTTGGTTGTTTAGTTGGCCTGTAGGTTGGATGGTTGGTTGTTTAGTTGGCCTGTAGGTTGGATGGCTGGTTGTTTAGTTGGCCTGTAGGTTGAATGGTTGGTTGTTTAGTTGGCCTGTTGGTTGGACAGCTGGTCCGTAGGTTGGTTGGATGGTTGGTTGTTTCAGTTGGCCTGTAGGTTGGATGGTTGGTTGTTTCAGTTGGCCTGTTGGTTGGATGGTTGGTTGTTTCAGTTGGCCTGTTGGTTGGATGGTTGGTTGTTTCAGTTGGCCTGTAGGTTGGATGGTTGGTTGTTTAGTTGGCCTGTAGGTTGGATGGTTGGTTGTTTAGTTGGCCTGTAGGTTGGATGGCTGGTTGTTTAGTTGGCCTGTAGGTTGGATGGTTGGTTGTTTAGTTGGCCTGTTGGTTGGACAGCTGGTCCGTAGGTTGGTTGGATGGTTGGTTGTTTCAGTTGGCCTGTAGGTTGGATGGTTGGTTGTTTAGTTGGCCTGTAGGTTGGATGGTTGGTTGTTTCAGTTGGCCTGTTGGTTGGATGGTTGGTTGTTTCAGTTGGCCTGTAGGTTGGAAGGTTGGTTGTTTAGTTGGCCTGTAGGTTGGATGGTTGGTTGTTTAGTTGGCCTGTAGGTTGGATGGTTGGTTGTTTCAGTTGGCCTGTAGGTTGGATGGTTGGTTGTTTAGTTGGCCTGTAGGTTGGATGGTTGGTTGTTTCAATTGGCCTGTAGGTTGGATGGTTGGTTGTTTAGTTGGCCTGTAGGTTGGATGGTTGGTTGTTTAGTTGGCCTGTAGGTTGGATGGTTGGTTGTTTAGTTGGCCTGTAAGTTGGATGGTTGGTTGTTTCAGTTGGCCTGTAGGTTGGATGGTTGGTTGTTTAGTTGGCCTGTAGGTTGGATGGTTGGTTGTTTCAGTTGGCCTGTTGGTTGGATGGTTGGTTGTTTAGTTGGCCTGTAGGTTGGATGGTTGGTTGTTTCAGTTGGCCTGTAGGTTGGATGGTTGGTTGTTTCAGTTGGCCTGTAGGTTGGATGGTTGGTTGTTTCAGTTGGCCTGTTGGTTGGATGGTTGGTTGTTTAGTTGGCCTGTAGGTTGGAAGGTTGGTTGTTTAGTTGGCCTGTAGGTTGGATGGTTGGTTGTTTCAGTTGGCCTGTTGGTTGGATGGTTGGTTGTTTAGTTGGCCTGTAGGTTGGATGGTTGGTTGTTTCAGTTGGCCTGTTGGTTGGATGGTTGGTTGTTTCAGTTGGCCTGTAGGTTGGATGGTTGGTTGTTTAGTTGGCCTGTAAGTTGGATGGTTGGTTGTTTAGTTGGCCTGTAGGTTGGATGGTTGGTTGTTTAGTTGGCCTGTTGGTTGGATGGCTGGTTGTTTCAGTTGGCCTGTAGGTTGGATGGTTGGTTGTTTAATTGGCCTGTAGGTTGGATGGTTGGTTGTTTCAGTTGGCCTGTAAGTTGGATGGTTGGTTGTTTAGTTGGCCTGTAGGTTGGATGGTTGGTTGTTTAGTTGGCCTGTAGGTTGGATGGTTGGTTGTTTCAGTTGGCCTGTTGGTTGGATGGTTGGTTGTTTAGTTGGCCTGTAGGTTGGATGGTTGGTTGTTTAGTTGGCCTGTAGGTTGGATGGCTGGTTGTTTAGTTGGCCTGTTGGTTGGATGGCTGGTTGTTTAGTTGGCCTGTAGGTTGGATGGTTGGTTGTTTCAGTTGGCCTGTTGGTTGGATGGTTGGTTGTTTCAGTTGGCCTGTTGGTTGGATGGTTGGTTGTTTCAGTTGGCCTGTTGGTTGGATGGTTGGTTGTTTCAGTTGGCCTGTAGGTTGGATGGTTGGTTGTTTAGTTGGCCTGTAGGTTGGATGGCTGGTTGTTTAGTTGGCCTGTAGGTTGGATGGCTGGTTGTTTAGTTGGCCTGTAGGTTGAATGGTTGGTTGTTTAGTTGGCCTGTTGGTTGGACAGCTGGTCCGTAGGTTGGTTGGATGGTTGGTTGTTTCAGTTGGCCTGTTGGTTGGATGGTTGGTTGTTTCAGTTGGCCTGTTGGTTGGATGGTTGGTTGTTTCAGTTGGCCTGTAGGTTGGATGGTTGGTTGTTTAGTTGGCCTGTAGGTTGGATGGCTGGTTGTTTAGTTGGCCTGTAGGTTGGATGGCTGGTTGTTTAGTTGGCCTGTAGGTTGAATGGTTGGTTGTTTAGTTGGCCTGTTGGTTGGACAGCTGGTCCGTAGGTTGGTTGGATGGTTGGTTGTTTCAGTTGGCCTGTAGGTTGGATGGTTGGTTGTTTAGTTGGCCTGTAGGTTGGATGGTTGGTTGTTTCAGTTGGCCTGTTGGTTGGATGGTTGGTTGTTTCAGTTGGCCTGTAGGTTGGATGGTTGGTTGTTTAGTTGGCCTGTAGGTTGGATGGTTGGTTGTTTAGTTGGCCTGTAGGTTGGATGGTTGGTTGTTTCAGTTGGCCTGTAGGTTGGAAGGTTGGTTGTTTAGTTGGCCTGTAGGTTGGATGGTTGGTTGTTTCAGTTGGCCTGTAGGTTGGATGGTTGGTTGTTTAGTTGGCCTGTAGGTTGGATGGTTGGTTGTTTCAATTGGCCTTTAGGTTGGATGGTTGGTTGTTTAGTTGGCCTGTAGGTTGGATGGTTGGTTGTTTAGTTGGCCTGTAGGTTGGATGGTTGGTTGTTTAGTTGGCCTGTAAGTTGGATGGTTGGTTGTTTCAGTTGGCCTGTAGGTTGGATGGTTGGTTGTTTAGTTGGCCTGTAGGTTGGATGGTTGGTTGTTTCAGTTGGCCTGTTGGTTGGATGGTTGGTTGTTTAGTTGGCCTGTAGGTTGGATGGTTGGTTGTTTCAGTTGGCCTGTAGGTTGGATGGTTGGTTGTTTCAGTTGGCCTGTAGGTTGGATGGTTGGTTGTTTCAGTTGGCCTGTTGGTTGGATGGTTGGTTGTTTAGTTGGCCTGTAGGTTGGAAGGTTGGTTGTTTAGTTGGCCTGTAGGTTGGATGGTTGGTTGTTTCAGTTGGCCTGTTGGTTGGATGGTTGGTTGTTTAGTTGGCCTGTAGGTTGGATGGTTGGTTGTTTCAGTTGGCCTGTTGGTTGGATGGTTGGTTGTTTCAGTTGGCCTGTAGGTTGGATGGTTGGTTGTTTCAGTTGGCCTGTTGGTTGGATGGTTGGTTGTTTCAGTTGGCCTGTAGGTTGGATGGTTGGTTGTTTAGTTGGCCTGTAGGTTGGATGGCTGGTTGTTTAGTTGGCCTGTAGGTTGGATGGTTGGTTGTTTAGTTGGCCTGTAGGTTGAATGGTTGGTTGTTTAGTTGGCCTGTTGGTTGGACAGCTGGTCCGTAGGTTGGTTGGATGGTTGGTTGTTTCAGTTGGCCTGTAGGTTGGATGGTTGGTTGTTTCAGTTGGCCTGTTGGTTGGATGGTTGGTTGTTTCAGTTGGCCTGTTGGTTGGATGGTTGGTTGTTTCAGTTGGCCTGTAGGTTGGATGGTTGGTTGTTTAGTTGGCCTGTAGGTTGGATGGCTGGTTGTTTAGTTGGCCTGTAGGTTGGATGGCTGGTTGTTTAGTTGGCCTGTAGGTTGAATGGTTGGTTGTTTAGTTGGCCTGTTGGTTGGACAGCTGGTCCGTAGGTTGGTTGGATGGTTGGTTGTTTCAGTTGGCCTGTAGGTTGGATGGTTGGTTGTTTAGTTGGCCTGTAGGTTGGATGGTTGGTTGTTTCAGTTGGCCTGTTGGTTGGATGGTTGGTTGTTTCAGTTGGCCTGTAGGTTGGAAGGTTGGTTGTTTAGTTGGCCTGTAGGTTGGATGGTTGGTTGTTTAGTTGGCCTGTAGGTTGGATGGTTGGTTGTTTCAGTTGGCCTGTAGGTTGGAAGGTTGGTTGTTTAGTTGGCCTGTAGGTTGGATGGTTGGTTGTTTCAGTTGGCCTGTAGGTTGGATGGTTGGTTGTTTAGTTGGCCTGTAGGTTGGATGGTTGGTTGTTTCAGTTGGCCTGTAGGTTGGATGGTTGGTTGTTTAGTTGGCCTGTAGGTTGGATGGTTGGTTGTTTAGTTGGCCTGTAGGTTGGATGGTTGGTTGTTTAGTTGGCCTGTAAGTTGGATGGTTGGTTGTTTCAGTTGGCCTGTAGGTTGGATGGTTGGTTGTTTAGTTGGCCTGTAGGTTGGATGGTTGGTTGTTTCAGTTGGCCTGTTGGTTGGATGGTTGGTTGTTTAGTTGGCCTGTAGGTTGGATGGTTGGTTGTTTCAGTTGGCCTGTAGGTTGGATGGTTGGTTGTTTCAGTTGGCCTGTAGGTTGGATGGTTGGTTGTTTCAGTTGGCCTGTTGGTTGGATGGTTGGTTGTTTAGTTGGCCTGTAGGTTGGAAGGTTGGTTGTTTAGTTGGCCTGTAGGTTGGATGGTTGGTTGTTTCAGTTGGCCTGTTGGTTGGATGGTTGGTTGTTTAGTTGGCCTGTAGGTTGGATGGTTGGTTGTTTCAGTTGGCCTGTTGGTTGGATGGTTGGTTGTTTCAGTTGGCCTGTAGGTTGGATGGTTGGTTGTTTAGTTGGCCTGTAAGTTGGATGGTTGGTTGTTTCAATTGGCCTGTTGGTTGGATGGTTGGTTGTTTCAGTTGGCCTGTAGGTTGGATGGTTGGTTGTTTAGTTGGCCTGTAAGTTGGATGGTTGGTTGTTTCAGTTGGCCTGTTGGTTGGATGGTTGGTTGTTTAGTTGGCCTGTAGGTTGGATGGTTGGTTGTTTCAGTTGGCCTGTTGGTTGGATGGTTGGTTGTTTCAGTTGGCCTGTAGGTTGGATGGTTGGTTGTTTAGTTGGCCTGTAAGTTGGATGGTTGGTTGTTTCAATTGGCCTGTTGGTTGGATGGTTGGTTGTTTCAGTTGGCCTGTAGGTTGGATGGTTGGTTGTTTAGTTGGCCTGTAAGTTGGATGGTTGGTTGTTTCAGTTGGCCTGTTGGTTGGATGGTTGGTTGTTTAGTTGGCCTGTAGGTTGGATGGTTGGTTGTTTAGTTGGCCTGTAGGTTGGATGGTTGGTTGTTTAGTTGGCCTGTAGGTTGGATGGTTGGTTGTTTAGTTGGCCTGTAAGTTGGATGGTTGGTTGTTTCAGTTGGCCTGTAGGTTGGATGGTTGGTTGTTTAGTTGGCCTGTAGGTTGGATGGTTGGTTGTTTAGTTGGCCTGTAGGTTGGATGGTTGGTTGTTTAGTTGGCCTGTAGGTTGGATGGTTGGTTGTTTAGTTGGCCTGTAAGTTGGATGGTTGGTTGTTTCAGTTGGCCTGTAGGTTGGATGGTTGGTTGTTTAGTTGGCCTGTAGGTTGGATGGTTGGTTGTTTAGTTGGCCTGTAGGTTGGATGGTTGGTTGTTTAGTTGGCCTGTAAGTTGGATGGTTGGTTGTTTAGTTGGCCTGTAAGTTGGATGGTTGGTTGTTTAGTTGGCCTGTAGGTTGGATGGTTGGTTGTTTAGTTGGCCTGTAAGTTGGATGGTTGGTTGTTTAGTTGGCCTGTAGGTTGGATGGTTGGTTGTTTAGTTGGCCTGTAAGTTGGATGGCTGGTTGGTTGGTTAGTTGGAAGGCAGAGCTACAGTTGGTTGGTCAACTGATGGATATGGAAAAAGTTATGCAAGAATGAGACAGTTAGTTGCTTAGTTTTATTGCTGATTGTGACTGATTAGTAGGGGTTTAACAGAACATGTACAGACCCAAACTGTAGGTTGGTTGGTTGGTTGGTTGGTCTGTAGGTTAGTTGGCCTGTAGGTTGGATGGTTGGTTGTTTCAGTTGGCCTGTTGGTTGGATGGTTGGTTGTTTCAGTTGGCCTGTAGGTTGGAAGGTTGGTTGTTTAGTTGGCCTGTAGGTTGGATGGTTGGTTGTTTAGTTGGCCTGTAGGTTGGATGGTTGGTTGTTTCAGTTGGCCTGTAGGTTGGAAGGTTGGTTGTTTAGTTGGCCTGTAGGTTGGATGGTTGGTTGTTTCAGTTGGCCTGTAGGTTGGATGGTTGGTTGTTTAGTTGGCCTGTAGGTTGGATGGTTGGTTGTTTCAATTGGCCTGTAGGTTGGATGGTTGGTTGTTTAGTTGGCCTGTAGGTTGGATGGTTGGTTGTTTAGTTGGCCTGTAGGTTGGATGGTTGGTTGTTTAGTTGGCCTGTAAGTTGGATGGTTGGTTGTTTCAGTTGGCCTGTAGGTTGGATGGTTGGTTGTTTAGTTGGCCTGTAGGTTGGATGGTTGGTTGTTTCAGTTGGCCTGTTGGTTGGATGGTTGGTTGTTTAGTTGGCCTGTAGGTTGGATGGTTGGTTGTTTCAGTTGGCCTGTAGGTTGGATGGTTGGTTGTTTCAGTTGGCCTGTAGGTTGGATGGTTGGTTGTTTCAGTTGGCCTGTTGGTTGGATGGTTGGTTGTTTAGTTGGCCTGTAGGTTGGATGGTTGGTTGTTTAGTTGGCCTGTAGGTTGGATGGTTGGTTGTTTCAGTTGGCCTGTTGGTTGGATGGTTGGTTGTTTAGTTGGCCTGTAGGTTGGATGGTTGGTTGTTTCAGTTGGCCTGTTGGTTGGATGGTTGGTTGTTTCAGTTGGCCTGTAGGTTGGATGGTTGGTTGTTTAGTTGGCCTGTAAGTTGGATGGTTGGTTGTTTCAATTGGCCTGTTGGTTGGATGGTTGGTTGTTTCAGTTGGCCTGTAGGTTGGATGGTTGGTTGTTTAGTTGGCCTGTAAGTTGGATGGTTGGTTGTTTCAGTTGGCCTGTTGGTTGGATGGTTGGTTGTTTAGTTGGCCTGTAGGTTGGATGGTTGGTTGTTTCAGTTGGCCTGTTGGTTGGATGGTTGGTTGTTTCAGTTGGCCTGTAGGTTGGATGGTTGGTTGTTTAGTTGGCCTGTAAGTTGGATGGTTGGTTGTTTCAATTGGCCTGTTGGTTGGATGGTTGGTTGTTTCAGTTGGCCTGTAGGTTGGATGGTTGGTTGTTTAGTTGGCCTGTAAGTTGGATGGTTGGTTGTTTCAGTTGGCCTGTTGGTTGGATGGTTGGTTGTTTAGTTGGCCTGTAGGTTGGATGGTTGGTTGTTTAGTTGGCCTGTAGGTTGGATGGTTGGTTGTTTAGTTGGCCTGTAGGTTGGATGGTTGGTTGTTTAGTTGGCCTGTAAGTTGGATGGTTGGTTGTTTCAGTTGGCCTGTAGGTTGGATGGTTGGTTGTTTAGTTGGCCTGTAGGTTGGATGGTTGGTTGTTTAGTTGGCCTGTAGGTTGGATGGTTGGTTGTTTAGTTGGCCTGTAGGTTGGATGGTTGGTTGTTTAGTTGGCCTGTAAGTTGGATGGTTGGTTGTTTCAGTTGGCCTGTAGGTTGGATGGTTGGTTGTTTAGTTGGCCTGTAGGTTGGATGGTTGGTTGTTTAGTTGGCCTGTAGGTTGGATGGTTGGTTGTTTAGTTGGCCTGTAGGTTGGATGGTTGGTTGTTTCAGTTGGCCTGTAGGTTGGATGGTTGGTTGTTTAGTTGGCCTGTAAGTTGGATGGTTGGTTGTTTAGTTGGCCTGTAAGTTGGATGGTTGGTTGTTTAGTTGGCCTGTAGGTTGGATGGTTGGTTGTTTAGTTGGCCTGTAGGTTGGATGGTTGGTTGTTTAGTTGGCCTGTAGGTTGGATGGTTGGTTGTTTAGTTGGCCTGTAAGTTGGATGGCTGGTTGGTTGGTTAGTTGGAAGGCAGAGCTACAGTTGGTTGGTCAACTGATGGATATGGAAAAATTTATGCAAGAATGAGACAGTTAGTTGCTTAGTTTTATTGCTGATTGTGACTGATTAGTAGGGGTTTAACAGAACATGTACAGACCCAAACTGTAGGTTGGTTGGTTGGTTGGTTGGTCTGTAGGTTAGTTGGCCTGTAGGTTGGTTGCACTTAGGTTAGCTTCTTGGTGGTTTGGTAACTTCTGCTCTCCTCTCTTGCAGCTGGTGGTCCAACCTGATCATCCCCGCTTTGGCAGCCGCCATCGTGACTATGATGTACCGCATCTACACTACAGGGAGCGAGTGACATCATGGTTGTTGTCATCAGGTCGCTGTGATGTCAGAGTCGGCGGTGTTCGCTGCCGTGGCTCCTGCCAGCGCAGAGCGATGGTTCTAGATCAGACCAACGGCATGATCTTCAACATTCCCTCAGTGTCTCCTAGAAGCAGCAGCTCTACGCTCCTTCTCCACGACAGCCTTGAATTAACCAAATTTAACCAACCAATCACATGACATTATTGTAAAGTCCTAAATGTCCAGATGTTCATCAGAAACCTCTTGATCTGAAATCTTGCAGAAATGCAGTGGATGTATAATTTGGGTATTTTTATATCTTCATAACTGAATGTAATTTCCTTCTTCTGAGTCAGCAGCTAACAGCGGTCACTCTGCAGTGAGTCCAGTTTGTCCACATCGGTGCTGCAGAGCAGAACCTGAGGTGTCCACATGAAGGGAAACCTCCACCTGCAGCTTGGACACCCAGAACCTTCTGACCAGTTTCTGCTTCCTCTGTGAAGAGATCTGCACTAAATAAATCATTTAAACACAAGTGGTGAAAATCTGAGTTCATTTATTTGTCCTGTAGCTTCTAGAGATGTTTGAAAACATGAGAAGATGTAAATGTGTCATCATTCCCCCTGATTCACTCATAAGACCCTTCAGATTAAACAGTTTTCCAGGTTTTCCAAGAGAAGCCCGTCTTTCCGCCTGCAGCCTGAGCTGGAAGTGCCGCTTCCAAGGACTTCCTGTCGGGTCCAGATCTGATGCGATGGTGTCAAGGTTCTTTGTCCAAACCGGAACAGAAGTCTAACCCAGTTTGACTAAGAGTGCAGCTGCTTTTTAATGCCACTGATGTGCTTCCAAATTGTTGCCGTGTGCTTTTACTGTGGTTCTGGTCCAAAAAACAAGCATCTGAGGTGATCTGCTGGATGTTATCTGTAAAGCAGAAGATAAACCAACAGGAAGCAGATGGTGGAGAAGAGCTCCAGAAATCACTTTAAAACATGATCATAGTAACTACAACTTGATGGTTAAAAGGAGGAAATGAGGCTTTTATTCTGAAATCTCATTTACTGATCAACCATCAGAACTGTTCTGGGTTCAAGGTTCGGTTTACTTCAGTTCATTCTGGGAGGGATCGTATTGAATCTCATCAGATTATGGCTCTGCAGCGCCACCCTGTGGACCGCCAGTTTACTGTCAACCGGACGATGATGAATAAACTGAATATGAATAAAACTAAGTTTCTGATTAACAGGTCAGAGGTCAGTTTAAAATCGTCCATGATTCTGCATTAGAACCTGTTTATGGTTCTAAATTTCATGAAAAAAATTAAAATCCTCTGAATAAACCAATCAGCTGCATTTCAGTGGTCTGTTGCCGGGCAGGTTTCAACTTTCCTCATAAAAAACTAACTTTCCAACATTTGATCAGAGGATATTTAGGATACAAGCCTGGAGAGGATCTGCACAGTGGCCCAGTTGGTAGCACTGACACAAGAAGGTCCTGGGTTCAAATCTTCTCACAGTCTTTCTGCATGGACTTTGTATGTTCTTCCTGTACATGCATGTGTTCTTTCCAGGTACTCCAGCTTCCCCCCACAGTCCAATGTGGCTGGTAACAAGCTCTGAGCTCCTCCTGGAGTTGGAAAGATCTTACCTACAGTGGAAGCCCATTCGAGCAGCTTGCATCCTGGTTATGTTCTGGTTGTTCAGTCAGGATCCATAATCCATGAGTAGAGATGGTTGGAATGTAGATGAACCAGTAAATGCAAAGTTCTACCTTTCAGCTCAGCTCCTTCCTCACCATGCCAGACCGTAGCAATGCCAACGTCACTGCCAACATAGGTCCTGCTCCACCCAGCTGTCCCACCAACATGGGTCCCTTACCTTCAAACAGGAGAAATTCTCAGGCATTTCCTACCAAACTTTGCTTGGAAGCAACATCCAATGTGGAGCTAATGTTGCCTTTTGTACATCCCAGCTGTGACGTTACAGTAACATGGTAGAACGCTCTAAATCCCAGCTGTGGTTTTCATACTTGGCAGTTAGAGAGCGTACCATCATGAACGCTTTTAACACCAGGAAGGTCTGAATAAAAGTCTGCTGGTCTCTGACAGTCAACTGAAAATATGTCAGCGCTGGTTCTTTTAGCAGGATAATGACCCAAAACATCTGAACACATCAACAGAAATGGTTCTGCAGAGTCAGAATCAACCACCTTCCACGTCCACCTCAGCCTTCGGACCTACAGCAGAATCTGAAATATGCGGTTTGTTCGCAACTATTTTTTGTTAATATGGGGTGAATAAACTCAACAATAACTAATAACTAATTAATAGCATGAATAACTAGTTAAAAACATAACTAATAACTAATTAATAGCATGAATAACTAGTTAAAAACATAACTAATAACTAATTAATAGCATGAATAACTGGTTAAAAACATAACTAATAACTAATTAATAGCATGAATAACTAGTTAAAAACATAACTAATAACTAATTAATAGCATGAATAACTAGTTAAAAACATAACTAATAACTAATTAATAGCATGAATAACTAGTTAAAAACATAACTAATAACTAATTAATAGCATGAATAACTGGTTAAAACATAATAACTAACTAATTAATAGCATGAATAACTAGTTAAAAACATAACTAATAACTAATTAATAGCATTAATAAGTAGTTAAAAACAATAACATTCAAAAACAATGAATAACTAGTAAATAAAATAATTACTAACTAGTTAAAAACATTTGTAACTAATAACTAATTACTAACTTTAGTTCACAACCAATTAATAACTAGTTAATAACATTAATAGATAGTTAATAACATTAATACCTAGTTATTACCATTCCTAACTGTTAGCAGAAAGCTTTGAAAGCTTTTGGTTAGAATAAACTGATTTTTTGGCTGAATCTAAACTAGTTACATTGAAAGAACATTTCTTCTAATGAAGTTGCTCCAATCAGGGTCTCTTCATGCCTCATTTTGACTGCAGACCTGTTTGCTTCCAGTTTCCCTCCTGTTGCTGCAGCTCTGCATGAATCCAGCAGAAAATGACCTGCTGTTATATAACTGCGCCTCCCAAATGATCCTTTGCTGTTTCTTTCAACGACATTTCCGCTGAAAACAGCATGATGTCACTATGGCGGCAGTGTTGACGTAATCTGTGTGCTTAATGTCGCTGAGTGACGCACCGGAGGCCCGTTATATAACAATGAAGATCTGGTAAATAAATCATGACGTTTTTGAGGTCAGATGTTGACATGTTTTTATTTTTCTGTTGCATTTTCATTTATGAAGATGTTCCTTCCGTTTAACACAAAACCAATATCTCCTGTTTTCCTTAATAAAATGCAGGAAAGTGATTTCTTCTGCTCACGAAAATCCAACTTTTACTTAGAGTCCAATTTTAATGAGGTACTTTTTACTTTTCAGTAACATTTTATACTAGTTATTTGAAAAGCAAGAACCTGTGGGTTGGTTATAGTTAACCTTATAGACTAAATTCGTACTCGTCGTCTTCCGCTTTATCCGGGACCGGGTCGCGGGGGCAGCAGACTCAGTAGAGACGCCCAGACGTCCCTCTCTCCAAACACCTCCTCCAGTTCCTCCGGGGGGAAACCAAGGCGTTCCCAGACCAGCCGAGAGACATAGTCCCTCCAACGTTTCCTGGAACGTCCCCTGGGCCTCCTCCTGGTGGGACGTACCTGGAACACCTCCCGAGGAAGGCGCCCAGGAGGCATCAGGTATAGATGCCCGAGCCACCTCAACTGGCTCCTCTCGATGTGGAGGAGCAGCGGCTCTACTCCGAGCCCCTCCCGGATGGCCGAGCTCCTCACCCTATCTCTAAGGGAGAGCCCGGCCACCCTACGGAGGAAGCTCATTTCAGCCGCTTGTATCTGGGATCTCGTTCTTTCGGTCATGACCCAAAGTTCATGGCCATAGGTGAGGGTAGGAACGTAGACCGACCGGTAAATTGAGAGCTTTGCTTTTCGCCTCAGCTCTCTCTTCACCACAACGGACCGGCACAGCGCCCCATTACAGCGGCAGGCGCACCGATCCGTCTGTCGATCTCCCGCTCCATTCTTCCCTCACTCGTGAACAAGACCCCGAGATACTTAAACTCCTCCACTTGAGGCAGGAACTCCCCTCCAACCTGAAGAGGACAAGCCACCCTTTTCCGGTCGAGAACCATGGCCTCGGACTTGGAGGAGCTGATCTTCATCCCAGCCGCTTCACACTCGGCTGCGAACCGCCCCAGTACATGCTGTAGGTCTTGGCTAGAGGGGGCCAGCAGGACCACGTCATCTGCAAAAAGAAGAGACGAAATCCTCTGGTCCCCAAACCAGACCCCCTCCGTCCCTTGGCTGCGTCTAGAAATCCTGTCCATAAAAGTTATGAACAGGACCGGCGACAAAGGGAAGCCCTGCCGGTGTCCAACATGCACCGGGAACAGGTCCGACTTAGTGCCGGCAATGCGGACAAACTCCTACTCCGCTCGTACAGGGACCGGATGGCCCCTAATAAAGGAGCCCTGACTCCATACTCCTGGAGCACCCCCCACAGGGCATCACGAGGGACACAGTCGAATGCCTTCTCCAGTTCCACAGAACACATGTGAACCGGTTGGGCAAACTCACTTGAACCCTCGAGTACCCTGTAGAGGGTATAGAGCTGGTCCAGTGTTCCAGCTCTATACCAAATATATCTATACTAAATATGTATACATATGTAATTATATGGACCACCTGAGAATAAAAACAATATGTGTTAATATATATTTATAGGACTTTATTTTCCATTTAAATTTCAACCTAGCGTTTAAAAGTGGGTCAGTCTGTCAGGAACTCCCCGGCCACTTTTTCACCCAGTGGTTCTGAGTGGAGGTCGCTGGACGTTTGTGGTCCGATTTACTATAAAGTTCTAATGAAAGCAAGAAAACGTGGTTGTTAGACAACAAACTCTGTGTTGTGTCTCATGTTTTCTATTTTCATCTGGCTGGAGAGACCTCGTCAGATAAAAGCTCTGCATCAATAAAATAGTTTCCATCTGCTGCCTGTGCTGGTGGGTCAAAGTGGAACCATTCTTCATTAACCATCCCCAGAAGGAAAACGATTGATGGATTTCACTTCGTTTTACAAATAATCTGAAAGTGTGACGTGCATCTATATTCAGCCCCTAAATAAAACCTAAGCCAGTTATTAAAACCAGTTCACCTGAACGTTCTGGTCCAGTTTAAAGCAGGGTTAGGTTCTACAACATCCCAGGCTTTGAACATCTCCCAGAACTCTGTTCAATCCATCATCTGAACATGGAACATGGAGAGAGGATGGACCAACTGCAGACCTACCAGGACATGAAGGTCCACCCAAACGGACCGGCTGGACAAGGAGAGCATCAATCAGCGAAGAAGCCAGAGGCCCATGGTAACTCTGGAGAAGCTGCAGAGATTCACAGCTCAGGTGGGACAATCTGTTGACAGAACACAGAGACACGCCACACTTTTCAGATTTTCCGTTTTTAATAAAAATGTCCAGAACCGTGAGTCATTTTCCTTCATCTTTGTGTTTGTCTGTTGAATAAAATCTTGTGAGGTGAGAAGAAGCAACAAGTCTCGGCTGCAGGTGACTTCAGCGGCGACAGAAAGTCGTTGTTTCTGCTTCTAATGAAGCTGAGATCTTCCCCTGGTTGCTGCTTCGGTCTCTGCACGCAAACAGGTGAAGGTTGATGTTGTTCCGTGACGGCTGGGTGGGGGTGGGGTGCTGTGGTGTCACGCCGGGTGGGGGGGCGGGGGTCTGTATAGAAGCCGCTCCACGCCCGTCCTCCCGCAGGACGCAGCGCACCCATGCTCCGCTCACCTCCGCTGTGCGGCCCGAACCGGGCCAGGCAGGAGAACGGTCTGGAGGGTGAAGCAGAGGAGGACGAGGAAGAGGAGGAAGGAGACCTGGAGGATGAGGTGGACGCGTCCCACCTGGAAAAGTTCATGAGGGACCGCAGGAGAGCCCGGTCCCTGCCGGCCTATCCGGTCGCGCTCCTGAACGGGGATCCCGGTAGGAAGCGGGTGAAGTTCGCGGACTCCATGGGGCTCACGCTGGCCAGCGTCAAGCACTTCAGCTCCCAGGAAGAACCGCAGATCCCGTCCAAAGTCCTGTCCCGCCACAAGAGCTTCCCCCCGCCGCAGCAGGACCCCCTGGCCGAGCTGTGCCAAAGTTTCAGGTCCAGTCTGGACACGGACCGGCTGGTGGCCTGCTTCCCCGAGCTGCGGGGGGCGGAGCGGCGGGTCCAGGAGCTGCGGGTCTGCCTGGAGAAGGTGGTTATCACGCAATTCGACGTGCGGGGGCAGGTTTGGGTCATGCGGGGCAGCACCATCAGGGAGGTCGGGGTCAGGTACACCTTCAACGACTGGTTGTCCTACGTGGACGCGCAGGCGGTGCTGGCGGAGAATCCGAGGGCCGAGGGGGTCCGGTTCGGCTTCACCATGTTCCCCCCGCCCTTCATGGGCCCCTGCACCGCCGTTCACTTCGCCGTGTTCCTGCGGAGCGACGAGGGCGAGTTCTGGGACAACAACCAAGGCCAGAACTACACGCTCCGGTACCGAACCCAGCCCGGACACATGGACTCTGGCAGTGCCGCACCCGGGCCGGCTGGAGAAGTTTCTCCATCTCCCTTCTGAGAAGGTCTGAAGGAGCAGCTGCTGCTTTCCATCCGAGCTGTGGGAGCGGGTTTTGGTAGAACCATCTAAGGAAAAAGTTCTGGTTCTGAGGGACATCTCAACTTAAAGATGGGTCCTCCTATTTCCATCTGAGCTGAGGGAGCTGGTTCTATTAGAACCATCCAGACCAACCTGTCCTGTTTCTGTGAGACAATTCAACCTAAGGACAGGTCCACATGGTCCCCATCAGGTAGACTCACAGGCAGGAGAAGCCAGGAAACCAACCGGATCAGGTTCTGAATCTCACTGAAGGTTTTTAATGTTCCAGTGTTTGACGTTCAGGATGAAATAATAAATACCAGAAACAACATAATCATTTCGTTTTTATAATCACAGAATGATGCATTAATGTCCAACAAGTCCTCCATTTTCTGTCCATCATCTAAAGCTCGACTAGTTCCTGGTTCTCTGTGGCCGATGCCGATATTTTCAAATAAAGACCACCGATGCGGATATTCTATGCCAGTTTAATTTTAGTTGATTTTTTCTTGTTTCTATTGGATAACAAAAGCTGTTAGAATGGGAGGAGGGAATATTGTCATTTATTATTTCTCACATACATAAAAACAGGGCAAATATCGGCCTGAACGATTGGTCTCTGCCATCATGTCCTACAGAGATCACCATGTGGTGCATTCAGGCTCACCTGGACCTTTTCATTGGTTCATTTGGTTTAGTTTATCAATCAACTGCAGGTAGTTTAACTCCAGAACCAAAACCCACTGTTTAATGAATCTTCTTCACATTCAGCATTTTGGACACGGCTTGATGTCCAAGAATGAAGATCGGTGATGATCACGTCTGTGGAGTTTAGCCTGCATTAAGGCTTTTTCCTTAAAACAGGCCAACAAAGAAAACACTTAATGTGAGATAATATCCACGATCAGCACATTTAGTTCATATTGGAAAACTGACATCTGATTATTGCTTTAATGGAAATCAGATAAAACTTTTTCACTAAGTGTTTTAGACCTAATCAGAAATCTGGAAGGATTCTAGAATTTAAACCATCTGGAAGAAGGAAGGAGGAGCTTGACCAGAGAGTTGGGTCTTTAAATCCAACATGGCTGCCTTGTAAAGCTAGCTAGCTGCAGTCCCTAACGGCTTCCCTGAGTTAAACCAGCCCTCTTCGGGGCCGTCTGTCTGGGACCTCCCTGCTGCAGGCTTTAAATGGATTAAATGCTAAGCTAAACACAGAGCAGCTTGTATCGCTAACAATAGCTAGCATAATCGATTAGCACGCCAACAGTTCCTGAGCTGCACCCAGAGTGGCATTAAACCCACATCGACGTCTGTCACATGTTTCAGTTTCCGTTTACTGCTGAACGAGCTCCACCGGCTGCTTAAAGACCAACCTTAAAGGACCCGCACGCTGGAGACAGTGACATCTAGTGGCTCAAACTGAAAACTGCAGCCAACTGTAAACCAAACCTGTCCATCTCAGAAGTCTGGGAAGGAAGAAAACTGTTGCTTTGATAATCGTTTAAATTTAAATAATTACTTTTGTAACTTATGTGGTTTAAAGTGATTTTTGTTCATCTTGAATTACTTTAAATGTTCATTGTTGTCCTAAAAAAGTCTTTCATGTAATGTTGGCTTTATAGAAAATGACAAATTATTAAACCTACATCATATGTAACGGCAAAGCATTAAAAATGTTGCATTGTTTGGTATAATTTTATTTTCACAATGTAACATGTTTTACATGGTGACTTCCTTTATAATAAAAACTGTAACTTTAGAAAGAAAAATATGATCTCAACAAATAAATGAATAAAAACTTATTTTCAGTTTGTTTTTTTAGCATTAATTACAAGTATCAGATTATTATCATCACCCTAATGGGGCAGAGAGGGGAGATAAAATATTAAATTAAATAAATACAGTTAAGTCCACAATTATTCATACCCCTGGTAGGTTTCGGTTTGAAAGAGACCAACATGTTCCTTCTGACCATAGGTAATATCGATAGTTTGGATACCTGACTATAATCTGAGAATCAGTGGAGAGAACTAAAGATTAGGGTGATGGCATAGAGGCCTTCATCCTGAAGATGAAGCTCATCAGCAAACATAAAACCTGCAGAAAGCTGCTCAGCTGATAGAAGAAGTTGATTTGCTCTGATGCAAATAAAGATATTTCCTGTGATTATTGAGAAGTGGATCAATTATTTTGACATAAAATGTTTAAGAAAATATAATTTTTCTTTAAACTGATTCTTCTTTTCCGTCGTTTTATTATCTTTGGCAATCATAAAGTCAGGATCCATTTTGGGCCTGTGACGTCATTAGCAAGGAAACATGTTTACTGCTGTGTGCAACATTTCTGATGAGTTCCCCCTCCCAGCCCGGTTCTGTGGGCCACAGTACGGATTGTTCTGACCTTAAAACCCAGTCGCTGCTGCAGCTGTGGCGCTGGCAGAGGATGAGCTCTCTGAGGGATGTTTTGATCCGTTTCTTATAGTATTGGGTCAAATATTTGTTTTAATATTGCAGAGCTGGAAGTGAGTTTTTACACGTGTGGTCCTGGTTCACCTTCACCTTCTGGGATTATGAAAAACAAACTGAAGCCTGGATCCAGATTCAGAGTTTGATGCCAAAACACTGAGGTCAGGTGAAACCATCCAGATCCTCCTCAGTGTTAAATAGCTCAATAACTTCTAAACTGATTCCATAGGCCGATATTTCAGGAGATACTTTACATTTTAAAATAAAACATTTAAACCTGCTGATTTATTTGAGTTGTGATGCTTTAAACTCTCAGACCTTCATCTGTTCTCCTCTCAACCTTCTGTGTTTTGGATGAAGTTGCTTCAGATCATTTTCCTGATTTTCTCACAGAGTAAACCTGTTCTCCTGGTCTGAAAATCAACCCAGACCCTGTTGCACAGAGGATGTTTGCATCTGTATTAAAGAGCTGCCCACTTTAACCCGTTTTAAACAAATGAAGACCGTCCTGCATATGTGATGTTTCTGCTTTTAATCATGCAGCGCTGCAGACCGACCGATGAAGATGGTTCATGTAGTTTCCAGACTTTCTCTGCAGGTTTAGAAGGTTCCATCTAATCTTCTACATATTGCTGCAGTTTCTTCTGCCATCGCTGGAAGTTTAACAAAATTCTGAAACAAAAAACGTTTTTTGTTTTTAGGACAGAAATCATTTAGATAAAAATGATTTTGGTATTTTCTAGCAGCCATTTCGTGACTGATGAAGATGAGCACATATCTGCCTCACTTACATGGCATTTGGAGCAGTGGCTAAGAAATAAACTTCTATGTGACATCATATTCACGTTTTATATTCATATTCACTGGTGGTAAACCAGTATTGCTGTCTTCACCAGGAAAGTTAACGTTGCTGCAGCGAGTTGGTAAATAATGCAGTGAATGATGCTGCTGTAAATACAGCCTGTTGGTGGTCCGGACCACTTGGTCTCTCCTCTGTGATCTGCAGGAGAAGAAACCTGGTCGTTGTTCTGACTGTGAGGAGGAAGAGGGAGGCTTCGACTGAGTGGAACCTTCTTCTCCACCTCTGTGACATTTCGTACCTTTCCACCTGGAAAAAACGTAAACACTACGTTCAGTTCTCTTCAGTCGGTACGTGTTGTCAGCCAGGTCTTTGTCCTGGCAGCTCTCTGTCCTCCCAGCGGTCATCTTCACGCTGGGACCAAAGTCCAGACGGGTTTTGAAAACCATCATGTTGATAAACCTGACCTTGAATGTTTGGTCTGTCAACACAGAGGCCTGGAAAACGCCGTCCATGAAGTGTGTGTCTGTTTTCAATCAATGTTCTAGAAATAAAACAGCTGCAGATTTAAGGAAGCCTGCTGCTCTGGATCCTCCAGTTCTGGATGATCCATCTGGTAATTATTGCATCTTTCATGACTTATTAGACCAGATATATGGACCGAGTATCTCGTCCTACACAGATAAAAACTAGTGATGCAGCCCGTATGTGGAACAATAACGCTGTAATCCAGGTGATGCCTGTTGTTGAGACCAATACCTGCATCTTCCTGGAAGCTGAGGAGGCCTTGGCATCTGCATGACCTCCAACCCAACCCATGATGCGACCCAGCTAGGTCAGCCCTCTTGCAACCCAGTGTGGCTCTGTCTAACCTTTTCCTCCTGACCTTTACTCACTTTTCTGTACATATGTCAGAGGCTCCAGTAACTGCCTGATGAGGCTCCAGTAACTGCCTGATGAGGCTCCAGTAACTGCCTGATGAGGCTCCAGTAACTGCCTGATGAGGCTCCAGTAACTGCCTGATGAGGCTCCAGTAACTGCCTGATGAGGCTCCAGTAACTGCCTGATGAGGCTCCAGTAACTGCCTGATGAGGCTCCAGTAACTGCCTGATGAGGCTCCAGTAACTGCCTGATGAGGCTCCAGTAACTGCCTGATGAGGCCCACACTCGTGCCCTATAGGGCCCGTTTTATATGCGCCAGCTTCATGCAAATCAAATATTTCACTTCACCTTTCCTTGGTCTACACGTGGACTAAATAACTTCCAGTTCATCTTTCTGGTTCCGGCGTCTGAGAAATGAAATGATTTTCTTTGGTTCTGAATCAGAGATCAGATCCGTATATGAAGACCTGTTAGTAAAAAATGTATCATCCAACTTGAAGTTTGATCTGAATGCTCAGAAACCAGCGGCTGATGGGAAGCATTACAAACATTTATCATTTGGCAGACGATTTCATATTTAGTCTGAATTAAACATGAACTAAATTTGACACTTTCCTGAACATTTCTGACAACCGTCTGAACATGAAGCCTCACAAAACCAGCTGGAACATCCTGTGACTCGATATTGAACAAAGATGGATCAATAAGGAGTGAAAATGATGAGCAAACCTGCAGAGGCTCATCAGAAGTGGGTCAGAACTGAGTCTAAAGTCTGTATTCTGGCTGCAGGACCTGAACTGAACATGTGCAGAAGACCCACTAAGTATTCTCTGTCCACATGTTGAAACAGCAAGAAGCTCTTGAGCAACATGACCTTTAACACCTGCCTGTGTGTGTCTGTGTGCGCTCAGGCTTGAACCAACATTGGGTCTATGAATAGCTGCTGGTGGCCCCCAGAGGTCCCTCAACTGCTTCACCCTCCTCCACCAAACATCTGTGAGCTCCATCCAGTGTCTGTCGGGTCGGAGTTGGAACCAAACTGCAGGACGTCTCGAGTCTAATGCGGACCCCACCAGTTAAAGGTGATCCTTCCAAGTCAGACGAAAACAGCCCGAGTTCAAACCATCAGCCACCAGTTAGATGCAAACTTCACCAGTTACAGGTCCTTCTCAAAATATTAGCATATTGTGATAAAGTTCATTATTTTCCATAATGTCATGATGAAAATTTAACATTCATATATTTTAGATTCATTGCACACTAACTGAAATATTTCAGGTCTTTTATTGTCTTAATACGGATGATTTTGGCATACAGCTCATGAAAACCCAAAATTCCTATCTCACAAAATTAGCATATTTCATCCGACCAATAAAAGAAAAGTGTTTTTAATACAAAAAACGTCAACCTTCAAATAATCATGTACAGTTATGCACTCAATACTTGGTCGGGAATCCTTTTGCAGAAATGACTGCTTCAATGCGGCATGGCATGGAGGCAATCAGCCTGTGGCACTGCTGAGGTCTTATGGAGGCCCAGGATGCTTCGATAGCGGCCTTTAGCTCATCCAGAGTGTTGGGTCTTGAGTCTCTCAACGTTCTCTTCACAATATCCCACAGATTCTCTATGGGGTTCAGGTCAGGAGAGTTGGCAGGTCAGTAAACCATTTACCAGTGGTTTTGGCACTGTGAGCAGGTGCCAGGTCGTGCTGAAAAATGAAATCTTCATCTCCATAAAGCTTTTCAGCAGATGGAAGCATGAAGTGCTCCAAAATCTCCTGATAGCTAGCTGCATTGACCCTGCCCTTGATAAAACACAGTGGACCAACACCAGCAGCTGACACGGCACCCCAGACCATCACTGACTGTGGGTACTTGACACTGGACTTCTGGCATTTTGGCATTTCCTTCTCCCCAGTCTTCCTCCAGACTCTGGCACCTTGATTTCTGAATGACATGCAGAATTTGCTTTCATCTGAAAAAAGTACTTTGGACCACTGAGCAACAGTCCAGTGCTGCTTCTCTGTAGCCCAGGTCAGGCGCTTCTGCCGCTGTTTCTGGTTCAAAAGTGGCTTGACCTGGGGAATGCGGCACCTGTAGCCCATTTCCTGCACACGCCTGTGCACGGTGGCTCTGGATGTTTCTACTCCAGACTCAGTCCACTGCTTCCGCAGGTCCCCCAAGGTCTGGAATCGGCCCTTCTCCACAATCTTCCTCAGGGTCCGGTCACCTCTTCTCGTTGTGCAGCGTTTTCTGCCACACTTTTTCCTTCCCACAGACTTCCCACTGAGGTGCCTTGATACAGCACTCTGGGAACAGCCTATTCAGTTCAGAAATATCTTTCTGTGTCTTACCCTCTTGCTTGAGGGTGTCAATAGTGGCCTTCTGGACAGCAGTCAGGTCGGCAGTCTTACCCATGATTGGGGTTTTGAGTGATGAACCAGGCTGGGAGTTTTAAAGGCCTCAGGAATCTTTTGCAGGTGTTTAGAGTTAATTCGTTGATTCAGATGATTAGGTTCATAGCTCGTTTAGAGACCCTTTTAATGATATGCTAATTTTGTGAGATATGAATTTTGGGTTTTCATGAGCTGTATGCCAAAATCATCCGTATTAAGACAATAAAAGACCTGAAATATTTCAGTTAGTGTGCAATGAATCTAAAATATATGAATGTTAAATTTTCATCATGACATTATGGAAAATAATGAACTTTATCACAATATGCTAATATTTTGAGAAGGACCTGTAGATGGTTCTGCACACAGATGGTTCTGCACACAGATGATCCACGTGTACCGGTTTAAAACAATGCTGTATTCATTCAGGATTAAGGCCAAATCGACAGAGTTTGGTACCAATACGTGTACCGGTACACCTCTATTTGACTCAGACCCAAATTATTAGAGACAAACCCTAAGATTGGACCAGAACATCAGTTATGAGCCAGGCCCAGCAGGTAGAACCAAACTCCAGGGGTTCTGGCAGTAAAACAGCCCGGTATCTTTCTCATTTCCAGCTGGATCTGAACCATTTTTTTTATTTTAGGTCAGAGGTTAATCTCTCATACCCTCTCAGTAACTGGTTCTGTCTTCAGGTTTTTGGACTCGTTTAAACCGAGCTGCCGAGAAAGACCAAAAGCTCCGTCTAAAGGACGGGTCCGGAAAGACAAAACCAACCAACCCGTTAGAAACGTTTAATTCAGCGTCGGACCGGAGAACATAGAACAGGAGAAGACCATCGTTTGACTTCTCATGATCTTCCTTATAATGATCTAAATGGACTGTTGTCATGGTGACTCTTCTGAGGGGAGGAGCTTAAGTACAGATTTTGCAGGTTTGATTTGTTCACCTCAACAGGTTGTTTGATCCCAGTTACAGTAAATTTTAGAGTTTATCCCCTGATCAGATAATACGTAACGTCCTCCAGGGTTCAAACAAACCGCTTTAGAGTCCCAAAGAGAAGAAACCACCGAGAGGATCAGAACATGGTGGATAGAAGCTCGTTTTCAGGATCTGCTGCTGTTTGTCCTCCTCGTCTCTCAGGCTTGTAGTACCATGAGTCTCCTGCAGGATGGACTAAAAAATAAAACTAAAGTTAATCAGAAATGCACCGATCAGCTCCAGACCTTCATCACCAGCTGAGTTTAGATGTTTTTACATATTTTCACCTGTTTCACCATGAGTTAAAGCTGCTGGAAACAACATCTGAAGAACTTCACTTCGATTCAAATTCTAACTTTTATTTTGTCACTTCACAGATTTATAAGAAATCACATATTCAAACGTCCGACGCTGGAACAATCGGTGCCTTTAAACCCAGATGTTTGGTGAGGAAGACCGCAGGGCAGCTGAAGATCTGATTTCTGCTGCTTTTGATTGTTTTCAATGAATCTTTTTCAATCGCTGCCCAGCATCAGTCTGCAGGAGTTTAAAACAATCTGACGTGTTTCTGAGCACCTGCAGCACTTTTCATCTTCATTCATCTCCTAGAAAACTTTCAGGGAAGATAACAGCTGATTTATTTTATTCATTGAGACTAACTGAACATGAGGTTTGAGCTCTCAGTTTCTAAACTCTGAATATCTGATGTTTTTCAAGCTTTAAATAAAAAGAATTTGCATATTTCAGGTTTTCTGTTTGTTCCAGAGCAAAGAAAACATGTGAAGACATCTGACCCAACATGTGGTCTAAAGTAGATAATCGGTTCATCTCTGACTGCAGAAGACTAGACTCCAAACAACGTCCAGGAAGTGTGCAGCTTCACCCCATCCTACATCTCCCACAATGCATTCACAGCTCCCGGGGTTAGGGCAGTGATTGGCTCTGATGGACCTTCTGAGCGACCGTTTACTCCACCACCATCCTCTGAGCCTCGTACATCTTCCCGATGGACACCTGGACACACGGAGACACAACATGGAGCAGTCAGACCAAGCGGGACTCCGCTGGAAAAACAGATCATTTAGCTACAAATTGATAGAAAAATTCAACTAAAACACTAAATGGAGTGAAAATAATAAACTATTTAAAATGGACCAAAGATGTCTGCAAGTTTATTCTGCAGGTTTGAAATCATAACCGTGAAGATTTTACCAATAAAAATAAAACTAAACATATGAATAACTTCTGTCATAAATATTACAAACAAAAAGTTATCTATAATAATCGATTATAAAAAATATTTTATAATAAACATCTATAAAATAAATGTTCAAATAGTTTTTGTTTAAAACCAGATTTAAATAGTAATAGTTTCTAGATTTATTATGAGAATAAATAAATAAAATGTGTTAAAACAAAATAGAAAACACCATCAATATTATATTGTATATTATATATTAGAAACTATATGATTTTAAATAGTTGGTGAATTTAATATAAAAGAATTTAGAAATATTTAATTAAATTTAATGAGAACAGAACAGAAATGAACATTAATCAACAGTATTTCCTCCGAATGCATCGATCCATTTTCACCTTTAGATAAGCAGCAGTAGTGAGGTTTCAGATTCACCCAGCAGGTGGCGCTGCAGGGCAGCAGTGAGCCTGACAGAGTCACTGTGTTCTGTCAACAAAGCTGAACACAGTGACTCTGTTGTCAAATATGAGAGCCGGAGCGAGGACAGCTGTACCGTCCTGTGAGTGTGTGTGTGTTTTCACAATCGATTCGATATGTGACCTGGTCGCGGCACACTGTGTGTTGAACATGGTGTCACAGCTTGTTGGTTCTCCGGTTAAATGTCAGCGTCAGGTTGTCCAGACTCAGGAACAGCTACGTTGGTGGATCTGAGCTCCAGAGAAGATCTGACTGCTGGACTTCTGAGAAAACCTCATGTAGATTCAGCTCAATCACTGAAGCGTAGTTTCCAGGCCTCATGTCTGCCATCTTTGTTGTCGTTAAGCTGCTGGATGCTTCGTCAGCCGTTCACAGGCCTCAGAGGTCAAAGGATGAACCATTTATCATGTCGCTTGGCCTAACACTCATTTTTTATCCTCCTCGTGTTTTCATGCAGCAGATCTTGTAGAATTCAGGCCTCTGTTAACGGACTGAGGAGAAACATCTCTGTCCAGAGTGACTTCTGGAGAGAGGTTTACCCATTTATTGTTGCAGCTGCTCCACACATCAGGTTCTGCAGCAGCTGCAACAACCAAACACCACCAACCAGGGGCCAAAACAGCCCAGTACCAGTATCAGCTGGACCTCATTCACCTTCTGGGGCCAAAACAGAACAATTCTTCACACTGTGAAGAGCACAAGGAGCCCAGTAGTGACATGTGGTGGTAGTGTCATGGTAGCATGGCCTGATCCTCTAGGAAGTAGCTGAATCTTGAAGAAGGAGAGAGGTTTCAGGGTTAGTGCCATCATGCTGCTGATGTACTTAAAGCACAGAAGAGCATCTCCACAAAGGAAACCATCAGCATCACGGCTTCCTTCATGCTGAAGGTTTTCTAGAACCATGTTTGAACCGGTCGTGTAGAGCTCAGCTTGGTCTTTATTCAGGGTGAAGGAGGTCTTTAACTCACTAAACTATAACATCATCAAGGGTCTCCTACCTTTAAGGAACAAACCAGCGTTGGGCCGACATCTGACCTCTTCAGACCTCTCCTCGAACCAGATTCAAACTTGAGCTTCAAGCTCTTTGTTACCGGCAGCCTGTCAAAGTGGTGATGCACCTTTAGTTTGGTCTTACTGAACTCCTGTTCAGAGCAGATCTGATGTGGTGATGTTCTAGAACTCCAGTACCATCAACCTAAGGTCCAGAAAACGTCCGTTTACACAGTCACGAAAATCAGAAGCAACCAAATAAAACTTGAGATCCACCAAGAAATCGGCCGGTTTTCAGCTTGATCCGTCCTCACAGGGGACTGGATCAAGATCAATAAATGCATCACAACTAACCACCAGCTGATCTAGCTAAAAACAACCTTCTATGTGGAAGCTGTTACTGAGGGAAGAAGTTTGGTTTTTTGTATCAGTGCTGAGTTTAAAATGAGGACAGCGATCCAACAAGCAACTTCAAAGCAAACCGTTTTCTACGACACGTCGACACATTTCTGTGGTTTCCTCAGGCTGCGAGGGAGCGAGAGAGAGCAACACTTAACAGATAACAGGAAGGCTGAATGTATTACAGCAAAGCTGCTCTGTTGTATCCTGTTGATGTTTCAGCCTCTGTCTCTCATCGGGCCTGCAGGAGTTGGAGATGCTGGCAGAACGAGCTACATTTGACTAGGAATATAAGCACAGTCTGATGTTTCAGTCATGGAAGCTGCAACAACCGCATTAAATAGCAACAAAAGATGCATGTCCAGTTTACCAGGTTATTGCTAAAATGGTCAGATCATGTTACCAGCAGCTGCTTGTAGTATAAATGGAGAGCAATGTTTCCAGTGTTGTTCTTCATCTTCTTATATGGTAGATCTTAGAGAAAAATCAGAACTGGGTAAAAATTGGTATCTGCAGATCAAACATTTGCAGAAACTGAATATCTGATCAGAGCTTCTGTTAATAAAAAACACACCTGAATAAACAGTGCATGGATGAAAGTTTCATTATTTGCATGGTAAGCTGTAGCTGTAACCCTTTCCTAACATCAGTTATGTCCTCCTCACAGGTGTGTAAAAACTCATGAACTGCTGCTCTCAGGCCAGTGGAGATCTGCTGATATCACCTCCCTTCTCAGGAGGAGATCTCCAGAAAGACTGAGGAGCTGAGCCCACTCTGCAGAGATGTACTTCTAAATCCATCATTGAAGGTCTAATTCTACAGCATCTTCCACATGAAAACACAAGCAGAGGTCCAGACCCACTGAGATGTTTCACTCTGATGTTCACTGAAAATATCAACCTGACAGATTAGCAGAAGAAGCTGAAGACTGGATTTCTTGCTCCTTTGAGCATTTTGTGGATGTGTGGTTTTTCTACGGCGGCGCCAGCAGGGGGCAGTGTCTCTCCACATGAACTCTCCTGCTCTACGTTGATCAGCTCATTAATTATTCTGCTGTCAGATCATCACCCCCCACATGAATCCCCTCCCTTTCCCTTTCCTTTCTGTCCTCATCCCGAGGAGCCCCACCCCCTGCGTGTGTGTGGCCTCCTGATTGGCTGCGGCGAGATGTAGGGGAGGAGGGGCGGGACGATGCTGCGGACCAATCAGCTTCCAGGAGGCTTGGCTCTCATGTAAATTGTTGCGGCTGTGTCTCGTAACAAAGGGATGGCCTCGCTCTGTCTCATCAGCTCGCTTCTCTCCATCTTCCTCTCCACATTTGTTCCTCTCGCTGCATCACTTCATCTTTTTATTGGAGCTGCTGTCAGTTTCACCCTCATGAATAATCAATGAAAGAGTTGTGAAGATGCACCGATAAACCAGAACTATTTCATCTGGATGATTCAGGGAGGCTCAAACTGCAGGCAGGGAGTTTTCCATCCAAATTAAAGCTGATTTCATTTGTTTTACTCACATTTATTGTCTCTGGTCATAATTCTGGAGGAACGTGAGCTGTTAAACTGAAGCAGAACAGCTGCAGTTCGGACTAATTGATGCTGAACTGCACATTTGGACCTGACCCTAACTCCAGCTCTGTTTGCTCCCTGATCTGGATGAAGGTCATGTAAACCCTCCTCAGACATGATCCTTCTACAGAGTTCTCCCTGCTCACAGATCTCTGAGATGCTCAGACAGATAACTGGGAGGAAGGCTGGAAGCTGGTTCCAGTCGTGGATTCATACTGGCTGAACATGGACCCGCTGGCACAGACTGGGACTCAGACCAGGCGTTTTGGAAAGTGTTTGCTGCTCTTGGCAGACAGCTGAAGAAACCCGATATGTTCTGCTACTGTTGTCATCTACAGCTAAGCCTCAGAGATCCTTCAGCCATCTCCAACAACTCCATCCTCCCTCCTGTCAGCAGGAAGCAGAGCTGCAGCTCGTTACACAGAGGAGATGTTGTGGATCAGCAGGTTCAGAAACACTTCAATGATGGATCTTAGAGATTGTTCTCAGATTTCTACCATCATTGTCGAGCCCGACCCATAGGTCCACATTAAAAACCAAAAAGAGCTAGAACTTTCTAAAAACCAGAAAATGGATCAGAAAACAAAATGTTTCAAGCCCAAACAGAAGCCGTTTTTATTAATGAGGTTTTTGGGTCAGAAAACAGCAGCTTCAGACTGCAGTCCAGACGCTCCATCATTAATATAACCAGGGATGGAGCTCTGGATGGACCACAGAACACCGGGGAGGAATCCAGCTAAGATCTGGTTCACATTTTCAGCTGATTTTCATACTGAGAGACCTCACAGGTGACGATAGATTGTAGGTATCTGGTCCAGTGTGTGGTGTCCAGCCACACGGCGATCACAACACACCAACAGACAAATTAAAGTTCTCCAAAACATTAACGTCACGAATCAGCGTGTTTATTTCAACGTTGATGAAACCGGTTCATCCCTTGAGTTTAGGAACCTTTTAGGCAGCAACGACTGAGTTCAGTGGCTGAACCTCATGTTATGATCAAGGTCCGAAAGACCTGAAGAACTACTGACCAGGACCACTTTGGAGAATGATCCGTCTGAGTCCAGACATGAGGGCCAGATGTTGGACCACCTCAGCCAAAGGTCAAACAGGGTCATACATGACCATGTTGGTCAGGTTTGGTCTCTAACCTAGACTCTGCTCAACTAAACTTAAACTTAGTTTCAAATATTGGAAGTGATTTATGGGTCATTTGGACTATATTTATATATTAAATTTAAATTCATGTGAAACATGAGAATATTTGTCAAACATGTAAATAAAATCCTGTTGAAATCAGAACAACCTGGTGGAGGTTGTGAGCCAAACCTGGCCTCCTCTGTACATCATCAGATCCATCCACTCAGCACCGAACAGAACCAGCAGCAGAAACACCGCAGAGTCGTGACTGACTGACCTTCTGTCCTCCTCCCACCAGGCAGGAGGTGTGAGATTAACATCGCACCGCTGCACTCAGTCAGGCTCAGGAGACACAGCTCCTCTATGCAGCGCCTGACTGCCTGACGGTGTATGCAGTCCAAACTGGTTCTGAGATTAACCCCGCTTCACTGGGTCAGAAAGGAACCAAACCCAGGACCTTTAGGATCTATATTTCTTGCAGAAGAGTGTTCACACGATGAGAGGAGAGAAAACTGCTGAAAAATCGTCTTCATATATGCAACATTTCTGTTAAGAGTTCATTAATGTGAGGTTTGAAGGCACAACACATATGCTCAACTACTAGATGAGAGTTTATAGGTTGAGAAGATGCTGGAGAACATCTGAAGTTGTTGTATCCATACATTATCTACTGACTGAAACGCTGCAGATGACCCTGAACACACCATCCTCATGGTAAAACATGGTGCTGGCAGCATCATGCTGTGAAGACAGGGAAGTGGGATGGAGCTAAACCCAGGACCATCCTGGAAGAAAATCATTAGAGGCTGCAGATAGAATTTCATGCCAAACTACTGTCCGCTTTTAAAGAAACTGAACTTTGCCCTTTGGAGCCAGCTTCCTGCTGTCCAACAGCAGGTGAAGTTTAACATCGGTTTCATGTTTTATCTGTTGAATCACCAGAAGCTCTGGAGCACTGAGGTTATAACCACAGTATTGGTGCATTTTTACATAATTTAAACATTTATTCTCAGTTTTGGATGTTTTTTGTAGAACGTTCTTCTTTAACTCCCTGGACAGAAACCAGAATGTGTCGTCCACCCTCCCTCTCTCATCGGACCCTGCCTTTCAAGGGAAAGGTCTTCAACATTAGGACTAGCTGGTGTCGGAGACCAACGACCTCTTACCTGCCAAGGTAGATTCTAAGGTTGAGTCCAGTTTCTGTTCTCCAAGAGGTCACAGCAGGCCTTTAAACTCCCCAAAACTCACTAAACATGGTCGCCTGCAACAGAGCAAACCTGAAGAACATCAGCGCCTCAATAGACAAATGACACCAGCTGGGGGCGGACTCGGGACCAAAGACTGTGACCAGATCAAGTTAATCCAGGAGTTAAATCTTCTAGGACAAGAAGTGACCAGATTCCTTCTTTAAAAATCTGAAGAATGACAAACTGTGAACACAAATCAGCTCCGTTCCCTGCAGAAGCAACCGAGAAACATCGCCCAGACTCTGGTGACCAAGAAACTAACTGGGCACAGAAGAGCATCAGCAGCAGGCCACAGCTAAACGTCCTGAACTTCAGATCAACATGTCCGTTAGCAAACCTTCAGTCAGTCTGGCATCAACCCTCCTTTCTTTAACCTGGATCATCAGTCACAGAAAAGACCTTGTCATCCCTCATGAGCCAGGATTAGATCTACAGAGATTCAAACCTCAAACTCTCCTCTCTGTTCAAACACCACCAGGTACCGAGGACGTGTGGTCCACCAGAACCACCAGATCCAGCATCCTGTAACACCTTCCTTTGGTCTCAGCAGCCGTCTCATTTCAAAGTCAGACCAACCAAATGGTTTCAGCAGCCATGTTTTACTGGTTCACACCGACCCTCCCACACACTTATATTTCCAACCATATTAATTATTATTATTGTTATTATTATTAGGAATTTATATCAACTTCCATTAATTGTGTCCAAACCTAAAACTGGGATTCAGTCCCCATAAGGCCTGCTGGTCCTCAGAAGGTAGATAAATACACCAGAAAAGGCCCTAAACACGAGATATAAAACACACATATCATTTTTTTTGAATAACAGATTAATAAACAATAGCAAAAGTGCTAAAAAGGAAGATTTTTTACAGAATGAGAACCAGGTGAAGCTAAAGCTAGACCATTTGAGGAGTTCTGGTAGAGCATATTTACAGATAAACATTCTTCATCTTTGATGGTAAATATACACTATTCACAAAAATAAAGGGAACCCTCAAATAACATCCTAGATCTGAATGAATGAAATATTCTCATTGAATACTTTGTTCTGTACAAAGTTAAATGTTCTGACAACTAAATCATACAAAAATCATTAATAGAAATCAAATTTATTAACCAATGGAGGCCTGGATTTGGAGTCACACACAAAATTAAAGTGTAAAAACACACTAGAGGCTGATCCAACTTTGATGTAATGTCCTAAAAATAAGTCAAAATGAGGCTCAGTATTGTGTGTGACCTCCACGTGTCTGTATGACCTCCCTACAACACCTGGACATGCTCCTGAAGAGACGGAGGATGGTCTCCTGAGGGATCTCCTCCCAGACCTGGACTAAAGCATCCGCCAACTCCTGGACAGTCTGTGGAGCAACGTGACGTTGGTGGATGGAGCGAGACATGATGTCCCAGATGTGCTCAATCAGATTCAGGTCTGGGGAACGGGCGGGCCAGTCCATAACTTCAATGTCTTCATCTTGCAGGAACTGCTGACACACTCCAGCCACATGAGGTCTAGCATTGTCCTGCATTAGGAGGAACCCAGGACCAACCACACCAGCATATGGTCTCACAAGGGGTCTGAGGATCTCATCTCGGTACCTAATGGCAGTCAGGTTACCTCTGGCGAGCTCATGGAAAGAAATGCCACCCCACACCATTACTGACCCACTGCCAAACTGGTCATACTGAAGGATGTTGCAGGCAGCAGATCTCTCTCCACGGTGTCTCCAGACTCTGTCACGTCTGTCACATGTGCTCAGTGTGAACCTGCTTTCATCTGTGAAGACCACAGGGCACCAGTGGTGAATTTACCAATCCTGATGTTCTCTGACAAATGCCAAGCGTCCTGCACGGTGTTGGGCTGTGAGTACAACCCCCATTTGTGGACGTCGGGCCCTCATACCATCCTCATGGAGTCGGTTTCTAACCGTTTGTGCAGACACATGCACATTGGTGGCCTGCTGGAGGTCATTTTGCAGGGCTCTGGCAGTGCTCCTCCTGTTCCTCCTTGTACAAAGGTGGAGGTAGCGGTCCTGCTGCTGGGTTGTTGCCCTCCTACGGCCTCCTCCACGTCTCCTGGTGTACTGGCCTGTCTCCTGGTAGCACCTCCAGGTTCTGGACACTACGCTGACAGACACAGCAAACCTTCTTGCCACAGCTGGCATTGATGTGCCATCCTGGATGAGCTGCACCACCTGAGCCACTTGTGTGGGTTGTAGAGTCCGTCTCATGCTACCACGAGTGTGAAAGCACCACCAACATTCAAAAGTGACCAAAACATCAGCCAGAAAGCATCGGTACTGAGAAGTGGTCTGTGGTCCCCACCTGCAGAACCACTCCTTTATTGAGTGTCTTGATAATCACCAAAGATTTCCCCCTGTTGTCTTTTACATTTGAACAACAAGATGTGAAATTGATTGTCAATCAGTGTTGCTTCCTAAGTGGACAGTTTGATTTCACAGAAGTTTGATTTACTTGGAGTTATATTGTGTTGTTTAAGTGGTCCTTTATTTTTTTCAGCTGTGTAGATTTTTTGAAGTTTTGGTCTGATTACTGCTGTCAGAGGGTTGTTCTTTCAACAAAAGGGATGTTTTAGAGTCTGTATACTCCAGTTAACGATTATTCGATTACTAATTTAGTTGATTATTTCAATAATCGATTAATCACGATTAATTGCTTCAGCCCTTAAATTTAGTTTTATTGATTTTAATTGTTCCAAGTTAAATGAATCTTTCTGCGCAGAAGAAAAAGAAGCACTTTGTTATCTTGGCTACTGAAAGTCCAAACCTTCATTAGTCTGCTTCTCAAGTCTTGTGAACAAACCAGCTGGTACCAGATCATTGTTGTTAGGTTTTGATTCCCAGCTGGTACCACACATCACACGAGATCTTCAGAACTTGATTAATAATTTTAACAGTAACATCCACCTTCCTTTAGACCCTTATAGGTTGCTCATAACCAGACGGCTCCTGTGGTGCACCAACATGTTCTGCTAAGTTCTGTTAGCAGGCTTTAATGTTTTCAGCAACAGGTCCAGGAATAAAGTGGATCTTCTACTATACAGTTGTGTGAAACTGTGGGTGGAGGAAACAGGTGCTAAGTTTAGAGAGAACCCCCCACGGTGCTGAGTAGGTATAAAGCAAACGCTGCTCTGAACAGCAGGAGACATTGAATATCGGAGTTAAGGAGCTCTTAAAGGTGGGAGGAAGAAGATGAAGAGGAGGGAGGGAAACCTGGCAGGCTCACAAAATCAGGTTTTCTGTGATGGAGATGGAAAAAAAGAGAAGGAAGATGTAAAAGGGCTCAGACGTCATGACAACATCAAACTGAAGCTCGCTGAGGCCACGGAGATCGAGGAGAAGCAGAAGGGAGGAGATGGTGTTCAGGTAGATAATAAACTGAACATAAGGAGTGCTGCACTGCCAGCCTGCCTTTCCATTTGTCAGGAGATGAGAGCAGAGCAGCAGGCAGCAAAAACACACAGACGTCTGCTCGGCAAAATATTTCCACCTGAAAATCAGACTGGAGGAGAGAAACTGTCCTGCTCTCATGTTGGTGCTGATACCCGAGAACCAGGGTCTGTAAACCAAACCACTGATGAGTCCTTTGGACCCTGCAGTTCACTGGCATCATCTGGTAAAAAGAATAAAAAGTTCCTTTCGGATCATGGTTCACCAACAGGAGTAGCACATGGCAGAACTCTGTCCTGATCCCGATCCAGACTCAGATCCATCCAGTGCTTTAAAAACAAGCTAACTGTTGTGCATCTCAGAGAGGATCCAGGACTCACTGGACGTGTCAAAGGTCATCCCTCTGTGTGATCCAGCCTGGAGAAATGTCCCAGGAGAAGACAAAGATCTGTCCTGTTGGTGAAATCGAGGTGCAAAAACTTTCCTTCATGTGGGTTTTTTCCTACTGAATAACTCAAAGGTTGGACAGTTTTGGTTAGAGGTTATGCTGCTGAAATTAAAGAATAATTTTAACTTTCTTACAGATTTTTACCAGGAGGAAATGAACATGGAGGTTTTATTTTCTGCAGGGGCATGAAGTCGGGTGAACGAAGCCCGGTCCAAACATCCATCTGTAAACCGTGTTCTCCTGATGACCTGAGCTGAAGCAGAGGTTGGGTCAGGGGGTTCATGGAGTTGCTTCAGACCAGGCCAGACATTATTTCCAGGAAAGCTCTGCAGAGTTCCTCACAGATCAGAGTAATTATTTCTGTTTCCTCCCGCCGGTCAGACAAAAGCAGAGGAGATGAAACACAAGAAAGGCTCCAAAGTTTGCAGAAGTGAAGATGTGAAGTTCGGCAGCATCCTAAGAGCAGAGGTGAGGCCTCTTCATCACCAACCCTGCAGAAGAGGCTGAGAATGCTCAGTTCAGAAGATCTCAAATAAAGTGAAGCTACTTTCATTCAGCCCAAACTTTCTGAAGAAATGAAAACTTTCATCTGCTTTCATTTCTCCTCTTCTACTCCCTCATCGGCCACTCTTTGGAAGTTTATCAGTTTTCACAAACTCAGTCGCCTGAAGCTCAAAGTGAAGTAAAAAAACAGTAAAAATGTATCTACTGTGTTCAGCTACTCAGTGTTAAAGCTTTTATTTCTCCAGGGAAAATCATTCGAGCTGCTCGGCAAACTCCCAGGAGTCAGAGGTGGTTTTATCTCAACACAATCTTCTTAAATTCCAACAAGAAAAGAGATTAAAGCTGAAATGTATCTCTAAATCAGAGGAGGACACTCAGGTTCCTCCTTTAGTTGCATTTCATCTCAACGTGACAGAAAATGATTTCTATTCTGTTTTTAAAGTCCTTTTACAGTTTTATATTTAGAAACTGGCTGCACCACATGACTATACGTGGTGCATTTCAGTTTGGTCTGCCTGGCCTCTATTAGCTTCTAATCCTGCTGAATATTTTATTTTAATGCCTTTTGTTCAGAAACAGAGGCTCAGGATAACCAGCAGTTTCATATCATCGCTGCATTCTCTCAAATATTTAAAACTCAATAGAAACAGAGCAGTGAGAGCTTCAGGAGGAGCCATCCCGGCTTCATCCCGGCTGTGAAGCAATGGACCAGCTCCACGCCCTCTACAGAGGGCTGGAGGGTTCACAGGACTTTGCAGAACCGGTCCACATTGTTTTGTGGACCTGGAGAAGACATGTGACCGTGTCTCTTGTGGTGCCTGTGGGGGGTGCTCCAGTAGAGAGTTGGGGGCCCTTTATTAGGGACCATTCAGTATCTATACAAGCAGAGCAGGAGTTTGGTCCACATTGCTGCCATTAAGTTGGACCTGTTCCCGGTGTCTGTTATACCCAGGTAGGGCTGCCATTTAGAGGGTCTATAGAGCCACAGGTTGCAGACCCCTGGTACCGACAGCAAAACCTCATTATAAATGCTTTCCTATGAACGTTAGTTAGTTCGTTCGTCGTCTTCCGCTTATCCAGGACCGGGTCGCGGGGGCAGCAGACTCAGCAGAGACGCCCAGACGTCCCTCTCTCCAGACACCTCCTCCAGTTCCTCCAGGGGGAGCCCAAGGCGTCCCCTGGGCCTCCTCCCGGTGGGATGTGCCTGGAACACCTCCCGAGGAAGGCGTCCAGGAGGCATCCGGTATAGATGACCCAAAGTTCATGGCCATAGATGAGGGTAGGAACGTAGACCGACCAGTAAATTGAGAGCTTTGCTTTTCGGCTCAGCTGTCTCTTCACCACATTGGACTGGCACAGCGCCCCTATTACTGTGGCAGCCGCACTGATCCGTCTGTCGATCTCCCGCTCCATTCTTCCCTCACTCATGAACAAGACCCCGAGATACTTAAACTCCTCCACTTGAGGCAGGAAATCCCCTCCAACCTGAAGAGGACAAGCCACCCTTTTCCGGTCGAGTACCATGGTCTCGGACTTGGAGGAGCTGATCCTCATCCCAGCCGCTTCACACTCGGCTGCGAACCGCCACAGCGCATGCTGTAGGTCTTGGCTAGAGGGGGCCAGCAGGACCACGTCATCCGCAAAAAGAAGAGACGAAATCCACTGATCCCCAAACCAGACCCCCTCCAGCCCTTGGCTGCGTCTAGAAATCCTGTCCATAAAAGTTGTGAACAGGACCGGCGACAAAGGGCAGCCCTGCCGGAGTCCAACATGCACCGGGAACAGGTCCGACTTAGTGCCGGCAATGCGGACCAAACTCCTGCTCCGCTCGTACAGGGACCGGATGGCCCCTAATAAAGGGCCCCCGATTCCATACTCCTGGAGCACCCCCCACAGGGTATCACGAGGGACACAGTCGAATGCCTTCTCCAGGTCCACAGAACACATGTGGACCGGTTGGGCAAACTCCCATGAACCCTCGAGAACCCTGTAGAGGGTATAGAGCTGGTCCAGTGTTCCACGGCCGGGACGAAAACCACACTGTTCCTCCTGAAGCCGAGGTTCGACTATCGGTCGGACTCTCCTCTCCAATACCCTGGCGTAGGCCTTACCAGGGAGGCTGAAGAGTGTGATCCCCCTGTAGTTGGAACACACCCTCCGGTCCCCCTTCTTATAAAGGGGGACCACCACCCCAGTCTGCCAGTCCAGAGGCACTGTCTCCGACCGCCACGCAATGTTGAAGAGGCGTGTCAACCATGACAGCCCTACAACATCCAGAGACTTGAGGTACTCAGGGCGGATCTCATCCACCCCCGAAGCCTTGCCACCGCGGAGCTTTTTAACCACCTCGGTGACTTCAGCCTGGGTGATGAAAGAGTCCAACCCCGAGTCCCCAGCCTCTGTTTCCACCACGGAATGCGTGATGGCAGGATTGAGGAGACCCTCGAAGCACTGCTTCCCCCTCCTGAGGCGCCGGACGGTTTGCCAGAATCGCTTCGAGGCCAACCGGTAGTCCTTCTCCATGGCCTCACCGAACTCTTCCCAGGCCCGAGTTTTTGCCTCTGCCACAGCCCGGGCCACAGCACGCTTGGCCTCACGGTACCCGTCAGCCGTCTCAGGAGTCCCACAAGCCAACCACAGCCGATAGGACTCCTTCTTCAGCTTAACAGCATCCCTTACTGCCAGTGTCCACCACCGGGTTCTGGGATTGCAGCCACGACAGGCACCGCAGACCTTACGGCCGCAGCTATGGGCAGCAGCATCGACAATAGATGCGGAGAACATGGTCCACTCGGACTCTATGTCTCCAACATCCCCCGGGATCTGGTCGAAGCTCTCCCGGAGGTGGGAGTTGAATACATCCCTGGCCGAGGGCTCCGCCAGGCGTTCCCAGCAGACCCTCACTATGCGCTTGGGCCTGCCAAGTCTGTCTGGCTTTCTCCTCCTCCAGCGGATCCAACTCACCACCAGGTGATGATCAGAGGACAGCTCAGCCCCTCTCTTCACCCAAGTGTCCAAAACATGCGGCCGAAGGTCTGATGATACGACAACAAAGTCGATCATCGACCTCCTGCCTAGGGTGTCCTGGGGCCAAGTGCACTGATGGACACCCTTATGTTTGAACATGGTGTTCGTTATGGACAATCCGTGACTAGCACAGAAGTCCAATAACAAAACACCACTCGGATTCAGATCGGGGAGGCCATTCCTCCCGATCACGCCTCTCCAGGTGTCACTGTCGTTCCCCACGTGGGCGTTGAAGTCCCCCAGCAGAATAATGGAGTCCCCGGGAGGGGCACTATCCAGCACCCCCGACAGGGACGCCAAGAAGGCCGGGTACTCTGCACTACCACTCGGCCCGTAGGCTGAAATGATAGTCAGAGACCTCTCCCCAACCCGAAGGCGCAGGGATGCGACCCTCTCATCCACTGGGGTAAACCCCAACACAAGACGGCTGAGCTGGGGGGCAACAAGCAAACCCACACCAGCCCGCTGCCTCTCCCCGTGGGCCACTCCAGAGTAGAACAGAGTCCAACCCCTCTCAAGGAGATGGGTTCCAGAGCCCATGCTGTGCGGGGAGGCGAGCCCGACTATTTCTAGTCGATATCTCTCGACCTCCCGCACAAGCTCAGGCTCCTTCCCCCCCAGCGAGGTGACATTCCACGTCCCTAGAGCCAGCCCAAGCATCCGGGGATCGGGCCGCTGAGGTCTCCACCTTCGTCCGCCACCCAATCCTCTTTGCACCGGTCCCTCACGGTTCCCCCTGCAGGTGGTGGGCCCACTGGGAGATGGCCTCGCGTCTCTCGTTCGGGCTTGGCCCGGCCGGGTCCCGCGAGGAGCAACCCGGCCACCAGGCGCTCTCCGACGAGTCCCGACCCCAGGCCTGGCTCCAGGGTGGGACCCCGGCTCCGCCGTACCGGGCAACGTCACGTGCCTCGATATTTTGTTCTGAACGTTAGTTACAGTGGAAAACATAAGAACATTGCCTAAACAACCGTTAGGCCCATTTAAAGAGCAAAACTGGGTTACTGTTCAAATAAATGGGTGGAAAAGTAATTCTGGACCTCGTGAACAATTCATATATTCCAGAATATTTAACACCTAAAGTTCCGATAATCATATTCAGCTTTTTAAGACTCAAAGACCCTGCAGAAACCTGGATTTTACTGACATGCAAACCCTCGTAGTTTGTTGTCTCAGTGTTTCAGGTAAAAATTAAAAGAAATGGGTCGAGTTCCTGTGGAACCCAAAACTGGTACCTTCTGTGCTTTTAGCAACTGGAAAAAACTCCCGAACAGCCAAAATCAGCTTTAGTTCCCAATAAGAGGAACACCTCAGGATGTTTATGCTCATTCTGACAGCTCATAGCAACAGGTGGGGGTCTGGAGTGTTGCTCTTCATGTTAACCTAAGAGTTACTAGATGCTAAAACAAGGAAGTTTATGGAAATGAACGGAGTAGTAGGAGAAGTAAGTACAGGGACATACAGAATTTTTTATATTCCTGATTTCTGTAGGTTTGGTTTTTTTACAACCTGTTTGTTAAACAATTGAATCCTTTACCATTTTTTTCTTGTGTGTGAATCTATGTGTTGTTTTTCTAGTTTATATTGCAGAACTATACTGATCTATATTCTGAAGCTCTGGAGGTGGGAGGCATCAGGAGTCCTGCTCGAGGGCACTTCAGCAGGTCACAGTGGTATCAATACCAACTCGCAGCTTTGGTTCCTACCAACTACCCGTCTTTACATTAGTTCCTCCCTTTAACCCCTGATTGGTCCCTCCCTGCCCCTGATGGCATCCTGTGGGTACCAATAGATGGTGATGATGTATGTGTGGTTAAATCCTCACTCGTTCCTTCTCTCCTCGGACCGTTTCATCTCAGTCCTCCAGCCATCCGTCGCTCCTGTGAACGTCAGGAGAGCAGAGGTGTTCTGCTGCAGCATTTGAACGTCCTGTTGAAACTTCCTCTGTGTGTTTTTCCAAAGTGCCAGAGTCTCTCCACTCCTCTGGCTTTGTCTCCTTATAAATTATTCATGTGCATTAAAAGAGCTTCGGGTCGTGTTTGAAACACTACATCTTCCTCTGTATCTCTTTCTTTTCCTTCATTTGACATTAACAGTCTCCTCTCCTCCTTTCCAATCCTCTTTTTATTGCTTTTCATAAAGTTGGGAAGAAAGGAACATTTAGCCCATGGTGGCAGCGCCAGGGAGGGCTTTAGCAGCAGGAATGGACTCAGGTCCACATTAGAAACTGCAGAGAAAAGCTGTGACCACATCAGTCATCGTTTACACTTTCCCTTCAAATTCAAATCCTTTCTGAAGCTAAACTCTGTTTTTGTTTGATTTTATGTCCCAAATTGACCATATTTGATGTGGGTTTCTGGTCTGCATCAGAACCTAATGGAAATATTTCATTTTTAAAGGTGGTAAATTTGACAAACATTTCTAAAACTGACTCGAGTTTCTGTTTTGATGCTGAGCAGCTGGTGATACCATCAGAACCCAACCATCCACAGGGACTGAATATAAACCTCTTCATCTCTGCTTACATCAGAGGTAAAACTGGACTTCCTTCCTGCTGGAGACAAATCAGGTCAAAGTTCATCCATCTTAACTGGAAAAGTTGAAATCCTTCCTCAGAGTTGGGAGGATCCTGGTGGCGTGTTGAGGACTGATGGGGCAGCAGATGGAGAGATGGTTTGGATCATCATCTGCTGTGAGGGTTTTGGTCTGGTCCACCTGCATTCTGACACCCACCTCTGGTCACAAGATATGGATCCAAACTGAAAGAACCAGATCCTGGATACATGCTTCTCTGTAGGGTGGCTGGATGTAGCGTCAGAGATGAGAAGAGAAGCTACGTGCCCTGGGGGTTTCTGAATAGAGCTGCTGCTCCTCCTCATCTAAAGAAGTCAGGTGAGGCAGGAGGTTCCTCAAGAGACCATATGACCCCTCATGTCAGGGAACACCTTGGGATCCTCTGGAGGATCCTAGATGTGTCAGTGGAGAACAGGATGTCTAGGATTCCTGGTTGGACCTTTTAACCTCGCAACCTGCTGTTGTATAAAATGAAAAACCAGAAGCAGCTGTTTAAAGATCCAGTTAGGAGAAAATGGGCGTGGCCTATGTCACCTGAAGCAGAATCACCAAAGAAACACGGCCATTTAAAGTTTCTGGCTGAGTGACATTTGGGAGTTGTAAGCCAAAACTCTTCACTATACAGGTTCTTCCACTCAGAGACTTTTACATCATCATCATCATTTAATACAGTAGAGTTACATTAGGGCTCCCTGCACACCCTGCAGGCTTGGAACCCTAAAACACACCAGGTGGAGCGGATCGTCACCGACATGCAACTTCTAGAGTCAAATGTGAGTCCATCAGCTGGAGCTTGGTCCAAACTGGGTCAGAACAATGATCCAAAACACAGCAGCAGATCTACAACAGAAAGGCTGAGAGAAAACAAGGTGTTACTATGGTCCAGTCAAAGTTCAGAGCTCAATCTGATTGAAATGCTGTGGTGGGACCTTCATAAAAACTGTCTGAACCTGAAAGACAACGTTGGGGAGAAGAATCGGCTCAAATCCCTCCCTAACAATGTAAGAGACTGATGACGTGTTCCTGGAGCTAATGGTGCATCTACAAGCTGATGGATCATGTACCAAACATCAGATAGAAGCTTTCTTGATTTCGAGAACGATAATCTGATCCTTTTCCATCTCAGAGACAGTTTGAAAGCAGCCAAGCCAACATTAACATGAAGCCTCTCTCTGCTGAAACTGATACTGCAGCTTTTTTCTGCTAGAAGATCCTTGAAGGCAGCACCAGCTCTCTGAGGTCCTCTTCAGGTTTGCAATAAGAACCTCCCTCTGCTCTCCTTGGGATCACCAAGTACCAGACATCTTAAAAAAACTGGACCAACGGGACGTCTCGGTTTACTCGCTGCTTGGCCCGCTGCGCTGCGTTCAACCTTGAAAACTCCTTTCACTAAAGCCCCGCCCACAAGCTCGTTTCATCCGTCTCATCTAGAAGCCCCGCCCACAGTAATAACCAGCTGTTCCTGCTTGAGGAAAGGCGCTGACCAATCGCAGCACAGATAGTGAGGTGGTTCAACGTGACGGAGCTCCAGGAGGAACACGTGTGAGAAAACACACAGAGCTTTGCAGCCTAACACACATTAATGAGTTTCTGTGAAAATCTGTCGTTCCTTAACCTTAATTGTTCTTTGCAGGCTGAGCGTTCGTTAATTAGAGAGCGAGCAGAGATGAAGATGTCAGGAACATCCAGCTGTGTGTTTGTGTGCTTGGTTCCCTCACTAGCGACCAGACTCCTCTGATCTCCGTTTCAGTCTGCTGAACCCAAAAGGCTGAGAGGAGGAAGGGCATAGATTGCCAGGATCATTATGCTTCCATTGTTTTGTCCTTCCATCTCTTCCTTTAATTTATGATTTTACTCTTTGCTCTGCGTCTGAAATCCCTGGAGGCTGAAAAAGTCTGACAATTCAGAACCTCAAAATGTGTTTAACTGTAGCGGCAGTTATGAACATTATCAGACTGAAGGCAACAAAACGTTCTTCTGCTAATCTCAGGTCTTTATGGTACTCCAGGAACGATCACCCTGGCAGGGCCAGCTGGGTCCTTCATCGTCTTCCTCTCATTAGAGACAGAGTTGCAGAGTTAACAAGACCAGGAGGGAAGCATGGACCTTCCTGTCCCCAGTGATGCTCTCCAGATCCTCCTGGGGATCCCAAAGTGTTTCTAGGACCAGTAGAATATAGTCACTCCAGCAGGTTCCAGGTATGGCCCAGGATCTTTTCTGAGTGCCAGAAGACCTTTCAAAAGTCATCAAGGAGGACCCCTTACCACCTGAGATCTTTGAAAGCAGGAGAGCAGCAGCTCTACCCAGAGTTACCCTGGATGGAACTCCTCACATCATCTCCAAGGCTGAGCTAAACCCATCCTCTAGACATGCACATGTTTGTGATTTTATGTAGAAATCATGGTGAATAATAATTTTTTTCCCATCTGCCACCAGCCTGGTTAACAAAGCCCAGAAACCACCCTGACACTCTCCCTTTCCCCCACACCCCCCCTTTTTTTGCTGACAGGACACCTGTAACCTGTAACTCTATGTGTTACATTAACGCTCAGCTTGGACTCCTGCTTTACTTGCACAATGATCACCTGCACTGTTGTATTGCTCTGGCATCTTATACTGCTCTATATTTACTCTCACTCACTTAAAACTGTGCTCATATATTTATATTATATTGTAGATATGTTTATACTGTTTCATTTGTATTGTATTGCACCGACTACGCCAAAACAAATTCCTTGTATGTCCAAAAACGTACTTGGCAATAAAGCTTTTCTGATTCTGATCATTTTTGTTTGACAGAAACGTTCAAATATTGATGCACAGCTGCAGGATGGGACAGGACTGGGGTTGGAAACATAATCCATGTTTTAATATAGATGATGCATCAGAATCAATACAAACTGAGCTGTTTTCACTCACAGCAGGAGCCCAACAAAAAGACCCCCAGCTCCACCCCTTCCTGCAGGGGCTCACCTGAACAATCATGATGGAGAATCAAAACTCTGCCCACATGGCAGGCAGATCCAGAGGAGCATAGACATTATTACGTAAACGCCCTATCGAACGCTGAACGGCGTTCCGACGTCGCCGCCATATTTGTGGAGTCAAGTCAGAGAGCCAAAATGCCTCTTTTGTGTGCAGCATGGAATGGGTCGAACCGTTCAGGTGTCCAGACCAAATCATGGAGTTCTCATAGAAATTATGACTTTATTCCTGTAATAAAAAAAAATGATCTTAGCCTGGCCCCGATTCTCTGTCGTATGAACATAAGTGTGTGTGTGAATAAATCAGGTGAGGCATGAACGTAAATCTCTGTTAAAATGTGCTTATGAAATAAAGTCCTTTATTTGTATTAGTTGACATCGCAGCCTTGCCTCCAGCAATATGGCGGACACACGGTGACGTCTCAGCAGCGGGCCGACCCAGTCAAAGAGGCGTCTACGTATTAATGTCTATGCAGAGAAGGGCCTCTGGGGGCCTTTTCAGTCAAATAAAAGGGCAAAAGGCAGAGGTGTTGCTAGGGGCAGGAAGGAAAAGCTGAAGGCTATTATAGTCCTCAGCGAGGTGGAGGACTATAAACCTGGAGGTGCATCTTAAACACTCTCATCTTTACAGCTTCAAAGGCCAGTAAAGGATCTGCAGCAATGAAGTATCAGAAATGTCTAACAGTGCAAGCTAATACGATCCGTTTAAATGATATGGTGGAGTCTACAAACTGATGCCTGGTCGGCATGACGAACAGTCAAGAGTGAAAGATTCTGTGTCTTAAAACTGTTTTAATGGGTTCTGGTACTGATTGGTTTAGCAGAAATTAGGACAAAGGAAATATCGTCATACTGGAACTGATTCGGTTTTTCTGATCTTTAAGAAAAAGAAATTTCCACAGTTTCAAGAAAGCGTTCAGTATTTTTCTTTGCATCGGTGTTGAGGTTCAAATTTAGTACTTTGACAGGACCTCTCTACTCAGGAATGTTCGATAACTGGGGCTGGACCTGGGTTGAATGACCATACCAGAAGTCCCAGTGGTTATGTGGACCAAACACCTTGTTGATAACAGGGCCGAATGCAGTGGCGGTTCTAGACCAAATTTACCAGGGGGGCCAGGGTAGGGCCAAGGTTTTTTCATGCGGGCACAGAACAAAGAAATGAAACAAAAAAGGAGCAAAACTTTCTTGGTTTAATATAGTTAGTGAGCCACAGAGCTACTCTGGAGCTGCAGGCTGCAGACCCCTGATCTAGCAGAAGAAAAAAACTGTGATCCTGTCTCAGTAAGGATGAAGGTGGAAGTGCAACACTTTAATTCATTGTTAAAACTGTAAAGGTAAAAAATAAAAATGGTCCCAGGAACCAATCAGTTCCGGTTTCTGCCATCATCATAAGAAATTGATTTAGTTTCATGTCTTCAGTACATGGGCCTTGCTGCATTGGGCATTTCTGTGTTGGTGGTCCAGGATGATGGTATAATAGAACCCCCTGAGCATCATTTGAACACCACAGTCTACCTGACACCATCTCCATCCCTTCATCACTACAGTGGACCCATCTTCAAGAGGGATAATGGACTATGTCACAGCTCAGATCAGATCAGATCACCTCAAACTGGTTTCATGAACAATGAGACCAATGAACTCCAGTGGTCTCCTCAGGCAGAAGATCTCTGTCCAACAGAGAACTACCGGGATGTGGTGGAACAGGAGAGTCTCATCCTGGATGTTCAGCCCATAAATCTGCAGCAGTTATGGTTCATCAATGCAACGTTAACAAAAACAACCGGTGCAAAGCAAGCACTGTGACTGGTTCTGCGCATTTCTTCCAGCTGATGCCAGAACAGCAACACCTCCACTGTGGTCATGGTATGGATCATTTTTCATCAGGTTAAAAGAAGATGTGTTAAAGCAAACATCAGTGACACGCCAATACCGTTCAATTTGAGTAATAATCTGTTCTCTGCCAGAACTTCAGGGTTCAGAACAGAACCCAGTGAGGAGAATCATCAGAACAGTTCAGCAAAACAAGGCCCTGAATAATTAAGCTGCAGAAACAACTTGATAAAAACACAGAGTTGTTAGAGCTGCTGCCACAGCTTCATGTTCGGAGGGTTTTACTGTCAGCAGTCAGTTCCTGTCATTAATTATCTTATTATCGCAGCGCAACAAAAAACCTTCGCTCCATCAATACGAGCGAGCAGCATAACCAGAAGCAGTCATTCTGGGACAAGACTGTCGATAAACTCGGAGGAAACGTGCTGGAGAGCAGCGGAGGAGAGCTGGAGGAAACGGAGTGTAACAAACAGACAGAGTGACTCATAAACAGACGAGATGAAGGGAAGTCCTTCAGGAAGAGGCTGTGAAGGCACGGCCCACTTCACGCTGATGGAGGAGCTGCAGACATTGATCCACTCCAGGGCTGCCTGCAGCCACTCATGTGAGAAACAACTTACACCAAAAAACATCCTCGAGTACCAGGATCAGTTTCTGGAAAGGTTACAGCAGAAGATAAAGAGTTCAAGATTTCAGAACCAAACGGACATGTCAGAGTCTGAAACCGTTCAACACATTAACTCAGTAGTCAGAACTACTGCCAGTACCAGACATTTTCCTCTGATCTGCAGCTGGGTTTGATGCTTTTTAGCTGAGATAACCGTCATCCTTCCTGGACTGCAATAAACCATCCATCTCTAGTCCTCCTGATCTGACCTGAGAGAAGGTCAGAGACGCTTCATCTGGCCCACAGATTTCTGCTTTCATTCGCTGGATTACAGCTTAGAGGAAATATCTCCTGCAGATTCCTTGATAGAGGAAGATCATTTTCAATACAACAGAAAATGATCTTCCTCTATGGGGTTACAAAGCATACGTCCCTAACCTAAGAAACAAGTCCACACTGTTGGTCGATGTGTTTACGGACACAAAACTGTGGGAACTTTTAGTTTTGATGCAAGAATGCACAGAAAGAATAAAAAAAATAGATTATTGTTTTCAACCTGCTGATGAAAATAAACTGTCCAGTTGTGGTGTCTGTTTCATCAAATGGACCAGATCTGGTTGATCAGAACAGAAACCCAGACATTCTTCTCCTCAGTGATGATTTCCAGGTCTTCATGGAGGAATCCAAGGCATTTCCAGACTAGACAGCCACACGGTCCCAGGCGTTTCTCAGTCTCCTCCCAGGGGGATGCAAGTGGAAAACCTCCAAGGAGAGGCATGCTAATGGATGCCCAAACTACATTCAACCCCACCAGGACCACAGAGCTGAGGTCTGGGTCTACTCCCAGGTCTTTTCCTAGTCCAAGGCTCCTGGAAAACCTCTGAAGACAGGCACCAATCATCCTGATCCAGTGGACCACTATAACCGACTCTGTTTGATGTCATTACTACAACTTTTGATCCCCCCTGCCATCTCCCAGGAAGAGGACCCCAAGACACCTGAAGTCCTCCAACTGAACCATGGCCTGCAGACCTTCAAGTCTCTATGACCAGAATAACAGTTCTGTCAGGGTTCATGAAACAAGCTTATTGGACTTCACCAGGGCTACACCTAGTCCCCATCGTGTTTGTGGTCCTTGTGTAGAGGATCTCAACATGTAGTTCTGGAGAGGAGGCCGTCTGGTTTTAAAACCTCAAGGGTTCGGGTTTCTGCTGACGATGGGGTTCTGTTGGCATCTTCTGGCCATGACCTTTAGCTTAGACAGAGTGGTTAAAAGTAGAGCAGACAGGATGATCTCCAGCTGCAATGGTCCAAACTTCTGGGACAAGAAAACCCCCCAACAGAAATTCTTGATAGTTCAGCAAGCTTCCCTGTGGAGCTGCACGATATATAAAATCACAATGATGATGGCAGCATCAACGTTTACTTCATCTTCATCACAACACACGTCTCAGGGGTCATACATTCAAACCCTGCTGGTAATCAAACATTTGACTGCTGGATGAACGTCTGTCATGTCCACCCACAGCCAGTCCAGGTCTTAAAGCTCAGGGAGACTAGTGGGAACATCATGATGATGGAGTTCAGAGATCAATGCTGGCCTTAGTCAGCCACAATGACCAAGTCCAAGTTTTCAGTGAGTAGAGGAGTAGGTCTGTTTATCTGCAAGCACATGGAGGCATGACAATCTGTTCATCAACAGCTGTTTGGGGATCAGTAATAATTCTGGATGGTCAACTGTGTCATTTTCACATTTTTAACCCAAATTAACTGAAGAACCTATTTAAACATGATGCAAAAATGCTGGTAAAGAGTCTAAAGATTCAATTTAAAACTGGTTCTTTACCACTTTAAACAACACAAAGAGCCTGCATGAGATCAGAGCTTAGGTGGTCGTTGCAGGTACAGGCCAGCTCTTCAGGTGCACACCAGGCTCATTACTGAGTAATGTAATGAGTTCTGTGGGTTTCTGAGCGAGTTTTCAACTTTCCTAACAAGTTTCTCATTGTTTTTGGTTGCAGTAGTAGCTTAGCTGTTGAATTTAAAGCAAGAATGACAGAGCCGACCTCATGCCAGGACTACAAAACCCATCATGCCACATTTCACACCATGCTTTCACCATGCAGCTGCACCAGCACATGGAAGCAGCAAAGGATGGACTTGGTTTTCCATGATGTGGAATCCGTTCTGTTTTTGAAAACTTGAAGTTCAGCTTAAAGCTGATAGAAACCACATAAGTTTCAACGTATCCTGATATGTTTTTACCACAACTACTGAGCAGAAGAGTCTCTTCCTCCAGATGAAACTCATCTGGGTCACTTTCTCCAACACCTCCACAACCATCTCCTCCATACCCATTTATTTCCATCAGCTCCCGCCTACTTCCTCATCCTGGTTCTAACTACTGTCCTCCGGTCCCGTTGCATTCTCCAGTCAATGAATTTCATCATGCACGTACAGGAGAAGGAAGACGAGGAGGAGGAAGCAGAATCATTATTGCATCAGTCCCAGATTTCTAAGAATAGAAGAAGACAAACAAACAAAAGAAAAGAAAAGTGCACAGAAGGAGGAGGAAATACTGAACAAAAAGCACAGATGCTGCACCATCTTCTGCAGTGTTTAGGTAGGAAATCACGTCATATTTATCTCATTACAACATTTCTAACATTTTCAACTGATGCAAAAAGCTTGACTTACATCAGCTTTCACTGCTTCCACCGTTTCATCAGCTCAACTTAAAATAATAGGCTGCGATTTTATCGATTACCAAGAAAACGTGATAAAAGCTCAGTGTTCTTAGCTCCTGAGTCAATAGCTGCAAACCTCCAACTCACAGAACAAACATCTCAGCAGAGCTTTAAACCAGCATGCATACATCTTCTCTGACCCTGAATTCTTCATGTCAGATTTCATAATGTGCTATTTTTAAAGCTGCTCTGGGCAGCGCTGCACGTTGGCAGCTTCAGAGGAGAACCAGGGTTCAAATATTTGAAGTCCTCAGCAGACAGAAAATAAAAACTTCTGTGTCGGTTTATCTGGAGCTTTAGAGGCTGCCGATGATGGAGGACCAGAGAAACGCTAAAGGATGGGAGGAGAAGATCTGATGCTGCACAGTTCTCATCTTCTTTGCGGTTGAAGGAATGTTTTCCTCTCCTCCCCCGCTGAGTGCAGCAGCGAACATTTATTTCACCACATTAGACCATAAGTGTGCCAGAGGAAATGTGACGAGCTCATGAACGCTTATATGACTGACATTTTGAAAGGCAACACTTCAGATTTTACAACTGAGACATCAGACAACGTCCCAGAAAACCTTTGATTGTGACTTCTGTCTGAAGCTGATGTCTAGCTGCTGGCAGCTGAAGATCTTTAAGCCTGACACCAGCAGATGATTTGGATGAAATTCAACCTTTCCAGATCAGATGCATGTTTTTCTATCAGTCAGTGTTCAGAGAAAATATTCAGGATTTGGGAGAATTACTCCAAATCTGGTTCAGATTTTAGGATGTCTGAAGGTGGTCCAGATCTTGGAACATTAGAAAGGGCCAAGCAGCTTCAGAGGTGCATCTTGGTCCTCTTGGAGGACTTCCTCCAGATGCACCAATGGAGGGACACAAACTTGAAAGCTGAGAACCCAACCTGGATCTCTGCAGTGAGCAGAGGAACTAACGTCCTGAACCTGTTCAACCAGAATGTCCTCAAGACAGACGCTGGCGAGCCAACTTCCTGTTTACTGTCCAAACGACGTGGACGTCTCTGGTCGGTTCTGAATGCACCGGCTGTTATGATGGTTATCTACCAGTTATCTACCAGATATCTACCAGTTATCTACCAGATATCTACCAGATATCTACCAGATATCTACCAGTTATCTACCAGTTATCTACCAGTTATCTACCAGTTATCTACCAGTTATCTACCAGTTATCTACCAGATATCTACCAGATATCTACCAGTTATCTACCAGATATCTACCAGATATCTACCAGTTATCTACCAGTTATCTACCAGATATCTACCAGTTATCTACCAGATATCTACCAGATATCTACCAGTTATCTACCAGTTATCTACCAGTTATCTACCAGTTATCTACCAGTTATCTACCAGTTATCTACCAGTTATCTACCAGATATCTACCAGATATCTACCAGTTATCTACCAGATATCTACCAGTTATCTACCAGTTATCTACCAGTTATCTACCAGTTATCTACCAGTTATCTACCAGATATCTACCAGTTATCTACCAGATATCTACCAGTTACCTACCAGATTTCTACCAGTTATCTACCAGTTATCTACCAGATATCTACCAGTTATCTACCAGTTATCTACCAGATATCTACCAGTTATCTACCAGTTATCTACCAGTTATCTAACAGATATCTACCAGATTTCTACCAGTTATCTACCAGTTATCTACCAGATATCTACCAGTTATCTACCAGTTATCTACCAGTTATCTACCAGTTATCTACCAGATATCTACCAGTTATCTACCAGTTATCTACCAGTTATCTACCAGTTATCTACCAGTTATCTACCAGTTATCTACCAGATATCTACCAGTTATCTACCAGTTATCTACCAGTTATCTACCAGTTATCTACCAGTTATCTACCAGTTATCTACCAGATTTCTACCAGTTATCTACCAGTTATCTACCAGATATCTACCAGTTATCTACCAGTTATCTACCAGTTATCTACCAGTTATCTAACAGATATCTACCAGATTTCTACCAGTTATCTACCAGTTATCTACCAGTTATCTACCAGTTATCTACCAGTTATCTACCAGTTATCTACCAGTTATCTACCAGATATCTACCAGATATCTACCAGATATCTACCAGTTATCTACCAGATATCTACCAGTTATCTACCAGTTATCTACCAGTTATCTACCAGTTATCTACCAGATATCTACCAGTTATCTACCAGATATCTACCAGTTACCTACCAGATTTCTACCAGTTATCTACCAGTTATCTACCAGTTATCTACCAGATATCTACCAGTTATCTACCAGTTATCTACCAGATATCTACCAGTTATCTACCAGTTATCTACCAGTTATCTAACAGATATCTACCAGATTTCTACCAGTTATCTACCAGTTATCTACCAGATATCTACCAGTTATCTACCAGTTATCTAACAGATATCTACCAGATTTCTACCAGTTATCTACCAGTTATCTACCAGATATCTACCAGTTATCTACCAGTTATCTACCAGTTATCTACCAGTTATCTACCAGTTATCTACCAGATATCTACCAGTTATCTACCAGTTATCTACCAGTTATCTACCAGTTATCTACCAGTTATCTACCAGTTATCTACCAGATATCTACCAGTTATCTACCAGTTATCTACCAGTTATCTACCAGTTATCTACCAGATATCTACCAGTTATCTACCAGTTATCTACCAGTTATCTACCAGATATCTACCAGATTTCTACCAGTTATCTACCAGTTATCTACCAGTTATCTACCAGTTATCTACCAGTTATCTACCAGTTATCTACCAGTTATCTACCAGTTATCTACCAGATATCTACCAGTTATCTACCAGATATCTACCAGTTATCTACCAGATATCTACCAGTTATCTACCAGTTATCTACCAGATATCTACCAGATATCTACCAGTTATCTACCAGTTATCTACCAGTTATCTACCAGTTATCTACCAGTTATCTACTGCAACATGTAGACGTGCACACATGTAATTAACCCATGCGTGTTCTCCTCTGTGTGCCGACGGTTTTCCAGGGTCTCCATGCTGGAGCAAACCTTCACTGAATCCTGTTAATCCTGCAGCTAAACTCAGCAGAATCACAACCTGAGCTGATCTGCTGTTTATAGCTTTGCATCCTGTTCACAGCTACGCCTCTGAGGGGCTACGTCACCAACAGGGACATTAGTTAGTATCAGTAACTACTCCTTCAGAGTGAAGAAGAAGGTGATCTCTCTCTTCATCGACTAGAGGATCAGGGGTGGGTGGGGCAGTGGAGTAAGAATGGTTTTTAGGTGAATATTAAGGAGGAGTTAGTTTGGGACTGTCCAACAATCAACTGATTATTGCAGAAAATATTCATCTCGACATTTGTGATGTTGTGTCCCGTGTCTCATATTGTGACAGAACAACATGGCTGGTTCTCTCATCTCTTCAGCGGGTCCAACTGAAAGATCCGGTTTCAGCTGCAGAGATGAAGGAAACAAACCTGAAAACCTGATCTTTTCCTAAAATAATCTCCACTAAGCCAGCAGCTGACCCTCGAACAGCCAGTAAAGATTAGAGAAGCTGTGGGCTCCAATAGGCTGGTTTAAATGAACACCTGACACCATCTGAGCAACAATAGTTCCTCAGGCTGCTGCAGGAATACAAACTGACCTCATCTGTTTAATGGAGATCCACATTATAGGATAATCTGATGTAAACGATGGTATCACAGATGATGATGCATGTTTGCAGCTATAATAAAGTTCTGACATGCTTCTGGATGTTGCGCTCCACCTGTTCCACCTCCCCTCAGGTTCTACAAGAGGAGGAGATGGAATAACCTGTCAGCTTTGATCCACCTGATCTCCTTGTTCTCTCCTCCAATAGAGTTTGTTCTGCGGTGGAGGCAAAGGCACTTCGTCTGCGATAAAGCTGCCAGGATCCGCAGGGCATTCAGGAGTAAAAGTGCCAATAAAGGTGTTGGATTTCTGAGGGATGCAGAGATATTTTTTACTGATCAGATGATGGAGGAGGAGCAGGAGAGGAGTGTGAGGGGAGCAGGGAATAGCTGGTGAAGAGAAGGAGGAGATGACGCACGCGCTCATGCCAAGCGCTGCCCTACTTTTCAGTTCAGCTACCGTCTCTGGCTTTCCCAAAATCTCCGGTTTCCCCCGTCGGAGCAGGAACTGCGTCAGAGAAGGAAAAAAGGGAGGAAACGGCTGATCTCCTGCTTCAGTTAACAAGGATTCACTGCTGGTCAGAAGATGGAGATCATTCAGCAGCATCTGCAACACAGCATCAATCCTTTCTCCAGAAAACACCTTTTACTCATTAACGAACTCAAAGATTAATGTTCACCAATACACAATCACAAAAAAAGAAAGTACGCCCTCCCTGAATTGTAACGTTTTCAGTATCAGGACATAAACCTGATGCAGTCTTTCGGCCTGACGCTACACCTCCATCATTTATCTAGGAGAGAATATGGAAACCTGTGTGTGGAAAACTAAGTGCACCTTTGCTGCTTCCATGTGATTTAAGAGTGAAGTAGCAGCATCTGAAGCAGGCAGCCTGTTGCAGCTGCTTCCAGTCAGTTTTTCCCCTTTTTAAAGAGATTTTCTAGATGTTTTCTGTGTTTCTGTTTGGAGACCATGTGAGTGGTCCCTCTCCCATTGTTACCATCAGAGATCAGCTGCTAGTTCTCGCTAACTCCGCCTCCCACCAGTGGCCCGATATTCACCCCCAAGCTTAGAAGGAGGAGACGAGAGACCCATGCCTGCATCGGTCCTCGCAACCAGAAGAGAAGGTACAGACCCATCATCCCGTCCTTCATCATGGGAAATGAGAGATCTCTTCCCAACACAATGGGAAGGGTGAAAGGTTAAAGGTCAGGACAGGACAAAGCCTCTTCTCTCCAAAAACAAGATGGCAGCAGCACTTAGGCTAGCAGAGCTGCATGTGGATGAAGGACAAGGTCCTCTGGACAAATGAGACCAAAGTAGAGATGTTGGACCATAATGGACAGAACCATGATGGAGGAAACCAGACACAGCATCTCAGCCCAAAAACCTCCCACCAACTATCAAACATGGTGGTGGAGGTGTGATGGTTGGGCTTGTTTTACATTTGAATTACCTCACCATCACAGAGTAGACCATGAACTTCTCTGTAGACCAAAGTATTCTAGAGTCTAACGTGAGTCCAGCAGCTGAAGATGGGTCAAACTGGGTCATCAATAGAACATTGATCCCAAACACAGCAGCTGATCCACAACATAATGGCTGAAAAAGAATTAAATAAACAGGCTGAGATGGCCTAGTCAAAGTCCCAAAATACACCTGACTGAAATGCTGGGACCTTCAGAAAGCTGAGAGAAGATCATGTCTGTAATCGTCAGTGAGAGCTGGAGCTGGTAGTGACATCAGGGAACCAGATTTAATGTCCTACATGCTGTGAGAACAGCCACGTTAAAATAAATGGAAACACTTTAGCAACAAAAGTCAAATCTATTAGAATCCACTTTAGATCTACATCTGTCTGAAAGATGAAGAGGAGTTGCTTGCCGTGTACCACCAGGATAATAAGAACCAGAGCTTTATGATGCGTCTCCTGGCTGAGGCTGGTAATGAGGTTAACCTTTGCAGAAGATACCAGCATGCAGGTTAGTTTGGGCCTCCATCATCTGTAATGTTTCTGCTAACCATGAGAAGGTAGAGATTACATTTATTCTTCACTGAGGGAGGAACAAAGTCTTTCTCTCTACGTTCTCAGAACACGACAGATGTTTCACCATCAAAACCAACTTTACTCTAATAATTACTGCTCCAGGTCTGGAAACTTAAAGGTCAAACACAAACCAGCAGTTTATACAATCAGTTTTGCTTTTCAGGCCTCCAGACGTTCGCCAAGTATTTACATTTATTCATGGAGATCGTACTGGTAGGTCTGAAGATCCGGAGGAGCAGATTTATAACACTCTGCATCCTTTCTGTAAAAATGTTGGGACAGAGCATGGGCGTGAAAAGCTTGGAAACAGGAATGATTGGGGGTTCTGTCGGTGCCAGGGAGGCCGGGACGGGGTCCGATCCCCCACAGGGCGGCCGGGACGGGGTCCTGGTCCCCCACAGGGCGGCCGGGACGGGGTCCGGGACCCCACAGGGCGGCCGGGACGGGGTCCTGGTCCCCCACAGGGCGGCCGGGACAGGGTCCTGGTCCCCCACAGGGCGGCCGGGACGGGGTCCTGGTCCCCCACAGGGCGGCCGGGACGGGGTCCTGGTCCCCCACAGGGCGGCCGGGACGGGGTCCTGGTCCCCCACAGGGCGGCCGGGACGGGGTCCTGGTCCCCCACAGGGCGGCCGGGACGGGGTCCTGGTCCCCCACAGGGCGGCCGGGACTGAGACGATGTGACATAAAGGCTGCAGCCAAACACATCAACCATGGACAGGAATATGTTTTCAATACCAACAATCATTTTATTGCCATAAGTTTGAATACAGTTAAAACATTTGTGGTCCACAGGATAATTTTCCCATTTTCCAAAATTCATCAAAACGTATTGTTTTGTTTCTTTAATAAAAAGGCGGAGCATTAAAAGCTTTGCCGCTACGTTTTAATATGAAATTTAAATATTTTTTTCTTCCCTTGTTGCAGATGCCTGTGAAACGCTTTAATGCCATTTTAATCATAGGACAAACAACGTATGTTTGTGTATCATATAAAGCTGAATTTTTATCCAACAGAAACAGCAGAAATTGAGAATTGAGAACAATCCTGTTGAACTAAAAACCATCCAGTAAATCCCTCCTCATCCACAGCTCGTTAATCTTGTTGCAAACAGACTCATAAAGGAGGTTTTGAGGATTTCTGCAACAACTACATGTTTTTAAAAAGGTGAAATTTAATTTATTATTGCTCTAAACTCCACAGAAGAGTGCCCTCTTCTGGACCAGAATGGAAACCCTGACTCAGGACGATTTCTGCCACTGCTTTCTGAACTTTGTGGCTCACCACCACCTTCTCTACTTTAACTTCTCTCCTTTCAGTTTAGCATTTTTTTATGTCTTTATTCTCCGCCTCATTTCCGCTCCCAGTCTCCCATTTGAAGCCCTCCTTCGTGAACTCACACACTCTCATTAAACTGAGCAAACTGCTTTAGCTTCTGCTCTACAAACAGAGGCGGTTCTGCAGCTGCAATCCATCATCTTTACTCCCTAACTAACTTACAAAGGCGCACACTATCCCACGGAGCCATGCAGGGACCCACAGACACAATTAGAACCAAACTCAACTTTTTAAAGAGCGTGAGCAGTCAGCAGAGCAGAGAAACAAGCACGCCCACCTGCGTCAGATTAATTCACACCGTACGCCCACACACGCATACAAAACACACAGATTTGCACAACTGGAGACAAAAAGGCGACAGCAGCTTCGAGTCAGCATGCAGTGCTGGACTCAAACAAACATGCAGCTGCTTTTTAAGAGTTCATTTTGACCTTGAAAACAGAAGTCTGAACAGGAACGGTGGAGAGAACGTCCCCCGAGACTCTATGAACAACAACAACAAACTGAACAGCCTCAGGAGGAGATGGAAGGTCACGGCTGGAGCTCCCGGCAACATCAGAGCTTAGTGGTTCGTTCAGGTGGATCAGCCGCCTGCTCCAGACTCCTCCTCCCTGGTCGGGCACTTTGGTTCTTCTTGTGTTTGATTTGGTCCAAGTAGCTCCTCACCCTGATGAAACATCTCTGATTTCATTCAGTTTCTGTGTCGTTTGGGCGTCTGAAGGGGGGGACAGAGGTCCCTGCTGACATCCCATTGGGCCTGAAGTTCCCCTGTCCAAACACCAGGTCCCGCAGCGAGCAAATGGTACCAACTACATCGCTTTAACATTACTGAGGCTTCACTTTTATCCTGTGGTAAAATAAGGGATAAAAATTAGGAAAATCTAATGTGGATGATGATGAAAACTTGAGAATCTGCTGAGACTTGGATTGAACATCCACCCATCCATCCATCCATCCATCCATCCATCCACCATCTATCCACCCATCCATCCATCCATCCACCCATCCATCCATCCATCCACCATCTATCCACCCATCCATCCATCCATCCATCCACCATCTATCCACCCATCTATCCACCCATCCATCCATCCATCCACACACCCACCCACCCATCCATCCATCCATCCATCCATCCATCCATCCATCCATCCATCCATCCACCATCTATCCACACACCCACCCACCCATCCATCCATCCACCATCTATCCACACACCCACCCACCCATCCATCCACCCATCCATCCACCCACCCACCCATCCATCCATCCACCATCTATCCACCCATCTATCCACCCATCCATCCACCCATCCACCCACCCATCCACACACCCACCCATCCATCCATCCATCATCTATCCACCCATCCATCCAACCATCCACACACCCACCCATCCATCCATCCAACCATCCATCCATCCATCCTCAGATAGGTTGAGGTCAAGAGGGAAACACAGACTTCTCTTTCTCCTGCAATGTTCTACGGCTCCTTCGGGGAGAACTCCAAGAAGGTTCAAAGAAACTCCCTCATGCCAGCAGCTGAAGTTCTGATCCAGTCATTTACCAGAAAGGAAGAGACTTGAACCCCTCTGCTTGAAACATGAACTTCAACCCCAGCCCAGCAGGGGCAGACTGTTGATTCTGGTGAAACATTTTTAATATTTAAAAAACAAAACGTTTCCTGATGTCGACTAAAAACATATTCATAATTAAATGTGACTCATCAAAAGTACCACGGTACTAAATAGCTTTGCTCATTTCTTTCTGGGCCCAGCAACAGTGGGGAACAATAGGAGAGGCGGTCCATAACCGACCGAGAAATGTTCTGCTGCTGCTCGGCTAGTGATGGTCCGCTTACTGGTACCAGTAAGCAGCTTAACGTGTTTTCAATCAAAAGGTTCCTAAAGTTTCATCTGACAACATGAACCATACAGTAGCACTACACTGCCCCTCCCCCACCTATTGCTACATGTTCTATCAGCTGGCTTAAAGTAGACGTTACACAAGAAAGTGCCACCTATCACTCTTATTATGGTAATGTCATTTTAAAACTACAGTTGGAAGCTATGAGCAGCAGGTCTGTTAAGCAGCTAAATGGCTACAGGAGCAGAGAGCCCAACTAACATCAGCTTGTTATATGTGTCGTTCTATAAAGAGCAGAACAACAAAGTTAAAAGGCGAGTAGATCATTTAAATTCCCTGCGATGAAACATGTTCTGTTACCTTAGCTGCAGTAGAAACAATAACAGCTCTGAATCCAATGAATCCGGTTTTACAGTGCTGTGTTAAACAGGTGACGCCATGAATGTGTGACACCATGAATGTGTGACGCCATGCTGCCTTGGCACACTGGCTGATGGGTAGAGCTCAAAGGGTGAAATAAATGCAGAGGAGGCCGCAGCAGCTGATTGGTCACAGGTACAGCACGTAAACACAGCCTCTAAGGACTTAACCTAAACAGTAGGTTGGCCCGGACCGGCCAATCAGAGACTGACACTTATTTTTGTTCTCAAATTGAGAAACAAATATCACTAGTTATTAGTTTTGGATGTTTAGATATAAAACATGAGGGAACAGGTGGTCATAATAACTACAATATCTTTAGCTATGCGCCCAATTTGAAAGGCCGCCTTGCGTCCCCTTGTGGCAGCAGGGAACAGGCTCAATGTTTCTTCTAGTGTAAACATTACTCGTATTTACTCCTTTATGTTCTTCTCCAGAACCAGAGGATCTGGGATGTCTCAGTGCATCCTGCTCTGCCTCTTATGTCACACACTGTATGGATCTGAAACCTGAAGAGACCGAACAACACCAGCGTGTATCGATTTTTCCAGCAGCCTATAGTATTCTGACAAGGTTGTAGCGAGGAGCACTTTCCTCCTGTTTAACGTCTGAATCAGTTCAGGCGGGAGCAGGAAGGTAAACAGATGAATCTCTCTGAGGTCCAGATCTTCTCATGTTTCAAAGTGGTCCTGTGTGATAAAGCATGCTTGATTCAGGTCCAGTTCTCAGACTTCTTAAGGTTTCCTGCCGGCCATCAGTTATGATGAACAGGATTAACCTGAAATAAAGTTCAGCCTTTCTAATAGGATGTGCCTCACATTTGCTCTAGCTGTGTGAGAGATTGGGTCATGGTCCGATGAAACCAAACCAGAACTTCAAGGCCACAAATGCAAAAGTAATTGAGACAAACCATCTGAGCAACAAAAGTCCAGAACCCTAACCCAGAACCAAAGCTGACAGAAAGTCGGTGGGGTCCATAAGGAGGGCAGTGGAGAACAGATTTGGACTCCTGCAGGCAGAGTGGGTCAGGTCCAGATGGAGATGCTGATAAATCCTGAAACAGAATCAAAAGTTGCTTGAAAGGTTTAGGGTCAGGATGTGCCAGCTAACAGAACCGGGTTATTATAGCTTCATTGGTTTATTAGATCAGCGGATTACCAATTAGCCAGTCGCAAAAGACTGTTGACACGCAGCGGGTCGCGCCCAGCGGCGGGTCGCGCGCAGCGGGTCGCGCCCAGCGGCGGGTCACACGCAGCGGGTCACGCCCAGCGGCGGGTCACACGCAGCGCTCAGCGGCGGGTCGCACGCTGCGGCGGGTCGCGCCCAGCGGCGGGTCGCGCGCAGCGGGTCGCGCCCAGCGGCGGGTCACACGCAGCGGGTCACGCCCAGCGGCGGGTCACACGCAGCGCTCAGCGGCGGGTCGCACGCTGCGGGTCGCGCCCAGCGGCGGGTCGCGCCCAGCGGCGGGTCGCTGGTCGGTTTTTTCGGCCCAACAGTTAAACATTCAGCCAGCTGGGCGTTCTCTGTCTGCTGATGATGGACACCATAAGAAGATCTTTAGTTGCTGTGATGATAAACCTCAAAGAAAATGAAGAGTCAGAAAATGTGGAGTAATCACACTAAATATGAAGGCAGGTGGACCAGGGCAATCTGGTTGGCAGGTAACTAGAATCTGATTGGAGAACGATCTGGGACACTTTAACTCTACATCACTCTAAATCCAAAACCACTTCCGGTTTATTCAGTCACAGATAAGAAACAGAAAAAAAAAAGAGTTCATTTTTCTCTCATTTAAAAACCAACCCAGTTTTAATGTTTAATGGGTCCATAAAGTCTCCAGTGAGCGGCAGAGTTAGACTAAACATCTCCAAGCATTCTGTTAGGTTTGTTTGCCTCCGGTTCCCTCTTTCTCCTCCCCCCTTGTCCGTTTGAAGTGGTACCGTTACTATAACGACCCCTTCCTGCTGCGAAATGTCAATATGTAAATCTGATCGTTAAAGTCGACTCCAGCGGACCGAGCAGACGTCTGACGGCAAACAGAACAAAATTCAAATGTCAAACGATTCACTAAATATCACTGCAGACACAACAAACCGGGACAATCAGCTGCAGGACACAGACACAAGCTGACCCGAGATCAGGGGAACCAAAACACCCAACTAACAAACAACTCTACTTACTCATGCAAAGACATCCAGAACAGTTCAGCTGAATTTCACCACAAAATCTGAGGAAGTTGGACTTAAAGCAGCTTCTCCTCATCCTCAGGCTCCTGGGACCAAGTTCTTCATCCAGAAGCAGTCAGAAAGAAACGAGGACGGTCCGACTCTGGATGTGGATCTGGAGCAGCTTTACTTTAACTGATCCGATCCAAACTTTGTCTGATCTGAATGGGCTCCAGACACAAGCAGCTGAGATCAGCTTCCTCTGTAGTGTTGCTGGACTAGAGACATGAGCACAGCTCAGAGTAGAGCTGCTGCTCCTCCACCTTGACAGGAGTCGGTTCTGGTGGTCCATCTGATCAGAATATCTCCTCCTTTGGGAGGTTTTTCCAGGCATGTCCGTCTAGGAGGAGAACCTTGAGCAGACCCTGGATGCTCTAGAAGGACCATATAAAAGGTTCCTACAGGTTTTCCTTTTCTAAATTTCCAGACTCCACCCAAGTATGATAACAGCCTGGAGATTTGAGCAGAACCAGCTCCACAGGAACCATGAATGTGTGTGGGTTCTGGTCCTGGACCAGTCTCAGTCTAAATGAAGGTTTTTGTTGAGCTTCTAGAGTTTCAGTATAATTTCTATGGATGTACCAACGCAACACGTGCGACATAAATCTGACCTTACATTTATCCCCCTGTGTCAGTCTGGAGCGACCCTCCATCCTCCTCTGGGATTGGCTGAGAGGCTGTTGGTCGTTATGGGAACAAAGTGAGCGACAGTGGGGCCATTAGCCCACAGTAATGAGGGCCTGTGTGTGCAGGACAGGTGGTCAGTCAGTGCACAGGTGTTCATCTGCATTCATGCCAGCCCGGTTAGCCTGCAGAACATGTGTGTCTCTGTGAGGAGAGCTGGCTCCCTCTACCTCTGAAACCCAATTTGGATCACAGAACCATTCAGGTTGGCCCGAGGTGAACTGGAAACATCAGAATCACCGGTACGTGTGTGTTAGTGTGTGTGTTCTTGTACTTGTTGCTGAGTGAGAACCATTTTTCGTATTAATATTGCAAAGTGAGGACATTTTTCTGGTCCTCACATTTTCAGGGTTAGGACAAGGTATTAACTGGTTAGGGTTAGGACTAAGTATTAACTGGTTAGGGTTAGGACTAAGTATTAACTGGTTAGGGTTAGGACTAGGGTATGAATTGAGTTATTGTTAGGACTAGGTATTAACTGGTTAGGGTTAGGACTAAGTATTAACTGGTTAGGGTTAGGACTAAGTATTAACTGGTTAGGGTTAGGACTAGGGTATGAATTGAGTTATTGTTAGGACTAGGTATTAACTGGTTAGGGTTAGGACTAAGTATTAACTGGTTAGGGTTAGGACTAGGGTATGAATTGAGTTATTGTTAGGGTTAGGCACTAAAAATCAAGGAAAATGAATGGAAGTCAATGGAAGTAACTGAAAAGTCCTCATAAAGATAGTAAAACACGGATGTGTGTGTGTGTGTGTGTGTGTGTGTGTGTGTGTGTGTGTGTGTGTGTGAGTGTCACCTGTCTCTGAATCAGTGCCAGCATCTGCCGTCCCTCCACCAGCAGCTTCTCCACCACTTTCGGATCCTCCACTTTCCTGTTGGCCCTGAAGGCATCACGAACACGCCGCAGTGTGTACGTCCTGCAACACACACACACACACACACACATTGGTTTCATTCAGTCCATTTATAACAAAGAAAACACGGGCCAATGAGCAGTAAAGAGAGGAAACAGGAGCTAATAAAACCCTCTGAGGAGTTTAGGAGAGCAAACAGCCGACCAGTGATGGAAACAACTCGAGACAAAACCAACAAGAAGATAAATTAGTGCAGATGAGACTGAAACAAACCTCAGGGCAGCACAATAAAAAACAACAACTCATCATTTGTTTGTTTTCTGCTCCTCACATATAAGAAACCTGCAGCAGCTGCAGCACAGAGATGCTTCACGATGTTGGTGAACGTTCTCAGCAGGAGGTCACCGCTTTAAATACGACCATCTGAAGACTGAGGAGGAGACGACCCCGAATACATTTAGGGATGATTGCTTAGTTAAAAACAGCATTGCTTCAGAGGGCAGTAAGTAGAGATGCACCAATCAACTTGCCAGAGTTCGGAATCAGCCAATTGTTCCTGGATCAGAGATCAGCAGGTCAAATAATGATTATTCATGCTTTCATTTCCTCTCATTCAGATTATTGTAATTCTCTTTTTCCTTGTTTGAACAAATCTACTGTCAGTCGTCTCCAGTTGGTCCAGAACGCTGCAGCGAGGCTTTGAACAGGAACTAACAGCAGGGCACATTACACCCGCTTTACACTGGCTACCTGTCAAATTTAGAATTGATTTTAAAATTTTAGTCTGAACTTTGAGAGCTTTTCATGGACAGCCCCCCAATACATCATTAAAATGTCGATCCCTAATTCTCCAGGTCGCACTCTTTGGTCCTCTGCCAAGAACCTCCTAAAGGTCCCCCAGACCCGGTTCAATACTCGAGGCGACCCGTCCTTCCAGGCTGTCTCTTTGTGGGGCCGACTCCGTTGACTCCTTTAAAAAGCTGTCATTTAAATGTTCTACTCCTTGTTTTTAGCTGTTCTTACTGTCTTTGTATTATATCAAGCCTGTATTTGTATTCATTTTATTTGCACTCTGTAAAGCACTTTGTGAGTTTTAACTGTGAAAGGTGCTAGATAAATAAAGTGTACTTACTTACTTACAAATGCTAAAAAATATGGATTTTTTTCCTGGTCATTAAATGCATCTAAACCAAGAAGTGCCGATACTTTCAGCAAATAAACACATGAAATACTTTTATTGATAATAGATAAAAAAGTGAGGCACAGAAACTCCGAGACTTGAAACGAGATTGAATTCATTCACTTTCTACTGTACTTTAAACTCAGAGAACAGCCGAAGAAAAATTTTAGTCTTATGAGAGTTAAAAAGTGGTAAAGAAACATCTGAATTGGCAGGTTAGACATCAAAGGAAATTGGTCACTGGCAAAGAAAATCCTGATCGATGAATCTCTATCCATGAATGGCTTTAAATTTATGATATGCTGCTTAGATTAAGACGTTTTAAACAGATCCTAATGTGCAAAAATCTTCAGCCAGTCCTCATGTCATTGGTTTAGGCACCCTTATTCTGAACAGTACATGTATACTGGGATTAACAGTGAAATTCACAGTGTTCTGCTTGGCCAAGACAAGGGATGTGTTTTTGATTTCTTTTTCCCCAAAGGGATCAACCAACCATCTGGGAAACATCACCCCCCAAATGGTGCGACTATTAATAGCAGTATTAATCAGAAAGTAGGTGAGGTTGCCAGGTTCACTTTCAATTTCAAGCAGCTGCTGTGCCAACGTGAGTGAATCAGTGTAAGGTAGCATAGATAAAGTTGTGCTATTAATGGGTTGTTATATTTGCAGTTGCATCGATTGTGTAGCAGTGATGTAAATATGTGGTACACATGATGTATGCGAACTAATGCCGCAAACAAAGCCTGTTTGAATCGGGTCGATTAGGGAGTCAGATCGTGTTCCAGCAGGGAAACATCTAGAAACGTGCAGCAGATCAAACACTGGAGCAGCAGAATCATCACAGATCTTCTCTAATCTGCCTGTTGATCTTCAACACCATCATCAAGCATTCCTCCACTCACCACCAAGATCACTCAGATATCTTAACTCCATCTGGAGCACCAACTCATCAACAAGCTGAAGGTGGAAAAAGTCTCAAATTTACATTTAAAGCCCAAGTTAAGGATCTCTGAAAATGCTCAGCTACTGGACTAAAAATGAAACTAAAAATCAAACAAAGTCCATACAAAGATTTTGGAAGACCTTCAGAAAGCCTGGAGAACCTCTTTAAAAGATTAATCTGGCTGTTTGAATACAAACTACAAAGAAATAAGGGATTATTTGATGACTTTTGTTCAGATGTGTGGGACCACCAAGAGGAATGCAGCTGCTGCTGTGGAACAGTTCCCTGAACATCCAAACGGATCACCGAAGGACACATTTTCAAACCCAAACAAACAGACACGGTCCGAATGTTCAGAGTTCACACAAAGTGTTGAAATTAGAGTTCTGTTGGTTAGACAGAAGACAGGAACCCGGACAATTAAACGGGCCTGGGTTTGGAGGGGAAGTGTGGTGGGACCCCGTGCTGAGCCCCTCTGACCAGCACCGATTTGTCTGTCTGTATGAAGGGCCTGATGATGCACGAGGAGGTTCTTCATCTCAGGATGTTCAGCTCATGAGGTCAGCTGAAGGAAAACCCCAACCAGACCAATTATTGTTCTAGTTCATGAAACACATCAACGCTGATCTAAAGCCGTCCAAACTTGGTTTGGTTTCATCAAACCTACAAACTTTGTCCAAGTGCTGAATTTAGGGAACATTTCCAAGCAGCTTTAGTTCCGTCATAATAAAATAAAGACCCAAATTACCAATAATCAGTTCTTGGACCCCCAGAAGGATCTGATGAGGTTTGGGTTTTCAAATTTAGACAAGCAGAAAGAATCAGGAACCAATTTAAGGACGGACAGAAAGACAGATGGACAGCCAACAGATGGAAGGACAGACTGAAGGTCAGATGGGCGTAAGGATAGATGGGTTGTAGGACGTACTGACCAAGGAATGGACTGTTCAGAAGCTGGATGGACCGATGGACAAACTGGTTGATAGACGGTCTGAAGGACGCATGGGTTGATGGAGGTACCGACATTGATAGATAGAAGGACAGATGGAGCGGGCAATAGATATATGGTTTTGTGGAGGGGGGGGGGGGGGTAGATGGACGGACAGACTATTGGACAAAAGGTCAGATGGATGGAGTTACTGATGAAGACTTTTAGGTAAAAAACACCAGATTTTTCCACCACAGAAACAAAACCCATTAAAGTTTTATTTTCTGTTGCTGTTTTAGTTTTCCACAACCACAAAGTCCACAAAATCTAAAGCTCAAAACATGAAGTAAATCAAAAGACTAAACCCAAAACCCTAAAGTGGTTCTTGCAGGAGCTGGAGGAGTGAAAATGATTTCTGGTGAGATGGACTCAGAGCTCATTGCAGCTGGCAGCTCCTCTGATGGGAAGAAACCACAACAGAGACCAACCAGCAGCAGACATTCATCTTCTGTCTGGTGCCGAGTCTGCAGCCCATTTAGGATTTAAGGGAAGGGAGAGAAGCAATAACAGACAAAATGATCAGATTTACATGCAGCAGTCAAACAGCACAAGGACATGAGGAGGAGACGGGGTTGAAGGTCGGCAGGAGCTGTGGTGGATGTAGCAACATGCAGGAAACTGAACAACTCACGGAATCACCGGATTGGAACTAAAATCCTGTTTCCTGTTAATCAACCTGTGGTACCGTCTGGATCAGATGGTCGTTTTGCTGCTAACAGAGTCTACAGGTCCAGTTTAACATGAATTCTTTGCTGTTACTGTTTCCTTCTGTGTTTTTATGCTTTCAAGGAGTCCAAAGACAATCTGGAGCCACTGATCCAGACGGCTTGAAAAGATTACAGTTAAGTCTGTAAAAGAATGATGGATCAGGAGGTTCTGACAGGTTCTGACAGCTACTGTTGTAATGATGTTTATTAAAAAGCAGCAGCTGTTTCTTCTTTACCCGTCGGCTCATTGAGAAAACCCGACAGCGAGAGGCTTCAAACTGCGTGAATGATTGGACTCTGTGTGTTTGTGAGTGAGTCATCCCATCCCAGGAAGTTCAGAGGGAATTCTCTCCTGTGATCTTCAGACGGTGAGACGTGGAGGGAAGAGGAGAAGGAGACGAAGGGCACGGGGCTGAGGAGAGGAGACGAGGAGACACTGAAACTAGGTTTCACAATCACTTATTCATCAGAGGTCTTTGTCATCTTGTTGATAAGTTGACAGTTTTTAGCGCCCACGCTGCGCGGATGATGCTGATGCGTTTGACTGAAGCCGCCGGGAGAAGAGATATTTTTAAACAGGGTAGTAGAGACATGAAGAGGACAGAGAGGAGACATGCTGGTGAGACAACAGGAGAAGACAAAGTCAGGTCTAACCCTGGACACCAACACCTAATCAGCCCGGAAGTTCTTGTTTAATTAGAAAATAAGTGACCCGGTTCTGACCGTATGTTCACTACTCCTCATTCATTTCCTCCATGCCGTCCCCTCAGTCCGTTCCTCCACCGCCTGAGGCTTGGTGGACTGCAGGAATCTGCCTCCTTAAATAAAGTCTTCCTTCAGCAGGGCTGAAAGGAACAGAGAAGCTTGTCCTACATGTCAGCTGATGCTGCAGAGACCCAGAGAAACCCTGTAGGACTACAGTAAGTCTTCAGGTCCAGCAGACACGTCATGTTCTAAACGCAGAGAGACACTTTAGTTGCAGATAATATGGAAAAATGCTTCTAGGCTGAAATTTACTGTAGGTTAGAGTCTACTGATGCCCCCTAGCTGCCACCGATCATCTCAGTAACTCATTCAGGTTACAGGTCTCTTATGCTCCAACAGAAGCCCAATGAACTGGACCTCCTTAACAACTCAGCTGAGCTGTGGGGGACCAGAGGGGTAAGACCAGGGGCCCGTTTATTTCTCCACCTCTATAAATCTAAGCTCAGCCTGCTCACCCATTTCAATGTTAATCTACTGCAGATATGTGTAGCCAGCACCCGATAACTTTGTTTATAAGTAGTTCTTCGTTGCCATGCCTACCTGGCGCAGCCTTTTCCATTATTCTGACCCACTTCAACTCCTTGAAAACCTGAGCTGAGCTGTGGCGGACCACAGGGACCATTCCAAGGGCTGCTACAGTTCTCTCCTTACACCATGTGAAAAGTAACACGTTTCTTCTGTTTTTGACTTTTTGTCACACTTAAATGTTTCAGATCAAATTATAACCAAACGAAGATGAACTGAGTAAATACAAACACCTAATTGGTGATTTCATTTATTAAAAAGGACAGAAAAACTAAATCGGGCCCATTTTGAGTGAACAGGTTTTTGTGGAAAGTTCAGCCTAATGTCAGTCTCCACATTCACAGACCTGCAGAATCAAGAAATCACTGAATTTAAACCAACATAAAGTGACTTGAACACAGAAGACATTACAAGTCTTTTAAAAAGATGCTATGAAGTTATTAGCAAGCAAATCCTTCACATTAAGGTTGGGTTGTTTCATCCTTGCTTTAAATCAAAAATGCACCTCTTCTATTCAGACAACATCAGGTTCTTTTTCTTTAATGTAGAACATTAGCTTTAAGTCTGTCTGACTTCACAATTCACAAGCCTCAAACCCATGACGACCATAGCAAAATGGTAACAGGTTTTTAAAAATATACTAGGATATAAAATATGTTTGTTTGCCCCTATCTGCCCTTCCTATATTAATAATAATCACGCAGATCCAAACAGTTTTGGATTTGCTTTCCACAGAGATTCCCGTTTCCCATCATCCTCCATGTTTAAACTTTCCGTTGGAATTTCATGAATGTTTCATCTAACTTCTGTTCATTTCCGTGTTTTCTCTCGTTGACAAAGCCTTCCGAGCTCAGGCAGAGTTTTATCCCAGGAAGAGCAGGGAGCGCCTGCATCAGCTGTTAGTGCAGCATCAACAAAACAGCGCCAGCAGCAACGTCTGGCATATTCAGGTCACTCAACAACAAGCCTGTAAGCTCACAGGTACATGGCTTCACAGCAACACTGAACACTGAGAGGAGAGCAGGATTAAATCACTCCCACACACTCTGCCCGTCTGTTTCCCACATGGCTTCAAATCCTCACTTCTTTTGTCCATGAAGTTAGACCTCAGTCTGCATGAAAATGTCTGCAAGCAACATTTCATTATTAATAAACATTTTTATTCTAAAAATAATAATATTATAGCATATGAACTCATATGTAATCCAAATGTATTTTATTAAATGCACCTCAGTTATACTGGTCTCTGGTTGTGACGTGTTGCTACCACAAGGTGGCAGTAATGCATCAAGTTGCTTCCAATGATGACTAAATACTGCTGCAACGTGAAAGCTGAACATCGGCTCATTTTTAACATCCAGAAGACAACTTGATCCAACATGGAGAAGACAACATCTAGTGATTTCTACAAGTGTCTGAGAAGCTAAAAGGTGAAAAGATGTCTAGCTCCTAATGTGGAAAAATGTCTTCTTCATAACAAGGGAAAGACCTGCAAAAAGACGTCTATTTATGGTTGAATGTGAAACAGCAACAGGTGAAAGGTTCTGTGTTACGATGCAGAAATGGTCATAATGTTTGTAAGGAGACATCTGCAGGAAGATGTCTAATGAACGTGGTTGAGAGAGTCGAAAGGTGGAAAAACTAAAACGGTTCACGCATCACAGCACAGTCTGAAAACTCATTTATTCAGCAGAAAAAAGAAAAAGTCTCCAAGAACAGAAAGCAGAGACTGAAGCTGACTCTGGTTTTATGACTGAGAATTGAATAAAGCAGTTTAGACAGACTGCTGTGATCCAAGAACATCGCCATGGATAAGAAGTGGGATCAACATGTTCTCCAGGAGACACTTCTTCCAGCAATCCAGGAACTGTCTGGTGATGAACTGTGGATTTTTCACCATGATGGACAATCACTCAAGAGATAAAGTGTCTCAAAGTTCAGAACAGACGTTCTGGACAACTTACAAGCGTTTGTGGTCAAAGTTACAGGAAATTTAAGATCACCAAGAAACAACTAAATTACATTTTAAAAAGGCAAAAGAAGATGATAAAATTAATCTAAAACTTTCTGTAAAAACTAACACTGCCCCAAACTGGAGGACAAGAACGGGTCACCATCAGCCAGGATTTGGACCTGAAGCCGACATCCAGCTTGGAGGAGAGATTCCTGAAGTTAGGAGGAGGAAGAAAGATCAGCTCTGTAAAGAAAGTTCATTTTAGCTTAGCTCACAGTGACCAATCAGAGAAGCTGTCTGAATAAGACAAAAGGATCTGATGATACTTTTCCTCTCAGAGCAACCATGGTTCTTACAGCCGTGGTTCCTCTCAGAGGAACCTCTGAGAGGAACCACGGCTGTAAGAACCATGGTTGCTCTGAGAGGAACCACAGCTGTAAGAAGGTGGTGAACAGAGCCAGCTACTGGGCTCAGAGCGAGCAGAGGAATTTATTTCACAGAAACTTCAGCTGCAGCAGGACGTTTCTCATCTGGATGTTCAATAATTCAACATGTGGGAGGCGGTCCTCATGAAGGCGGGCCGGGAGTGGCGCCTCTCTGAAGTCCACACACAGCGCTGAGAGTTCTGACAGCTGACGACTCACCCAAACTCACCAAGAAACCAGCTTTACTGGTCAGAAACAGCACCAACACCTCGCTGAGGACCGGAGCACCATGAGACCCTAATACAGAACCTGAAGTGGACCTTTCTACAGAACATTTTCAGAAACAATAAACAGCAGAAACCATCTCCAATCAGCTTTAAACAAACCAGCCTCTGCAGCTATACCTACTGCTGCCTGTATGAAATATTCATTATTACAGTTCTGTTATTTGGAGCATTTATAGTTTGATACAGATCTGCTAAACTTGGGTGCAGTTTTTGGGTAAACATGTTTACTGTGCAGAAAATGTTCTGCTCTTCGTAGATTAGCACAGTCTGAAGAGCTGCTATTGGCTGATTAATCTGTCAGGGTATCGGGTCGGATAGAACCAGCAGTCTGCTGCCAACTGGAGCTCTGAAGCAGTGTTATCATAATGAGCCGGATGGGTAGAGCTCCTTTAGCTTCCACACTGTGACGCTCGGCGTTGCTGGCAGCCAGAAATATTTCCAAACAGCAGCAATAGGTGGGGGAGGGGACGTACAGCTTCTCACAGTCTATCATGACTCTGCTGCATTAGTACTATTTATAGGTGTTGAACCTGTGGTAATCATTATGATTATTGTACTCGTCGTCTTCCGCTTATCCAGGACCGGGTCGCGGGGGCAGCAGACTCAGTAGAGACACCCAGACTTCCCTCTCCCCAGACACCTCCTCCAGTTCCTCCAGGTGGAGCCCAAGGCGTTCCCAGGCCAGCCGAGAGACATAGTCCCTCCAGCGTGTCCTGGGCCTCCTCCCGGTGGGACGTGCCTGGAACACCTCCCAAGGAAGGCGTCCAGGAGGCATCCGTCTAGATGCCCGAGCCACCTCAACTGGCTCCTCTCGATGTGGAGGAGCAGCGGCTCTACTCCGAGCTCCTCACCCATCTCTCTTTTTTTTTTTTTTTAACAAAATAGTACATGTTATTTATGAATGTAAAATGTACTTAGTTAGAGGTGCAGCCCAATATAGAACATCTGTGTATCTGTCAACACCTGAAGCTTAACACCTGTGAGTATGAGTGTGGATGCGCTTTTGTATACAAGGTTTCTCCACAAAAATATGCAATAGCGAGTTTGAGGACCCACAGACCTGCCCCATGGTCCCTGGACAGACACTGAGGAGATCCGAGCCACAGACATCTAAAGGCCCCTCAAAGCACAGGAACCCCAGGAGAACCACCACCGGGACTACCGCAACCCCCCCAGAGAAGAGCAGTGGAGAGTCCCAGGGGAACCACCCAGCAGCGACAGTGCAGAAGCCCCAGTGAGCCGAAGCGACGAGTCCACAGACCCGCCGGGAGCCGTCCACACCCGAGCAGATCCAGCCATGGACCTAGAGGCCCAAGACCCCGGGACACACCACCCCCCAAGCAGAGGCCAGACAGAGCCCATGGGGCCAGGCCCCGGCAAGCAGCCACCGGGAGTGAGCCAGCACACACCAAAGCACCCGGTCCTGGACACCGAGAACCACAAGTCCTCCTCACCCTATCTCTAAGGGAGTGCCCGGCCACCCTACGGAGGAAGCTCATTTCAGCCGCTTGTATCCTTGATCTCGTTCTTTCGGTCATGACCCAAAGTTCATGGCCATAGGTGAGGGTAGGAACGTAGACCGACCGGTAAATTGAGAGCTTTGCTTTTCGACTCCGCTCTCTCTTCACCACAATGGATCAGAACAGACCCTCTCTGAGCGGCAGCGAGGCTTTCTGAGGCTCCATTAGAGGCTCTCCATTTGGTGCCTTTAACTTAAAAATATGAAATTGAGGTTGCTTACCTGCTGAAGTGCTCTTTATTACAAAACTGTGCAGTTAGAATATCAAGCAATTTCCAAACCTTGAAAACACTTTGTTAAAGTTCAAGCATTTGTCATAACCCTGTTTATGACAATATATCAACAATAATAAAAAAATAAATTAAAAAAACTCACTTTCAGTTACAAGAAAGTAAAATAAACTACAAAATATTTATGATGATGAATGGAGGCGCAGTTGGTGGCACTCTTGCCTGGCAGCAAGAAGGTCTTAGGTTTGAATCCCAGCCTGGGATCTTTCTGCATAGAGCAAATCTGTTTGTTCTCTTGCCAGAGAGGAGAGTCAGGAAGAGAGCTCTGGTCGGGATTACGACCCGGTGTTCTGGTCGGGATTACGACCCGGCGTTCTGGTCGGGATTACGACCCGGGGTTCTGGTCGGGATTACGACCCGGCGTTCTGGTCGGGATTACGACCCGGCGTTCTGGTCGGGATTACGACACGGCGTTCTGGTCATAAACTTGTCACCATTGTACAGCGTTTACACTATAAAACTAAATCACAAGATTACCATATTCAGATATTTACTTAAGTAAAACCTGATGGATGTGACCCACGTGGTTTGTGGTTATTTGTGCCTCAGACCACAGACAGTACTTTGACTGGAGGATTTAATCCATATACAAGCTGTCTGTTGACAGATGATTGTAGATGTTGATTTAATCTAAAACTTCGTTATATGAAACAGGAAATATGAACTGTCAGCCATTTTAAACTCATAACTGTATTATATATTTGAACATAATTCAACCAATTTATAGTTCTACCCTGTTAATTTGTTTCAACCCTGGTAGAGGAAGGGTTGCTTCCTATAGTGGAAGCTTTAACCTTCATGACCTCCAGCTCTTGACCTCCAGCAAAGGGCTGCTGCTCAGATAGCATCCGTTTCTCATTGACTGAATGAATGACTTAATAAACACAAGACAGATCACTGTCTTAATAAAAATCAGCTGCAGTGAGAATAGCTCTGAAGACTAGCTGTATGAAGGGGCTTTGGTGCTGTAATCCTGCAGGAATTATTCATTCAGTTGAGGTATGCGATTTATGACTTTAGGACTATGAGTTTTAAAACATGTTTAGTGGGACACAACTGATCTGAGACCTCATATTAGTCTGTTAAGGGAGCCTTCTGCCACATGACACAGCCTCATGTAAACAGAGCCGCTAGCTGGGTGTTTAGCCGCTGACAAGCGCTTTAAACCGGCCAGCAGGATCCGTCACACCGCTACCACCCCGGGTCTTACCTGTAGTTGTAGGAGGGAAACTTGCTGCTTTCTTTCAGCATCATCCTGTACAGCGAAATCACCTGAGGCCGAGTGGAGGCAGCCATGATGTTCCAAACAAGGCTACTCGCTCCCTCCCTCCGTTTGAGCTCTAGGACCCTGATTTATAGGCAACCAAATACCGCCTGAACAGAAACAATAGTTTCAACTCACGTTTTAATTACAGTTTAATTATTTGCATAATTTACAATAAACGTTTCGAAAATAATTTAAGATACTAAATATACTAAATTGATTGTAGTGGGTAAAAAGAGGATGTATTGCAATTAACCTGCGCAGGCGCATCTCCGCCACCTAAACAGCACCTAGCACAGGAGAGAGACAGAAGGTGAGTTAGCTTTGCTTATTTTAACCTCTAAAAATGCCTTTTACCAAACAAACATTTGGCTTTAATGAACGATATCACAATGGTTTAATGCTTCATACCAACTCTCTAAATGGTGGCGATTCGGGTTTCACAGAACTGTGTTTTACCCATAAAACGTCTTTGTTTTGGGCCAACATGTGACACCTGATTGAGCTGCAGCTGCTTTAAAATGACTTAAATTAGTTTAACCCTCAAGGTTACACAGACAGCGAGTTATTTAAACCTCAGACAAGCTGCAAACATATAGCTACTCGCTGTTTAAGCAGGTTGTGGTGTGACTTTTCTGTCAAACTGGACCCACCAGAGTTGTCAAAGAAACCAATAAACCCACCTGTGACCCAAACGCAAACATGGCTCAGTATTATTCAGCTTTAAAATGAGATTTTAACGTGTTACCAGCAGAAAATCCGCAAAGAATAACATGAAACCTAATCTAGAACTACCTTCAGCAGTGAGGTTCTTTTAGTCTCACATCATTGTGGAGAACTTCGGTCCACTCTTTTCTCAGTTCGTTGAGGTTTCTGCTCAGCTCTCTGAAGGTCCCACCACAGTATTTCAACCAGGGTGAAGTCTGGACTTTGACTGGGCCATTGCAGCACATTGATTCTTTTCTTTTGTAGCCATTCTGCTGTAGATTTGCTTCTGTGTGTGGGGCCATTTTCAGTCCTACTTTAAGTGTTTTTTAATTCTCATGTCATCAACTTTAACCTTTAACCTGCTAACTGAGCCCTGGATTGTCTGACATGGAGTTCTTAAGTGTTTGTCCTTTCTCTGAGCTCTGACCATTAACTGGGACGTCCACTCCTTCAACTCCCAGGTGGATGGGGGCAGCTAAGGTTGCTTCTCTAAGGTTGTTGCTGATTAGAGTTGCACAAAAATTGAGAAACATGCAGTTGCATTATTTGAATTGTTGAATATGGATATGAATATATCGGTTGGGACTAACCCACATATTCCTCTGGAACACTCTCCACGAGGTTCAGGCTCTCAGCCACTGAAATCCTTCTCAGTTGAAGTCATCAGGAGCTGTTAAAGTCAATCCAGTTGGCCCAATACGTTCTGAAACATTGCAGAGCATGAATACATTGTTCTTCTTATATAATAGCCGAGCAAATGTTTCATCTAAGCAGCCTTTTGTAATTGTTATATTTCACATATTAACGTTTCATTACTGATTACAACTATAAATAGTGTGAAGCTCTATTGCTGATGTCTTCCTGCTCTGGCATTGGGTCCTGATGTCCAAATGTTGTTCTGAAGGGTTTAGACTAGCTTAGTGTCTCTGAGTCCACTTCCCGTATATTTGTTAAAATTGCTGATGTGTGTGTGTGTGTGTGTGTGTGTACAGTATGCTCTTTAGCGCCGGATGTGTAAAAGGTCAGAGACACGTCCTGACTCTTGATATCTGTCCGTCTTTGAGAGTAAAGGTCATGGTTCCTGCTTCATGTGTCCAGTGTGTTGGCTTTCAGCTGCTTTGGCCCTGGACATTTTCAGACTGGATGTGGTTTGTTGGCTGTGTTACACAAACACGTTCTATAGATTTAAACCATCTTGGCCCAAATTTGTGTGAGATCTTCCGTTTTTCTGACGCTTGCAGCTGGTGGTTTTTGCCCTTTTTCATCCATAGAATATTATATTATCTTTACTTTTTGATTTGAAATTGTCCCTAATTTTTATGTTTCAAAGTATGGAGCTAAAAAACTCAAACATTTTTAAAGAAAGTAAATTTTTTTGACACAGTTAGAAGCTTATTTTGAAACAAATCTGCTGGCTGTATTTTTGAAAGTTTAAGTTAAGGCATCTTTGCCTTGAAGTCTTTCAGAACCATAAGACTGAATTCTTCAGAACCTTTTACTTATTGTCAAGTAAAAACATTTTTATCAGAAATCAAACTGTTGCAAAAATTAACAAAGGTCTATGATGGCTTAATCAAGCTGGGGGACATTATAAGAACCAGAAGGTTAGAACATGCTGAGTCACTGGTTGCCATGGTGATTCACAGAAACACACACAATAAATTGGCTCTAAAAAGAAACTGTGAAAACTATGAGCTTTATTAAAACGATTCTTGAAGCCAGAGTGTCCGAACCTTCTGGTTCTGGTAGCCATGCATGTACAGCTGGGGAAATAAGTATTTGATACAACAGAAAAACAAAACGTGATGTTTGGTACAGAAACCTTTGTTTGCATTGACAGAGGTCAGACGTTTCCTGTAGTTCTGGACCAGATTTGCTCACATTGCAGCAGGGATTCTGGAGCACTCCTCCATGCAGATCTTCTCCAGATCTTTTAGGTTTCAGAGCTGTTGCTGGGCAACAGGGAGTTTCAGCTCCAGCCAAAGATTTTTCTATTGGGTTCGGGTCTGGAGACTGGCCAGGTCACACCAGCACCCTCAAATGTTTCTTATGGAGCCTCTTGTTGGTTGCCCTGGTTGTGTGTGTTCTGGGTCACTGACATGCTGGAGGATCCAGCCACGACCCATCTTCAATGCTCCTACTGAGCCAAGGAGGTTGTTTGCTAAGATCTAGCCATACCTGGCCCGGAGCATCCTCCCCTCAATATGGTCCAGTCATCCTGTCCTCTTTGCAGAAAACCATCCCAAAGCATGATGGCATGATGTCCTTGGGAGTGTACTCATCCTTCTTCCTCCAAACACGGCGAGTGAAATTTAGACCAAAAACTTCTGTTTTTATCTCACCTGACCACATTACCTTCTCCCATGCCTCCTCTGGATGATCTAGGTGGTCATAGACTAACTCGAGACGGGCCTGGACCTGCGCTGCAGGATTGAAATCCACGTCAGGGCGATGTGTTACTAACGGTAACCTTTGAGACTGTGATTCCAGCTGTCCTCAGGTCATTGACCAGGTTCTCCCGTGTAGTTCTGGACTGATCCCTCACCTTTCTCATGATCACCGACTCTCAACAAGGTGAGATCTTGCATGGAGCCCCACTGTCAGGCAGATTGACAGTCATCATGAGTTTATACCATTTTCTAACAGATGTTGCCTTCTCACCAAGCTGCCTGCCTGTCTCTGGTGTCCTTGACAGCTCTTTAGTCTTCCATGGAGGAGAGGTTGGAGTCTGATTGATTAGCCAAGTGGACAGGTGTGTTTTAGACAGGTACAGGTCCTTCTCAAAATATTAGCATATTGTGATAAAGTTCATTATTTTCCATAATGTCATGATGAAAATTTAACATTCATATATTTTAGATTCATTGCACACTAACTGAAATATTTCAGGTCTTTTATTGTCTTAATACAGATGATTTTGGCATACAGCTCATGAAAACCCAAAATTCCTATCTCACAAAATTAGCATATCATTAAAAGGGTCTCTAAACGAGCTATGAACCTAATCATCTGAATCAACGAGTTAACTCTAAACACCTGCAAAAGATTCCTGAGGCCTTTAAAACTCCCAGCCTGGTTCATCACTCAAAACCCCAATTATGGGTAAGACTGCCGACCTGACTGCTGTCCAGAAGGCCACTATTGACACCCTCAAGCAAGAGGGTAAGACACAGAAAGAAATTTCTGAACGAATAGGCTGTTCCCAGAGTGCTGTATCAAGGCACCTCAGTGGGAAGTCTGTGGGAAGGAAAAAGTGTGGCAGAAAACGCTGCACAACAAGAAGAGGTGACCGGACCCTGAGGAAGATTGTGGAGAAGGGCCGATTCCAGACCTTGGGGGACCTGCGGAAGCAGTGGACTGAGTCTGGAGTAGAAACATCCAGAGCCACCGTGCACAGGCGTGTGCAGGAAATGGGCTACAGGTGCCGCATTCCCCAGGTCAAACCACTTTTGAACCAGAAACAGCGGCAGAAGCGCCTGACCTGGGCTACAGAGAAGCAGCACTGGACTGTTGCTCAGTGGTCCAAAGTACTTTTTTCAGATGAAAGCAAATTCTGCATGTCATTCGGAAATCAAGGTGCCAGAGTCTGGAGGAAGACTGGGGAGAAGGAAATGCCAAAATGCCAGAAGTCCAGTATCAAGTACCCACAGTCAGTGATGGTCTGGGGTGCCGTGTCAGCTGCTGGTGTTGGTCCACTGTGTTTTATCAAGGGCAGGGTCAATGCAGCTAGCTATCAGGAGATTTTGGAGCACTTCATGCTTCCATCTGCTGAAAAGCTTTATGGAGATGAAGATTTCATTTTTCAGCACGACCTGGCACCTGCTCACAGTGCCAAAACCACTGGTAAATGGTTTACTGACCATGGTATCACTGTGCTCAATTGGCCTGCCAACTCTCCTGACCAGAACCCCATAGAGAATCTGTGGGATATTGTGAAGAGAACGTTGAGAGACTCAAGACCCAACACTCTGGATGAGCTAAAGGCCGCTATCGAAGCATCCTGGGCCTCCATAAGACCTCAGCAGTGCCACAGGCTGATTGCCTCCATGCCACGCCGCATTGAAGCAGTCATTTCTGCCAAAGGATTCCCGACCAAGTATTGAGTGCATAACTGTACATGATTATTTGAAGGTTGACGTTTTTTGTATTAAAAACACTTTTCTTTTATTGGTCGGATGAAATATGCTAATTTTGTGAGATAGGAATTTTGGGTTTTCATGAGCTGTATGCCAAAATCATCCGTATTAAGACAATAAAAGACCTGAAATATTTCAGTTAATGTGCAATGAATCTAAAATATATGAATGTTAAATTTTCATCATTACATTATAGAAAATAATGAACTTTATCACAATATGCTAATTTTTTGAGAAGGACCTGTAGTTCACACAGGTGCAGTTAACACAGGTAAGAGGTGGAGGATAGGAGGTCTTCTTAAAGACAAACCACCGTGTCTGTGAGAACCAGAACTCCTGCTGCTGGAAGGTGATCAAATGTTTATTTCGTACAATAAAAGGCAAATTAATTGTTTAAAAATCACATCATGAAATGTACATACGATGAATTGACAAACCTCGCTATTCTTTGCGAGTATGAAAACTTGCAAAACTGGTACCTTCCAAACCTGCAGGTCCAGTTTGTCCAGAACCATGAACAGCTGAAATGTACTGGGAGTGAATAAGAGTGTGGGTGTGTCTCTCTGAGCTCTGATTGGACAGAAGACTGAAAGAGACAGAAATATCTGCGTTTAGATGGAGAAACTGGACGTGTGGAGATGAAGCTGTGGTCATGAAAGGAGGTTAAACCCGATAGGTTCTGAATATTTCAATCAGAACCATCTTCACACTCGTAGCTGAACACTGCAAAAATCTTAGAAAACTTTAAACTGATTGTGGAAAACCGGTAAAACGGATCACACTGTGAATTCAACCAGAAAAGGTCCAGATTCTTCTGACCTTTTGAGTGAAGTTTCTGCTGTAAAGGAAGGCTGAGCAGAGGAGATCCAAACAGCGCTGAGGTCATCTCTCCTTTTACCAAAACACATCATAGTCTTTAGGAAAATGTTCAGGGTTTTTCAAATTCATGAAATATTTCATATATATATTTCATGTCATCATTTATTTGTGAGGAACTCTGCAGGTTTTTTACTGACAGGTTTAGATTAATTAGAAATAAAATACAGTCTAATATAAAGGAACATTGGTCCTTTTTCTGCATTATTTAATTGTTAATTGCAGTTAATTTGCCTTGCTGTAATTATTGAACAGGTCATTTTTCATTGGGCCCCTCAGTCCAGGCCTCTGACTGGTACCTCGTCTGGTCTCTGCCAGCCATGTGCAGTGTTTGTGTGCCGAGCCGGGTGACGGACAGCTCTGCATGCAGATCAATAAGGAAGGATTTCTTTCAGTCCCAAACGACTGGACTGACTCTTCTCGTCTCATCTGAGCTTCCAGTTTGAATCCTGCAGATCAGCTGAAGCTTCTGTCAGTGTCGCTCCTCAAACCGGGCCCCACAGTGCTTTTTATCCTCCGCCACGTCTGATTTCCCAGTCTCAGGTCGGCTCAGATCACATCCTGCCGCAACTTCAGTGTTAAAGAAAAACTCAAAGGAATAAATACGCCATTCATACAAATAATCATGAGTTGAATGTATCTGTAATATAATCATCTTTACTCTCGTTATGAGAAATCTTAAATGTTCTGATTGCCTACTAACATTGATATCTATCATTGACCTCCTTGCTGAAGCAGCTGTGTTGAAACTTATAGAATAGATTTAATAGTTTAGTAATTTACTTGATTTACAATAAACTTTGTTCTAAAGCACGCTAGCAATCCACCCCAAAAATCTATTTTATATGAACAGGAAGACCCACAGAGAACACATGAAAGACAGTTGGATGATTGACATGTTGGATGGGGACCTGGGAATGCCTTAGACAAACTCAGTTCAACTGTGGAAGTCATCACACATCTGCAGGTGCTCCAGCACCAGACTTTTAGCAGGTTTCTGCTGATATCTGCTTCTGCACCCATGCATGTTTCTAGAACCATATGTGCAGTTGTTATTGGACTGCAGCTGATTGGATGTAATGAAGTCTGTTGGAGGAGCTACCTTCTCAGTCCTGATGAGTTTGTTTGATGCGCTGGTTGCTTGTTACTTGTTTTGTGAGCTGTGAGCTGCTGATTGAGTTTTCCGTCTCCATCTCCTTTCCACCTGGCAGATCAAGGACCCTGGCGTCCCTGCCATCGATCGCTTCCGTCTGTGTTCAGAGCTGCAGAAGAACCTGTCTGGGACACATCGGTCCAATGACCCGAACCTGATCGCTTCGAAACAGTGTGGTCAGCTCCAGCCCCGACTATCCGTCCTGCAGAACAACAGGCCTTCTCCTCTGCGCTGTGGGTAAGTAGATCTGTTTGTGAGGTAAAAAGCGACAGCAGAAACGAGGAGCAGGTAAACACTCGATGACATTTACAAAAGTGTTAAATAAAACACGACTGATTTACAACCTAATGCTTGTGAACAAGGCTCCAAGTTCCTGCTTAAAGTGCAACAACAGCTGCCTCTCCAGTTCTTTCTGGATGAATATTTCATGGTGGTGACCTCTGGGTCGCTACACGCTGGCGCACATTTACGCCGAAGGCTTCCCGACGCACTGCTCCATTTGCTGTGTTTAATGTCACGCTCTCGCTGAGGAAACCGAGGCCAGCGTGGCAAAAGTAAACAAAGACAACCTCTGCTTTAATTGGCAGGAAAAATGCAAATGTAGCTGGAGATGAGGAGGAGCTTTGGTGTGTTGGAGAAGGTCCAACTGAAAGGCAGCAGCTTCTGGAGGGAAGGGGACATCTGTGGTGAGGATCGTGGTGAAGGAGGTGTTCGGCAGACAGGCAATCTGGGCAGTGAGGTTAGAAAGTGTTCAACTGTCAAACATCAGAAAACAACGGCAGCCCTGTGGTTCCACATGCACATGAAAACTAAGTACACCCCATAATCCAAGAGCTTGTAGAGCTAAATTCCCAGACTTATGATGCATACGTCCCCCTTCTTTATTTAGATTTATTTTAAATAAATTGTTGGGATCTCAATAATGTCACACTAGAACCACATTGACACACATTCAGACAATAATATGCAGATCAGTAATTGATAAGTTCAGGATAAATGCCTGACCCAGGAACATATCGACATGTGGCAGGAGGAAGCTGCAATCGAACCCACAACCTTCAGATTTCTAGATGACGTCTGCTCCCAGTGAGCCACACGGCTGTGGCTTCTTCCTCAATAAATAAAATGCTGTAATAAACATCAAGTGTTCATTCTGGTTGACCTGAAGTTCACATCCTGCTTTAGGATCCAAACAAGCTGTACAGTTTGGTTGGCCACAACATTTTGGTGCCACACAATAAATCTCAGGTTTCAAGTAACTTACGCTGGCAGCTGGACCGGGTCTCACTGTGTTTTATGCCCACACCTGATATAGATCTGGTATAGATCTTAGTGACAAAGATGCAGAACGTCAGGAGAGCTCTGTGGTCTCAGTTATGAAGGAAAAGAAGCAGAAGAATACGGAAAAGGTGGTTTGATGGCAATCACCATTGCATCTTGTTCCCAGTTTGATGTTTTTCTGACGTTGTTCAGCTCTGGATGATAAAATCATCAGTACTCCTGATGTCCAGACAAACTAAAACAGGACTGTAGTTCAACTCTTTGTTGCTACGTTGCAGGAATCTCTGCTTCCAGCCATGTTTAGTGAAGGATGATCCACTGACTAACAGAGTGAGATCTGTTGAATGTTGTGAAAAACATGAGAGTATTTACAATAAAGAGTCGTCACCTTCATGAGGACAACAAAATCAAGGCACGTGGCGTCTTCCGGTACGGCTAAGCTGGGGTCCCACCCTGGAGCCAGGCCTGGGGTCGGGACTCATCGGAGAGCGCCTGATGGCCGGGTTGCTCCTCACGGGACCCAGCCGGGCCAAGCCCGAACGAGAGACCTGAGGCCATCCCCCAGTGGGCCTCAATGGGCAGCGGATGAAGGTGGGGACCTCGATGACCCGATCTCTGGGTGCTTAGGCTGGCTCTAGGGATGTGGAATGTCACCTCGCTGGGGGGGAAGGAGCTGAGCTTGTGTGGGAGGTCAAGAGATATCAACTAGAAATAGTCGGGCTCACCTAAATGCACAGCGTGGGCTATGGAACCCTGCTCCTCAAGAGAGGTTGGACTATCTTCTACTCTGAAGTGGCCCGCGGGAAGAGGAGGCAGGCTGGGGTGGGTTTGCTTGTTGCCACCCAGCTCAGACGTCTTGTGTTTGTGTTTACCCCGGTGGATGACAGGGTCACATCCATGCGGGGACAGGTCTCTGACTGTTGTTTCGGCCTACGGGCTGAGCGGTAGTGCGGAGTACCCGGCCTTCTTGGAGTCCCTGTCGGGGGTGCTGGATAGTGCCTCTCCCAGGCACTCCGTTATTCTACGGGGGGAGGAATGGCCTCCCCAATCTGAATCAGAGTGGTGTTTCATTATTGGACTTCTGTGCTAGTCACGGATTGTCCATCATGAACTTCATTGTTAAGCATAAGGGTGGTCATCAGTGCATTTGGCACCAGGACACCCTAGGCAGGAGGTCGATGAACAACTTTGTTGTCATGTCTTCAGACCTTTGGCCAAATGTTTTGGATAAACTCGAATGAAGAGAAGGGGTGAGCTGTCCATGAAACACCACCTGGTGGTGAGTTGGATCCGCTGGAAGAGGAGAAAGCCAGACAGACTTGGCAGGCCAAAGCGTATAGTGAGGGTCTGCTCTGAACATCTGGCCAGGAATGTGTTCAACTCCCACCTCTGGGAGAGCTTTGACCAGATTCCGGGTGAGGTTCGAGTACCGTGAGGCCAAGTGTGCCGCAGACCAGGTTGTGGCAGAGGCAAAAACCCAGGCCTAGGTGCTGACCTTGACTGGGTACATTATTGGGCGCTGGAAGGAGTACTTTGAGGATCTCCTCAATCCTGCTGTCACGCATTCCCTGGTTGAAGTAAAGGCTGGGACCCGGGGTTGGACTCTTTCACCACCCAGGCTAAAGTCCCCAAGGTGGTTCAAAAGCTCCACGGTGGCAAGGCTTCGGGGGTGGATGAGATCCGCCCTGAGTATCTCAAGTCTCTAGATGTTGTGGGGCTGTCAAGGTTGACACGCCTCTTCAACATTGCGTGGCGGTCGGGGACAGTGCCTCTGGACTGGCAGACTGGGTTGGTGGTACCCCTTCATAAGAAGGGTGACCGGAGGGTGTGTTCCAACTACAAGGGGGATCACACTCCTCAGCCTCCCTGGTAAGGCCTACGCCAGGGTATTGGAGAGGAGAGTCCGGCCGATAGTCGAACCTCGGCTTCAGGAGGAGCAGTGTGGTTTTCGTCCCGGCCGTGGAACACTGGACCAGCTCTACACCCTCTACAGGGTACTCGAGGGTTCAGGGGAGATTGCTCAACCGGTCCACGTGTATTTTGTGGACCTGGAGAAAACATTCGACTGTGTCCCTCGTGGTGCCCCCCATAAGGGTGCTCCAGGAGTACGGAGTCAGGGGTCGTTTATTAGGGGCCATCCTGTCTCTGTACAAGCAGAGCAGGAGTTTGGTCCGCATTGCCGGCACTAAGTCGGACCTGTTCCCGGTTCATGTTGGACTCCAGCAGGGCTGACCTTTGTCACCGGTCCAGTTCATAACTTTTATGGACAGGATTTCTAGACGCAGCCAAGGGACGGAGGGGTTACGGTTTGGGGACCGGTGGATTTCCTCTCCGTAGAGTGGCCAGGCACTCCCTTATAGATAGGGTGAGGAGCTTGGCCATCTGGGAGGAGTTCGGAGTAGAGCCGCTGCTCCTCCACATCAAGACGAGCCAGGCATCAATACCGGATGCCTAATGGACGTCTCCCTCGGGAGGTGTTTTAGGCATGTCCAACCGGCAGGAGGCCCAGGACACGCTGGAGGGACTATGTCTCTCGGCTGGCCTGGGAACGCCTTGGGCTCCCCCCGGAGGAGTTGGATGTCTGCTGCCCCCATGATCCGGTCCTGGATGAAGGAGAAGAGGACAAGTACTCGCAGTCCAAATACAAACATTTTCATTTATTTTCTAAAGTAGGAGCTAAAATTCAAATCCAAAAGTCTTAAAAAGCACTGCTAAAAAGCAGCATTATTCTTTACCTTGCAGTAAAACCACAACCAGCTGTGGTCCAGAAAGTATTGTTTATTGTAGCTGTTCTGACTGCAGAAGCTGGGAGAAGAAGACCTGGAGTTTAACTTTAGTTTTCAGGCCTTGTTGCAACAAGCTTCATGATGCACAGTTAAAGTCAGACTCTAATCAGAAATAAGGTCATCCTGGCAGCGTTCTGTGTTTTCCTGCCTGAGTTCATTAAACAAGAGTTGGATTGAATGTGTCGGAGTTTAATAGCTGCGCTGTTTGACTGGATGACGGCTGATTCCTCTACTGCCTCAGAGTTTTGCCTCTGGGCCGTTTCTCTGGTTCTGTTCAGGTGAAGCTGCAGCTGCTTTGGCGTAAAAGAACGTTAGAGTCCTGTCTGTTTAGATCAACATGGAGAAAAAGAGTCTCTACATATACACTAAATACATCTGAGATCATCCAGCAATGAGGTAAACATGCTCTTTATTCATATATGAGATTATTTTTATGAGCTTTTATGTTTCAAACAACCATCTTAAGTAGGTCTAGAGTGGACTCAGGGATGTCCTGGTCCAGTGCAGGAGATCTACATTCCTGCAGCTGTTAGATGCATCCCTGCTCCAACACCTGAGCCAAATGAATGGATCGGTACCAGATTCTGCAGAGCTGAATGACTGGATGCTGAGGAGGGAGTTCAGGTGTGTTGGACCAGGGATGCGTCTAAAAGCTGCAGGACGGTGCCTCTCTAGGACTGGACCTGGACATACCTGTGTGGCGGAACCAGGGCAGAAGTGTAGGAAGGAAGTTTGTCTCGTTTACTAAAATAGAGCAACCTCCATATTAGATGTAGATGAAACTGCAGCTGTAGTTTCTTCTAAAGATTAATATCAGGTGATGCTATGTTCTTGAGTAAGACTTCCTAGGTACTTGGATCATGGGGTCCTCTGGGTGTCTGGGAGCTGTGACCTTCGGACCGAAGCAGTACACGGCTCAGGGAGGAGCAGCAGGGATGAGAGGGAGCCCCTGTAAGTCTGAAACCGGAGACAGGTAGAATGGTCCCTCTGGGTTGGAGGAGGGTTGTGGCCTCTTCTGCAATAACATTCTGCTTGATTTTCTGCTCCATCTACATTCCATCCCTCTCCTGAGGTCGTAAGATGTGGATCATATGGGCTGCAAGAGGAGATAGGGGAGAAGAGGTCAAAGCTGAGCCCCTGCTCCTCCACATCAATAGAAGCCAGATGTAGAGGCGCTCCAGGAACTTTACACTGAAGAGACCCTGGAAGGACTATAGAGATCCCTGCTAGCCTGAGAACACCTTGGGATCCCTCAGAAGGTGTTGGAGAGAAGGTCCGGGCTTCCTTTGTGGACTGGTAAAGTCTCTCACCTTATCTCAGAGTAGCAGAAGATAACAGATGATTCATGTACAATGAAGTATCTGAAACGTTGCTCTAGATAGATCCCACATTGACCAGATTAACCTGGACATATTTTCCCTGAATGAGGCCTGAAATCATCTAATGGGAGGCATCCAGGAGACACCAGGTCCAGATACCCAAACCAACTCAGCAGACTTCTTCTAGTGTGTAGCACCAGCAGCTCGACTCCACCTCATCTCCAAGACCAGGAGCTCATTTCAGCTGATTGCATTTATGATCTTCCTTTCAGTCTTCAGTTATATTTCATGAGCTCACGTAAAGGTCACATCACAGATGGTCCAAATGAGGCGGAGACTGAAGCCCGACCGTTTTCCACTTCAGGACCTTGGCCTTAGACTTAAAGGAGCTGAGTCTCATCCTGAAGCTGCTCCGCTGAAGATCAGAACTTATTCATGTGTGCAGATAAAATGATCTTGCAGATTAATAATGAGGTGAAATCTGAAGTCTTTCAGAACCAGAGAGCTGATGTTCTCTCAGGATCTACTGGAGGCTCAGATGACCATCAGTGTTATTGATGTTCCTTCTGTGACTCCTCAGGTTCTGGTATCTGTTGGGTTCATTAACACCTCTTTCTCTCTGACTCAGCCGGTGTTCCCAGGAGACCCGTCTTCTTCTGCAAGAGCTAAATGGTCCTCCGCTGTTAGAAATCAGGTCGTGTCTCCGCCTCTAACTGAGTTAGTGGAGCTCATTGTTAATGACGGCGCGCCGGGTAACATCGTTAGAGTCTGCAGGTCGCTGGTGGGCGTTCATGGCTGACTTTATTAATCTGTAGGAGTCGGACCAAATCTCCGGCAGCATTTCACTTCCTTTACTTTTCCTGTCAGGTTTTCATTTCTTCTCTGGTTGCTTTTCCTTTTCTGTCCCCTTTTGTTTTATTTGATTTGTTCTGTTTTTTCCATTATCCTTTTTCACAGCAGTTTCTTTTCTTTCCAGCTCCATTTTCTTACTTTTTCTTTCTGTTACAGTTTTATTTATTTCCATTCTTGGTTTCCACTTTTCTCTCCTTATATAGTTTTCTTTTCTTTTCTGGTATTGTTTTATTTTCAGTTTCTTCTTCCTTCCTTCCGTCCTTCTTTCCTTCCTACCTTCCTTCTTTCCTTTCCACCTTCCTTCCTTCGTTCCCTCCTTCCCGTCCTTCCTTCTTTCCCACCTTGCCTCCTTCCTTCCCTCCTTCTCTCCTTCCTGCCTTCCTTCCCACCTTCCTTCCTTCCTTCCTTCCCTCCCTCCTTTCTTCCTTCCTTTCTTCTTTCATTCCTTCCCTCCTTCCTTCCCCTCTTCCCTCCCTCCTTCCTTCCTTCTTTTCATTTTTGTTTCCTTCCTTCCTTCCTTTCTTTCCTTTCCACCTTCCTTCCTTCGTTCCCTCCTTCCCATCCTTCCTTCCTTTCCTTCCTTCCGTCCTTCCTTCCCTCCCTCCCTCCCTCCCTCCCTCCTTCCTTTCTTCTTTCATTCCTTCCCTCCTACCTTCCTTCCTTCCTTCCCTCCCTCCTTTCTTCCTTCGTTTCTTCTTTCATTCCTTCCTTCCCTCCTACCTTCCTTCCTTCCTTCTTTCCACCTTCCTTCCTTCGTTCCCTCCTTCCCATCCTTCCTTCCTTCCCACCTTCCTTCCTTCCTTCCTTCCCTCCTCTCCTTCCCACCTTCCTTCCCACTTTCCTTCCTTCCCACCTTCCTTCCCACCTTCCTTCCTTCCCTCCCTCCCTCCTTTCTTCCTTCGTTTCTTCTTTCATTCCTTCCTTCCCTCCTACCTTCCTTCCTTCCTTCTTTCCACCTTCCTTCCTTCGTTCCCTCCTTCCCATCCTTCCTTCCTTCCCACCTTCCTTCCTTCCTTCCCTCCTCTCCTTCCCACCTTCCTTCCCACTTTCCTTCCTTCCCACCTTCCCGCCTTCCTTCCCACCTTCCTCCCTCCCTCCCTCCCTCCCTCCCTCCCTCCTTTCTTCCTTCCTTTCTTCTTTCATTCCTTCCCTCCTTCCTTCCCCTCTTCCCTCCTTCCTTCCTTCTTTTCATTTTTTTTCCTTCCTTCCTTCCTTCCTTTCCTTTCCACCTTCCTTCCTTCGTTCCCTTCTTCCCATCCTTCCTTCCTTCCTTTCCTTCCTTCCATCCTTCCTTCCCTCCCTCCCTCCTTCCTTTCTTCTTTCATTCCTTCCCTCCTACCTTCCTTCCTTCCCTCCCTCCCTCCCTCCCTCCTTTCTTCCTTCCTTTCTTCTTTCATTCCTTCCTTCCCTCCTACCTTCCTTCCTTCCTTTCCACCTTCCTTCCTTCGTTCCCTCCTTCCCGTCCTTCCTTCCTTCCCACCTTCCTTCCTTCCTTCCCTCCTTCTCTCCTTCCCGCCTTCCTTCCCACCTTCCTTCCTTCCTTCCCACCTTCCTCCCTCCCTCCCTCCTTTCTTCCTTCCTTTCTTCTTTCATTCCTTCCCCTCTTCCCTCCTTCCTTCCTTCTTTTCATTTTTTCTTCCTTCCTTCCTTCCTTTCCTTTCCACCTTCCTTCCTTCGTTCCCTCCTTCCCATCCTTCCTTCCTTCCTTTCTTTCCTTTCTTCTTTCATTCCTTCCCTCCTTTCTTCCTTCCTTTCTTCTTTCATTCCTTCCTTCCCTCCTACCTTCCTTCCTTCCCTCCCTCCCTCCCTCCTTTCTTCCTTACTTTCTTCTTTCATTCCCACATTTTTTTCCCTTCCTTCCTTCCTTCTTTCCTTCCTTCCTTCCTTCTTTCCTTTCCACCTTCCTTCCTTCGTTCCCTCCTTCCCGTCCTTCCTTCCTTCCCACCTTCCTTCCTTCCTTCCTTCCCTCCTTCTCTCCTTCCTGCCTTCCTTCCCACCTTCCTTCCTTCCTTCCCACCTTCCTCCCTCCCTCCCTCCTTTCTTCCTTCCTTTCTTCTTTCATTCCTTCCCCTCTTCCCTCCTTCCTTCTTTTCATTTTTTTTTCCTTCCTTCCTTCTTTCCTTTCCACCTTTCTTCCTTCGTTTCCTCCTTCCCGTCCTTCCTTCCTTCCTTCCTTCCCTCCTTCTCTCCTTCCCGCCTTCCTTCCCACCTTCCTTCCTTCCCACCTTCCCTCCTTCCCTCCTTGCTGTTCTGGTGTCCCTGGGCTCTCTACCAGGCCAGGCTGCCACACGTCATGAAGACTTTCCATGAACTGTTTTTGCATCAAGAATGATCAGCAGGGTTCTTCTTTTGGTAACAGCTTGTCTTTACATGTCGACTTGATGACATACAGACAGTTCTGGTTCTGGTTCTGTTTCTGGATAAATTATCTGGAATTTTCAGCTCTTTTTTTCCGTTTTCTGCAGAAAGTTTTAAACAGATTTTTCTGGCGTCACGCTGCCTCTCTGTGTGTTGGTGTCCTCCATCTGTTGTAGAAAGCCCTTCCTGAACCTGCTGAGCCCAGCTCACTCACACACACACACACACAGTTATATAACACACTCCCTTCATTTTTGACCCTTTGCTCTGCAGAGACGCTGAAACATTTGCCTAAATCCTTTCTCGCAGGTGAGAAAACATGCTAGAACAATTATATTCTGATGTGTAGGTCCTTCCTCCTGGGATGTTCTGACTGTATCAGTCCGGTCATCCTCTCAGTCTTTCTTCAGCCTCTGTCCCTCTTTGGCCTTCATCTAAATCTGCTTTTTACAACCTGCGGACCCTCAGCAGCTCTCTGAAACTGTGCATCCACATGTCCTTTTCTGAGGCGGTACAAACTGTAAAAATAAAACATTCAGGCGCTAATAAGGTGGCAGCGTCGTGTGTCGGCCTCTCAGAGGACCTGTAAAGCAGCCAGAGATGTCGGTACTTCATGATGCTGCTCTAAAGCCCCAGTCAACATCTAACTCTACATCGCTGCAGTCTAAACATGTTTATGTTAACAGTGTGCAGGAAGCTGGATTTAAGGCACAGTGAAGCTACTTTTTGAATAAATGTAGCTGAATTACTGAAAAAAGATCCCAATGCAGGCCAACCTGATGAAGGTCAGATACAGACGCAACCTGGCTCCTTCCCAGCAGGGGAGTGCTGGTTGGTTTTTCTTAGTGAATGTGTTTCATCATGTTTCAGAGCCAGAAAGGCTGTAAATCTTCACAGCATCAAGATTAATAAACCTCGGTCAGCTGTTCCACTCCTTTCTAAAGCAGATCACTGATTTTAAAGCATGGGGAGAGCCTTTATTCCGTGCCTCCATTGCCAAGGTGGTTTACCGGAGCTGTGGTCACAAAGTTGTTGGTGCCTGTCGCGGCAGCAATTCTTGAACCCGCTGGTGGACACTGGCGGTGAGGGATGCTGTCAGGCTGAAGAAGGAGTCCTATCGCATCTTTTTGGGCTGTAGGACTCTGGAAGCAGCTGATGGGTACCGGCAGCCCAAGCGGCATGAGGCTCGGGTGGCTCGGGGGGGGGGTGAAGTACACCACCAACACTGTTTACAGTGGGGAGGGTGTGCTGTTGACCTCAGCTCGGGACGCTGTGGGTCGGTGGGCGTTATACTTCGTAGACCTCCTCAATCCCACCGGCACGTCTTCCACTGAAGAAGCTGAGCCTGGGGACCTTGGGGCGGGCTCTCCAATCGCTGGTGCTGAGATCACCGAGGTGATTAAAAAGCTCCTCGGTGGTTAGGCCATGGGTGTGAATGAGATTTGCCCTGGGTTCCTTAAGGCTCTGGGTTGTGTTGGCTAACGCGACTCTGCAGCATTGGGTGGATATCAGGGGTAGTTCCACTGGATTGGCAGACCGGGGTGGTGGTCCCTCTATTCAAAAAGGGGGACTGTAGAGTGTGTTCCAACTCTAGGAGAGTTACACCTTTAAGCCTCCCTGGTAAGGTCTATTTGGGGGTTTGGGAGAGGAGGGTCTGTCGGATAGACGAACTTTGGATTCAGGAAGAGCAGTGTGGTTGTCGTCCCGGCCGTGGAACACTGGACCAGCTATACACCCTCAGCAGGTTCCTGAAGGGTGCATGGGAGTTCGCCCAACCAGTCTACAGGTGGACTTGGAGAACGCATTTGACCGTGACCCTCGGGGAATCCTGTGGGGGGTACTCCAGGAATATGGGGTACCAGGCCCTTTGATACGGGCTGTTAGGTCCCTGTACAACCAGTGTCGTGAACAGAGCTTGGTCTGCATTGCTGGCAGTAAGTCGGACTCGTTTCCGGTGAGGGTTGGAGTCCGCCAAGGTTGTGCTTTGTCACTGATTCTGTTCATAACTTTTATGGCCAGAATTTTTAGGCGTACCCAAGGTTTTGAGGAGATCTGATTTGGTGGCCGTAGGATTGCATCTCTGCTTTTTGCGGATGATGTGGTCCTATTGGTTTCATCAGCTCGAGATCTACAGCTCTCACTGGAACAGTTCGCAGCCAAGTGTGAAACAGTCGGGATGAGAATCAGTGCCTCCAAGTCCGAGGCCATGGTCTTGAGCCGGAAAAGGGTAGAGTTCCTTCTCTGGGTACGATGCGAGGTCCTGCCTCAAGTGGAGGAGTTCAGGTATCTTGGGGGTCTGTTCACAAATGAGGGAAAATGGAGCATGAGATCAACAGACAGATTGGTGTTGCGTCAGCAGTGATGCGGGCGCTGTGCCGGTCCGTTGTGGTGAAGAGAGCTGAGCCAAGAAGCGAAGCTCTCGATTTACCTGTCGATCTACGTTCCTACCCTCATCTATGGTCATGAGCTTTGGGCCATGACCGAAAGAACGAGATCACGGGTACAAGCGACCGAAATGAGTTTCCTCCGCAGGGTGTCTGGGCACTCCCTTAGAGATAGGGTGAGAAGCCGGGTGATGCGGGAGTAGAGCCGCTGCTTCCCTGGTGAGGTGTTCCGGGCATGTCCCACCGGTAGGAGGCCCAGAGGGGAAGTCTGGGTCTCTCTGCTTAGGCTGCTGCCCCTGCGACCCAACCCCAGATAAGCGGAAGTAGATGAATGGATGGATGGGTGGGTGTATGGGTGGGTAGGTGGCAGAACCTTTGGAGCTCAGCCTTAATAAAACAGATTCTGCTGGACCGTTGATGGTTCTGATAGTTACCAGACAAGACAGTTAAGTTTTAAATCAATTGGATCATAAGACATGTCCTCAGAAACCGTTTGCCTTTATAAGCTGTGACTGGTGGCTTCTTCCTGTCTGAGCAGCGTTTCAGGCCACAGAACCTGGTTATACCAACACTCTCCTACCAGCTTCAGAATCTTCACAAGCTTTTGTTTGGGGTTTGATTTGCACATTTCACACCAGAACCCGTTCACCTATGGGTCACAGAACCCGTCTCCTTCCTGACCGCTGCACATCCCCATGCTGTTTATACTGGCATATACATTATTGTGGCATTTAGCAGACAGAAATGATCCTAACTGACCTGAAACAGAACAAGTGTAATCTGATTTCATGTCAGAGGTCATGGATTGTTTCATACAGTCTGGTAAAATATCAGCTTTCAACTTTAAATTCAATATTTGAGAGTCTCTGTGAACCTGAGGATCATTCATTTAACCTTAATGTTGCAGATGTTGGAAAGAATGACATTCAGTTTATTGTTTGTCTGTTGATGGTTTGAGTAAAATTGATTTAAAAATCTAATTTAAAAGCATATTTTTCTCTGTTTAAATCCTTTTGAAGGATTTATTTGCAGTTTATTTGGTCGGTTCAGGGCTGAGATTCAACAGAATAATAATACAAATGAAAAAAATGGATAAATTAAGGGTTTGAAAGGAGAAATTAAAACCAGTCACATGAAACCCAAAGGTAGTTTTATCTGTTTTTACTGTCAAACGATGGGCTGCTTCTGATAACCGTGCAGACAGTCAGAGACATGATGAAGGCAGATCATACAGACTCGTGGAGGATCTCCTGTCTGAGAGAACCGACTGTCAGTCAGAGCGGACCTCCAGGTCGGCCGTTCAGCCTTTCATCCTCTGCTGCCAATTACCTCTGAAGGCCTCCGGCTTCGCTCGCTTCCTCTGTCGCCTCTTTCATCTGCGAGCTGTCTTTTCTGCACAGTGACAGCAGTTCCCACGGAAGGAAGACTTCCATGAAGCTTCTTCTCTCGTCATTAAAGGAGAACTCTGGTAGCCGGGCTTTCAATGAAGCTCCTGCACTTCTTCTGTGAGAACTTGGAGCCAGAGAGATGCACGGGTCTCAGCTCATCTGTGCAAACGTTTCAGATTTTATTGGTGCATCTAAAATATTTTCTGTCTCTCATGTCAGAAAGTAAAACCCATAAATATATTCATCACAAATAGAGTGAAATATTTCAGGCCTTTTTTACTTATCAGTCTCTCAGATAATAAAAATATTACATCAGATAAATAAAAACAATATTTTAAACAAAAGTGCAAGGCTTCTGAAAATAATGTTAATTTCTATATACTCAGTACTGGGTCTGGGCTCCTTTTTCATGAATTACTGCATCAGTGCAGCGTGGCATGGAGATCAGCCTGTGGTTTGATAGCGACCTTCAGGTCATCTGGGATGATTTACAACATACAACTCTAAGTTGGTCAAGGCGTTCTGGTTTGTGATCATGGTCCAGCTGGTAGTTCTGTTTGCATCAGTCTTTGGACCAACCAAGACTCCGACCAGTGGTCAAATTCAAGAAGAGTCGTGTCTTTTCTGGGTTCTGGCAGAAGATTCAAAGGGTCCCCCTCAGGTGAAAGGAAAAGAGTTCAGGAGCAAACCAGTAACCTTCCAGGATCAAGAAGGCCAACATGAAGCTTCTGGAATGGTTCTCGCCTAACATTATTTAAAACCATGTAGAATCTTCCAAGAACCGGGTCATTGTCAGGAAACCAACACATTTTATTGAAGTCTACCAAAGACAAATGCACACAAATAATAGTCCATTTTTCTACCTAGCAACAATGCTGGCTGAATTCTGGTTGGAAGAACATCCTTTAAGTTGCAAGTTTAGTCCAACTCATACAGAATGTTTTGTTCTGATAGCTCATTAATGATGAAGATGGGAGAAGGTGAGGTGAGCAATCATCAACACTCAGTTGAAGTACTTTCATACCGACCTGTTTTCAGGTCAGTGTGGATGGGGACTTCCTCATTGGGCTTTCTGCAGTAATCCAGGTGCTGCTCCAGTCTGTTGTGGTGAAGAAAGAGCTGAGCCAATTAGCAAAGATCTGGATTTACCGGTCCGTCTACGTTCCGACCCTCATCTATGGTCATGAGGTATGGATCCTGACCAAAACAACGAGATCCTGGATACCACCGGCTGAAATGAGGTTGGTTGGACTCAGCCTTAGAGATCATACAAGGGGAGCTCAAAGTAGAGCCGTTGCTTCTCCTCATCGAAGGAGTCAGCTGAGGTTGTTTAGCCGTCTGATCAGGATGTCTCCTGGCTGTCTCCTTTGGGCGTTTTCCTACTGGGAGGAGACCCCAGGGAAGACCCAGAACTCCCTGGAGGTACGATGTATCCCTTTAGATCTGGGAATCCCCTAGAATGAGCTGAAGGATGTCGCTGGGGAGAGGGCTGTCTGAGGTTCTCCTGTGGACCTGTTCCCCTGCGACTGGATGGATGGACCAAATAAACATGTTGATTCGTTTTAAACCTCCAGGAACTGTTGCTGGTTTCCAGTCTGCATATGATTCTGGTGCTCATCTTGTTGTATCGGGCCTCTCCAAGCCACTGATTGTCAGCACTGTGCCAATACTGCTTCATCATCAGCGGTGGATTTCCTGACTGCAGGCAGACCCAGAGGACGACGCAGCGGAGGGGAAATGAGACGTCTGTTTCTCTCAGATCCCCAAGCAATGAAATGTTGAACAGCAGATCTGCATAATTAGCCAAAAACATGGTGTATATCTCTATGTGTGTGCCACAGATTTAAATTTTTAACTTGTAGGCCCTCTTTAACATCTTCAGAGCATATGTTTGTGTTACACCCAGGATTCACGCCTCCACCGGCATAGCGGTGGGGTTAACAGGTGTACGGGTGGTTTCCTCACCTTCTGCAGCTTCTCAAACAGAAGCAGGAGCTCAGCCTGCTCTATTTTTATCAGTTGCTGCTAAAAATGATCTTGCATCAGACTACGGAGGTGAACCATCTCAGGACGCCTTTTAACAGTGAAACTGAGCTGAGCTGAACTGAAGGTGATGGAGACAGTTCCTTTTAATGAAGTCATCTGGTGGATCCTGGACCAACTCAGTCATGTTTTTAAATGTTCATTCATAGAAGCTGTTTGTGTCATGAAGTAAGAAGAGCATCATCTGAGCTACAGAGGAGTTCCTGGTTTAGCAGAGAGGAACCCACTGATGCAGGTTTTATTTGTCTAAAGCCAGATGCAGAGTCATGCCCTGAGAGAGGAAACCATAAATGATTCTGATTACAGTCAGATTTGTTGACGGCCTCGAGGAGTTACTGGAACTCAGGAAGTTTTTCTCAGTTCCTTTCAGGTGTTTTTACCTTGGTGAAAACTCTGTGAACCTATCCAGACTTTATCTGCAGCATCTTGCTGTTGGGCGGACCTGTTGCTGCAGCTGAAGAGGCTGTTTTTTACTGACTGTCTGTAAAAGCTGCAGCATCATCAATCTCAGGTATTCTGGCATCGGTTTGGTTCAGTGAGATCATATCTGAAGATGTTGCAGCAGTCTGAGCTTCTCTGTTTAAATGAACTGACTTTATGTTTCAACATAAACCTATTTTTAAGCATCTGATTCTTAAATCGTTAAAACTCTTCAGTTTTCATGATGCGAAGCGTTTATGAGGAAATTCAGACTCCAGCCTCGCTATTGATCTGCTCCTCTGGAAACACCAGGTTATCTTCATGGTTTCAGATGTTTCTCAGTGTGGATTATAGTGGGTTCAGCAGCCGGCCCGTTCCTCATGGTGACACTGAAAAATGTTCATTATGAGAGCAGCACAACATCAGCTCAAGTTACCTTCAGATTTTGCTGGCTGCACAGATTTCCCCGCTGGCCGTAGCAGATCAGCGGAGAAAAAACGAGCTGTGAGGCGGCGCCACAGAGGGTGATTGATTCAGACCGGCCCTCCGTGTCCCCCAGGACGGCGGCCTAAAGCGATCGATTCGCCGGCCGGCGTCCTCGTATTCACAGAGGAGCTCGGTGCTGCTGCAGGATGGAGCTTCACACGCTGGTGTCGCTTTCCATCATGACAAAGAGACTCCTGACGCCTCCGAACTGACTGAGCCTCTATGAAACAATAATGAATGATGAGAAAGAAACTTTACAAAGCAGGCAGGATTAATGATGCCGAAGTGAGTGACGTCCAGTCTGTCTTCACATCAATCAGCAGAAACGAGTAAATGTAGAAAAACCAGCTTCATGGTTTATTATTTTCAGATCTGTGTTTTATCCTTAGAAGATATGATGAGAGTGATGCTGCCTCGGTCCCCCTACAGACAGCAGATGCTGCTGCTGGGTGGCAGAGAGCTGCAGCCTCTGCACTTTTCTCCACCGACCATAAAATCTCCCTTCTTCTTCATCATGTCAGACACTCCTCCTCCTCTTCCCACTCTTTATATCCATGAAAATCTCTTGCTTTATTATGTTTCTGCAGGCTGCCTGTGCAGGTTTGATCTAATGCTGCTTGTCAAAAAGCCGCCTGTTTCTCGGAGCAGAACATCCACAGATATGACTTCATTATGGTGAGGAGAGGAAGAGGAGGAGGAAGCGGATGAAGAGATAGAAAGAGATTGCGTAGGGAAGATATGAAGAGCAACAGGGATAAATGATGGGAGGATGGAGGAGGAATAACCAATATAAGTTGTAGCATCACATGATTTGTTTTACCTTTAGGGTGACGTGAGCCGTTCTTCTGTACACTGATCAGGGTTGGATCAGTGATATTCAGTGAAACTAGGATGAAGTTTTCAGGAGCCTTCAGCTTTGGAACAAAGGAATGAACCTGAGAAGGATCAGGATGTATGATGACTTCCTTCCTTTCAGGGTTGGAGACACTGGGGTCAGTCTGCTGTAGATGAGGGTTACGTCAATAAAGGCCACTCCGCTCATGGTGTCCCATGTTTTACAGTTCATGAAGAACACATGAACACAGCAGTTCATCACTTTCAGGTGGAAGGAAACCGAATCATGTTATTTTTACAAATAAAGTGTGGAATGCATTCATACTGAGTCAGAACTTTGTAGAACCCCCTCTGACTGCAGGTCTTCTGGGGTTTGCCTAGTTCTGAACATCTACAGACCGAAGGTTTGTTCCAATCTTCTTTGCTGAACAGCTGAAGTTGGATGTAGAACATCTGAGAACATCAGTTTTCAAGTCTTGCCACAGATTCTCAGTTGAATTCAGGTCTTGACTTTAACTAGGCCATTCTCACACTTGAATTGGCTTTGATCTAAACCATCTATTGTATTTCTGGCTGTATGTTCAGGGTGTTTCTCCTGCTGGAAGGTGAACCTCCACCCCAGTCTCAGGTCTTCTGCAGCCTCTAACAGGTTTTCTTCCAGGATTGTCCTGGATTTAGCTCCATCCATCTTCTCATCAACTCTGACCTGCTTCTGTCCCCGCTGATGAAAAGCATCTCCACAGCATGATGCTTGGAGTATTATTGTGGAACCTAACCCTGCTATAAACTGAAGCGGAACCGTCTCCCTGACCTGTCTGCTGTGTTCCTTGCCTCCATGATGCTGGTTGTTCTCTAATGTTCTCTGAAGAACCTTTGAGGCCAGAAACAGAACCGCTGCAGTTAGACTCAGATTAAAGTACGCACAGCTGGACTCTGGTTACTGATTAGGTCCCTTCTGAAGGCGGCTGCTTGCAGATTATTTTATTTTGAGGTACTAGATTAAAGGGGTCTACAAACAAATGCATGCCACACTTTTCAGATTTGTTTTTATGGGACTTTTTTTAAAACTGTTTCAGTTTCCGTCTGCATTCCAATCTTGCTCTACTTAGTGTTGATCTCCCACATAAAAACACTACTACAACTGTTATTAAGCAGAAAAACGGCCTGAAGCTTTAAAGGTCTGGAAGAAGGTGGAGTTGGAAGGAAAGAGGAGAAGTGGTGCAGATTTAAAGAGTTTCCAGGTCGACGTTCCGGGACGTCCTGGTTTAAATAAGCTGCACCACATCAACCCATCAGTTTACCTACAGCTTCCATAAATCCAGCTGCTGCCAGCCAATCACAACGCACACATGAACTCCTGCGAATATACTGCAGCTGTCCGCTTTTATTGCTGCGTACACGCTGCGTCGTCAGGAAGCGAACAACACTTTTTATTATTCACTCCGTTTTAACGTGATCGCACCTGAATGATACAGGGAAGAAGGTCACAAACAGCTGAAAACATCTAACCTACAGACTTATTCCAGATGACTGACATCATATTTATTATTTTATGTATTTATTATTATTTTTAAACTACTCATGAATTAGAAGAGAAAAACTCTTGCTGGGAGAGAAAATTTAAGAACCTATAAAAATTCAACACAGTAAATTTTATAGAAATATGGCAAATGAAACGTTTCATCAGAATAAGAATAAAACAGAGACTAAAGGGAAAAACTTTTCACCACCACTGAAGAGGAACCCTGTTTCTCTCGGCTGCTCAGCGTTTCTCACCGAACCAGAGGTCAAATATTTCACCTTTTCTGCATCTGTGGCGTCATCAAAGTCCTGGTTGGGTCCCGACAGACGAGTTGTCTTCCAGAAGCAGCAGCAAATGTTTTCTCCTGACATTTAAACACATAATAAACCTTTTACTGAAAGAACAGAAGTTCTGTTTTCTCCAGTTTTACATGGTTGGGGTCACAGAGGAGGTCGTCCCTGAAGATTCGTCCTTTTCTGAAGCCAGTTTGGAGTTCATTGTTCTGCTGGAGCTCCAGCAGAGTTTTAACCATCTAGCTGCTAATCTGAGGGGAGGTTGAAGACTTTGGTCCCCACAGCATGATACTGCCGCCACCATGTTTGACAGCTGCTGGTTTGAAACATACACACTTCTAGTCATTATTTCCAAGCAGCTCAATCTTTGTGTCCTCTGACCTGAAAATGTTCTCAGGAAGACATTTGGGTTGTCCATTTGAGAAGATGCAGAGTTGAGTCAAACACCCTCTTACTCCACGTTGATGTAAAACTAGCTTCAGTGCCAACGGTCACACTGGTGTTCCTGTAAGTGTCAGATTATAATAGACTTCCTCCGTGGTTCCTGGATTGTTCCTGAACATCTGAAGCATCATCCTTTCATGTGATGTGAGCACATTTTGGATCAGGAACACAGTTGGACTCTCCAGCAGGACAATGATCCCAAACTTAAATCCAAACAAGTTTCGGACTAGATACAGCAGGCTATCAAGAACCTTTTGGAACAGCACCGGCCTCAACCCTACAGATTATTTAATGGACTAAATGGACTGTCGGGGAACCATACATTTGAATGAACTCCACTAATTCTGGGAGAAGAGAGGTCAAACATCCATCCAGAATGAGACCAGAAGATCATTGTGGGTGTATGTAAATATTTGAGTCTGTGCACCACAATATAAGAGAGAATCTGTTTCTTACTGTCATAGGTTCTGAAAAATGTTTTATTGCGTAATTATTGAGCTGCAAAGGACAAATCGATGAGAAAATATTCCAAGAAACCGTTTTTCATTATTTGTTTGCTTTGACTGCATCAGAGTGTTTAAACGAGGTGGTTGAATATCAGAGACATGAAGAAACATGTTGAGGATCTCTATTTTTAAACCGCCACCATCCTGCTTCGTCACAAACGCCACGCAGAGACACCGGCAGGTGTCGGACGTTGTGTAACCGTCCACGTTGGCGAGCCAGCAGCGTGTTGTGAACAGGAAGAAAGAGCCACAGGAAGTGGTCATCTTGCCAAAGGGGGACTCCCTCTGATGGGATGGGGCGAGCAGCACCAACAGTCCAGCAGAGAGGAAGAGAAATGGAGTGTCTGTTTATGGTTCCACACAGAGACCGCTGAAGTTATCACAGGGATTATTTCTGGTATTTTATGACAAACATGGATTAATTCTTCACTCATGACCATGATGTTTGTCTAATCTGAACTCTGGTCTTCTGAACAAGCACTAAACCTAAACTAAAACATCTCCTGACAGTGGTCAGGACAAGAACTGGACTGAAACCTTGTAGAAATAAAGTCTGACTGCTTGGAATGGAAAGATGAAGAAAAGGCCTGATTGAAGTGTTGTGGTGAGACTTCAGAAGCTGAGCAGAAACAAGCATCTGCAAACGTCAATGAACTGAAGCACTGTTGAGAAGAAGAGTGGACCAGGACTTCTCCAACAATGTGAGACAGATGTTCAGAGCGAACACGGCTGGTAAGAGTTGTTGCTGCTGGAGGAGGTCCTCCAGCTGCTGAGTCAGGGTTTGGTCCAGTCTCTGGTGAATAAATCAGAAAATGTTGTCAGACCTTCACTTATTTATCTTTTGACTGTTTGTTGAGATTGAAAGCAGAACAGATTTGTGCATCGTCTCAAAGCCGTGCTGCATTGTTTCTGCAGTCTCTTCACACTTCATGTGTGTTTTCAGGCCTCTTCCTCCCTCCTCGTCCTCCTCTGCAGTCTGTAATTTATCACCTCTCTCTGTCAGCGTGTCACTTTTTAGAGCCTGAATAAATCCCTCTGCACTGAACCTGCTGCTGGTTGCTGCGTGTGTCCTTTATGCCTCTCAAATGTATTTCATCACGTGCATCAGCGTGTGATGCCACTCTGTAACCTTGGCAACGGCCGCATTTGTAAGAGGCGATGGGCCTCCAGCCGTTTACATCCAGACGGCGACGCTGCTGCGGCTCGGGGCTTTGTGTCTCAGACATGTTTCACTGCTGAGTTCTGCAGGATTTTTGATGTTCGGTGGGTGTTTGCTAAAGTTCTGGATGAAGTTCTGCAGCTCGTCCTTGACGCCATCTCTGCTTCCACCTTTTGTGAGCTGGCAGCTTTAAAGTCACATCATAGCCTCACTGTCGGCATCTCCACGCCAGTTAGTCAGAGCAACTTCTTGGCAGCCAAACAAGGGATTTTCTCAACAACCTTCACAAACGATGAATCATGTTTCTGTTCCTGGAGAGCTGCTTGCATTTTATCGGACCGCCACGCTCTGTTTGGTCCCTCTGTCAGACCTGTGATTTGTTTCTTATTTCCCCGCTGTCGTTGGTGGAAACAGTCAGAGGAGCTCTGTGCTGGGAATTAAAAATCAGCTCAGCAGAATTTAATCAAAGCTTCACAATAACAGAAAGATCTGCAGAAACTGCTGGGATACCTTTAGATCCAGTTTAACTGGTTAAACTTTGGGTTTACTGGGAAACTTCCTGCTTCTGGTTTCTTTGCACATTTCTAGCATCACGTACCAGTCTGGGAGATTTGACTGTTGGTCTTTGGATTTTACCACATGAGATAAACACAGAAAGCAGCAGCATTCCTACCGTCTAGAAAAAGGATCTAGAAATGCTATGAAATTATCTGGATAGGTGTAGAAACCAGAAACATGAGCATGTTCAGTTTTTCTAGATAAAAATCGGATTAAATGTCCATCCCATGTTGAGGTTTCATCCAGCTCATTGATCAGTCACCCACAGAAACAACCGAACTGAGCTGAATTTAAAAATGAAAGGGCGATTTCACTCAGGTTTATATTTCCTCTATCGCTTCTTAAACCTGGCTGAAATCCGTTAGCTGATCTAGGTTGAGCTGGAGGTAAAACTAGCAGTAAACTAGTTCCTTCAGCACTCTGCATGCTGCACATAAAACATGGAATCATGTAGTAAACATTTTTATATTTCAGATTCTTCTACACAGCCTCTCTTTGCCCTGATCACTGCTTTGCTCTCTTGGTGTGATCACCTCATGAAGCTCTCCATGAGCTTCATGAGGTGATCACCTGGAATGGTTTCCCAAGAGCCTTGAAGGAACTTCCCAGAGGTTCATTGAGAGAAGGTCAAAGGTTAATATTTCAGTCATCACAGCAAAGGGCGGCTACTTTAAGAAATCTAAAATATTAAACATAATTAAAGTTATTTTACAATGTTTGTTTGCTTCATAATCTTTGTGTTCGTTCACTGTTTTGATGCCTTCAGTGAGAATCTATGAACAATGGAAATATTCATAAACATAAAGAAAACCAGAAAATGAGAAAGAGGTGCTAAAACCTTTGACCGGTAGTGTATTTTTAAAATAAATGTGTTGTATTGAGATCTGTCGAAAGTTCAAAAAACTTTTGGAAACATCTCAGAAATTTCAGGTTAATTTTAAAGATCATTTTGAAATGTTTGTGCAACAATCGGCTAAACTGCAGCAGCTCATTAAAGTTTAACTGGACCTTAACTCTGTTTCAATAATCCATCTTATTGTTCCCTTTCTCATGCTGATCCCAGATCTGGTTCTTCTGCAGGGTCACTATGAGGTGTGACCTCTGACCTCTCTGGTGCTGATGGGTTCAGGGTAACTGGTTTTAAATAAGAAGTGCAACTAAATGAAGGAGAAAAGCTGCTGAGGTATAACAAAACATTATTATTTGAAGATAAATGATAGAAAACCAGTAAAAATCTAATCTCCATGTGGTTTAACCAAAGCGTTGATGGTCCAGATTCCATTTCTCTGCCTCCTCTCTCCGTGTTTCCGCGGTTCAACATATCCCCCCGCGTGTTCGTACTGTACATGCGTGTTCGTGTGCGTGGGCGGCCATATGTGTGGTGTTGTTTGGCGCCTGAGGAATGGACATATGGAGCTGAGGATCTCATGCTACGAGGAAAATCATCCTGAAACAAAGGAAGAAGCAGGTTTGTTTCATGTGATGGATTCAGGGGGAATGCTCAGAAATCCACACAGACGACAGATTTTACTACCAAGCTACAAATTAAAGTTCTAATTTTAATTTGCAGGAGAAATTGTTTGGAAATAAATCCTCAGGAAATGAATAAATCAGTCTGAAGAGAAGCAAAGTGTAAGAAAATGACCAGAAAACTGTAGAATTGACTCCGTATTTGTGTATAAATTGGATATTTTTTCTATAAAGGGCCTTTAGACACTGTATAAATAAACAAATGAAATGTAATTGATCCTCCTTTCAGTCTGAGGATCTGGTTCCCCGGTCCAGTTGATCCAGTCTGTTGTTAAGAAGAAGGAGCGGAGCTGAAAGGTGAAGCTCTGGATTTATCCGTCCATCTATGTTCCAGCCCTTCCCTGAGATACGGATCACGACCAACAGAATCCGATCCTGGACACAATCAGCTGCCTTCACATTTGGTCTCATTTCAGCCTCAAACATCAATGATTGTTGAGGGATTTAAGGTGATGGACCATCTCAAAGCAGCAGAGAAGTGGAAGCAAAATTAATCTTGGTTTAAAAAATCTTTAGCAAAGAAAACTCTTGAAAGTGTGGCGTGTTTTTCCATTCATCCCTACGGAGACAGAACTCTGTAGAACTACCTCCAGGTCCATCTGCAGGTCTATCTGCAGGTCTATCTGCAGGTCTATCTGCAGGTCCATCTGCAGGTCCATCTGCAGGTCCATCTGCAGGTCCATCTGCAGGTATATCTGCAGGTCCATCTGCAGGTCCATCTGCAGGTCTATCTGCAGGTCTATCTGCAGGTCTATCTGCAGGTCCATCTGCAGGTCCATCTGCAGGTCCATCTGCAGGTCCATCTGCAGGTATATCTGCAGGTCCATCTGCAGGTCCATCTGCAGGTCTATCTGCAGGTCCATCTGCAGGTCTATCTGCAGGTCTATCTGCAGGTCCATCTGCAGGTCTATCTGCAGGTCCATCTGCAGGTCTATCTGCAGGTCCATCTGCAGGTCCATCTGCAGGTCTATCTGCAGGTCTATCTGCAGGTCTATCTGCAGGTCTATCTGCAGGTCCATCTGCAGGTCTATCTGCAGGTCTATCTGCAGGTCTATCTGCAGGTCCATCTGCAGGTCTATCTGCAGGTCTATCTGCAGGTCTATCTGCAGGTCCATCTGCATGTTTTTTGGGGTTTTCCTCCACCAACCTTGAACATCTTCTGACTGAAGTCCTTGCCCATTCTTCCTAAAACCGCTAAAGGTCAGTCAGATTGGATGGAGAACATCTGATAACATCCGTTTTCAAGTCTTGTCACGGATTCATAATTAGTTTTAGATCTGGACTTGGACTAGGCCATTCTAACACATTAATATGCTTTGTTTTAAACCAGGGATGTCCAACACCAGTCTTTCAGAGCTCCCCTTCTGCAACCTTTAGATGCATCGTTTCTCCAACACACCTGAATCAAATGAATGTCTCATTGTCCTGCTGGAAGGAGAACCTCCACCCCAGCCAAGTCTTCTGTAGCCTCTAACAGGGTTTCTTCCAGGATTGTGCTCCATCCATCTTCCCATCATCCCTGACCAGCTTCCCTGTCCATCCATGACAAAAGCATCCCCACGGCATGATGCTGCCACCTCCATGTTTGTGAGTTGGTGGGGTGTGTTGCCATAGTTACCATTTTGTAAGTAGACCAATGTTCAGTTTTGATCTTACCTGACCAGAGGACCTTCTTCAAGACGCTTGCTGTTTGCCCTACATGGCTTGTGTCAAATTTTAAATTGGACTTCTTCTCTGCAGCTCCTCCAGAGTTACCATGGTCCACTTGGTCGCTGCTGTGATTAATGCTCTCCTTGCCAGGCATTATGCTGCCACCACCATGGGGATGGTGTGTTTAGGATGGTGTGCAGAGGTGTGGAGGCCAAAATGTTCCGTTTTGTTCTCCTCTGACCAGAGCACCTTCTACATTTGCTGTGACTCATACATGGATTGTAATAAACTACAAACAGGACCTCCAAACAGTCTTGAAGATGCAGAGTTATAAACCCGACCACTGAATTTCGGACCAGATAAGCCAAACTGAAGTCAGAGAAATGATTTTTCCGTAGTCACACTGACAGATCTTTGTGGACGTGAAGCTGTTGTGTGTCGTATTTAAAGTTTAATTTACGACCAACTTTAAAAACCTTGTTACCACAGAGGTGCCATCATTCTCTCCCAGCTGAAGCTTCCTTTCCTTCTCTCCCCTCCAGCTGCATGATTCCCATCATAAAGCATCTTTATTTCATTTTGCTAAGGAGGGGAAGCTGTAAACACATTTCTGCTCTCTAGAGAGAATGTTTTTACCTAACCTTTGCTTTAGTGCCTCGTCTTCAAACAAATTATCAACAATGTGCACAAGACAAATATTGCTGTGACCTTTCTGGAACATATTAAAGTTCCTCAGAAGAAGAATTTGTTTATTTCTCAGCCTTCATCCAATTGTTGTTTAGTTTCATTTGCTGGGATGAAAACTGCAGCCTAGAGAAATAAACTCTGAGTCACAGTGATCCTTCCCTGCCTCCATCCAGCTGACCGGGTTCACGACATTGAGTTCTACCCTCTGCAAGGGTCCGTTTCTGGGCTGTACCTCTGTTTTTGTGCCACCTCAGTGCTGGCTTGTCTGTTCTGGTAGAATATGACACCAACAGAGCTGAGATAGAGGCTTTGTGAATTTAGGAGCAATAATCCATTTTGCTGCAACGCCACTGCAATGCAACACCCTTTGTGTTGTTCAGGGTTGCTCCCTGAGCGAATGTGTGTGTCTGTGTGTGAAAATGGACAAATATTTGAGGATGAAAGGGCAGTTGTGTCGTCTCCTGTTAAAGGATAAATGATGGAAGCTCACTGTAACCTTTGGTGTTTTAGATCTTTATCCATTAGTGTAATTATAAACGGAGCTTTTCACCTGCAGCTCCCGCTGCAGCTGACCTCCACTGAGAAGCTGCCAATTTATTTTTACACCTTCTCTCCCTGCTGACTGCAAATGATAAATTTGTTGACCGAAGTCAGTTTGATTGATCAGCAAACACTTGTTCCTGGCGGCCAACAGCGATCGGACACAGACGTGAGGAAGAGGAGCATTTCGCAGATGAAAAGTCTGATGTTTAACCCAGGAGGGTGCAGAGTCTAAATGCCTCCTGCAAACAAAGCTGCAGTTAGGATCAAACTAGCAGATGAAGAAAAGATCATTTTAAGTAAACATAAAGCTGATTTCTAACACCTGCAGTCTAATGTGGTTAAAGACTGAAAGCATTGATCTGTAGTATTTTAGTCCAGCAGGGTCATAAAGTTTAGAGCTACAGTAGATAAATAGGAAACCATTAAAAAATACAAAACCATCTTTGGTCAACCTGAAAGTGCACAGCTTCCTTTAGGCAATAAGAGCTTCTTTATTAGTTTGTAGAGCTTACGGATGTTCCCAACGTTCTGCAATACGCAAAACGTGGAGGATTACAGATCATATAACTCCAGTTGTACGCTGATGACGTACTGATGTTGATTTCAGTCGGTCTACAGAATGTTGGGACGTAATAATTAAATACTTTCAAGTTTAATGAACTGTTTTTATTTAAATTAAGTCAAGTTTCTTTCACTGCATCCATTACTCAACCAGAATCCACTGATTTTGAATCTTCATCTTGATGCAGTAGAACCTGAGAAATAAAGGAACTTGTGGTAAAAATTAGGGAAACTATGAATGACTTGAAGGCTCTAATATTTGTTTAAGCTGAATTACTTAAATGCATTATATTTGTACACTAAGCTGTTGTCCATGGCTGTTTAAAGGGGCATAAAGGTTGAAAAGAACAAACTACAAATCCCTGCATTTCTTACTCTCGTCTAATATAGAATTTATCTTTGAGTTGTTACAACCAGAGCAAGACAGACCAGATGAATATGTTTTCAGTCTCCTTGCATGAATCTATTTTAATGACTTTGTGTGATTATTTTGTTTTTCCAGCTCCATGGACCAGTTATCATGAGATTCAGCTCATTGTTCATCCCCTACGGACCGCTCTGGACCCGTCCTCTGCTTCGTCGCCTCCTTCCACAGTTTTGGCCCAGTGGCTGCAAGGCATCATACAGGTGCCTCAGCACGAAAGACCACACGCTTCACCCTGTGATTGGTCAAGACTCAGTAGAGTTGTTAGGCCACTCCTACCCTCGTGATGACTTCACCAACGTCACTCCAAAGATCTTGGCCAAGGTGGGCTGCCACCTTCACAACCAGCCTTACCATCCACTGTGGCTCATCAAGGAGCGGATGAAAGCTCACTTCTACAGGTGAGACTTCAGGACGTCAGTAATCTAACCTGTGACCTAGAAAACTCTTGAGTTTGTACCACAGAGTTGGTCCTCTGAGAATATTTTAACAGCTTTATGAAAATCTTGTAGGTGTCCTCTATTATGGTGAGTCCTACCAGCCTGAAGTCGCACATTTATTGGCTAAATCATACACTTCATATAAGGATTAGTGCAGTTTGAACAACAGACCAACGGCTACTCTGCCATGGAGCTTTAGGTCATGTAAGATCACAGAGCATGGTCTGAGTAGCAGGGTACCAAGAAGTCACCATCGTCCTGCAGATTAAACAGCTACAGGCCTCCAAATGTCATGTGGACTTCGTATCAACTCAGGAAGACTGAAGGAGTGGTTTTAATGGCCGAGCAGCTGCATCACAATGTGCAACACAAACATCACATGCAGTGGTGTAAAGCATCACGCCACTGGGATCTGGAGAGACGAAACCTGCCTCTCTGTCTGGTAATCCAATGGGTCAGTCTGGGTTTGGCAGCTGCAAGGAGAACAGCACTGGGCCAAGTGTAAAGTTCTGTTGAGGGAGGATGATGGTGTGGGGCTGTTTGGCAGGAGTCGGGCCTAGCCCTCAGTGCACAAAGACATGGACATGGAGAGGGAGTTGGTGTGGAAGAACTGGACTGGCCTGCACAGAATCCTGACCTGAACCTGATGAACACCTTTGGGTTGAATTGGAGTGGAGACAGTAAACATGGCCTTCTTCTCCAACATCAGTGTCTGACCTCACAAATGCACTGCTGGAAGAAAGGTGAATAAAACCAATAAACTCTCTTCTAAACCTTGTGGAAAGCCTTTCCAGATGAGATGAAGCTGTGGGGCGACGTCATATTAAAGAAGAAGAATGGGACCTCACTAAAGATCATGTGAAGGCAGTGCTCCATATGTGTTCCTGCTGCCCAACAAACCTGCTGGTCATTTGAAACTGGCTTTTATGCTTCACTTAGTAAAATCTGGTAAATTTCCTAGTAAGTAAAAACGTGTGCTTTTAAAAAACGAATTAAAATGTTTGTAAGAAATGTTTTTCCAGGTCTGCAGCCATGTTTTTAGGACGACCCTGCTCCTTAAATCCCAGTGTGTACTTGTTGGGACCTAATATCACATCTCCGTCTCCACACAACAACAGCTTCTCCTCCACATATTTCCATCTCTGTGGGCTCAACCTGCTGACTGATGATCTGCTGAGGCCACAAAGAGCAGAACGTTGCTGCACCGAACGCAGCGGTGAAATATCATCAGGCTGATACTCGGCGCTCACAGTTAATGCCGCATTAATGAATCATTAAGCCGTCACTGAAGGTGGTGGGCTCGCAGTGCTTTATGGTTCTGCCATCTCACAGGTCGTGAACTTCGGTGTTTGGGGAAGCTTGTGTGTTGCAGGAAAACTTCAGTATCTGATGCTGGTTACTGCTGCCTAATCAGAATCAGAATCAGCTTTATTGCTAAGTTCTTACATACCAACAAGGAATTTGACTCCGGTACACTTTGCTCTTTTGTTCTGTTTTTGTATTACAGAATATACATATTTACAATATACACATATATAATAAAAAGGTGCATTTGCAACATCTGTATGCTGTTGTTTTGTTCTCTATTAAATGTTCATCAGAGAAACAGCCTGGGGGAAGAAACTGTCTCTGTGGCTGGTTTTAGTGAACAGTGCTCTGTAGCGCCACCTGAAGGTAAAACTCTAAACAGTTTATGTGCAGGGTGTGTGGGGTCTGCAGAGATTTTAGCAGCTCTTTTCTTGACCTTTGACCTGTATAAGTCCTGGATGGAGGGAAGGTCAGCTCTGATTATTCTCTCTGCAGTCCTGATTATTCGTTGCAGTCTGGACCTGTCCTGTTTTGTGGATGATCCAAACCACACTGAGATGAATGAAGACAGGACAGATTGAATGATGGCAGTGGAGAAGATGACCAGCAGCTCCTGTGGAAGGTTGAACTTCTTGAGTTGCCTCAGGAAGTACAGTCTCTGCTGGGCCTTCTTTAGAACAGTGTCTATGTGTGAAGACCATCTCAGGTCCTCAGAGATGGTGGTTCCTAAGAACCTGAAGTGGTCCACGCCCGATACAGTGTTGTTGAGGATGGTGAGGGGGGTGTATGGGGTTGGTGTTCTCCGAATGTCCACCACCATTTCAAAAGTCTTGAGTGGGTTCAGTTCAAGGTAGTTCTGACAACACCAGTGGACCAGCCGATCCACCTGCTGTCTGTATGCAGACTCATCACCGTCCTGGATCAGTCCAATAACAGTGGTGTCGTCTGCAAACTTAAGGAGTTTCACGGACGAGTCCGATGAGGTGCAGTCATTTGTGTACAGAGAGAAGAGGAGTGGGGATAGAACACATCCCTGGGGGGCACCAGTACTTATTGATCTGGATCGGGAGAAGATGCTCCCCAGTCTCACCTGCTGCTGTCGGTCCGTCAGGAAGCTGTTGATCCACTGACAGGTGGAGGCTGGGACGTTGAGCTGGGTGAGCTTCTGGTGGAGGATGTCTGGTATGATGGTGTTGAAGGTGGAGCTGAAGTCTATAAACAGGATCCTGGCGTACGTCCCTGGGTGGTCGAGGTGTTGCAGGATGAAGTGTAGACCTAAGTTAACAGCATCATCTGCCGACCTGTTTGCTCGGTAAGCAAACTGCAGGAGGTCCAGCAGGGGGCCTGTGATGTCTTTCAGGTGCTACAACACTAGTCGTTCAACATTATGTCAGCCCTGCTGGTTGTTTTTTGATTGTTCCTGCTCCATCTCTAGATGGTTCCAGAGCGTCTTTGTGATTAGTCAAAGAGGAGAAACCAGATGAGGTTAAATGAATATCATTTCCATCCATCCAAGCTGGATAAAACTATGTAGTTAGATGCTCCATGAGGGAAACTGATGAGTTCCTCTTTGTTTCCTCCTGGAAGTTCCTGAATCATTCCCAGAGCAGAACCACTAGTAAGTCCATCCACAGTGTTCTGAGTTGGCCATGGTGCTGCCTCCCAGTTGGACATGCCCGGAAAACCAGAATGAGGTCATCCTGATGGGACAAACCACCTGAGATGACTCCTTGTGATGCACAGGAGCAGGAGCTCCAACAGATGATTGAACTTTTCACCTTATCTCTAAGGCAGAGTCCAGCGACTCAGTGGAGGAAGCTAATTTCAACCACTTTCATCCAGGATCTTGCTCTTCCGGTCATGACCCATATTTCAACTATAGGTGGAGGTCAGAATGTAGGTAGACCCATGAATCAAGAGCTTCTCCTCTCAGCTCCTATGCTGTGAAAGACCAGAGCAAGCCCTGATCTGTAGGCCCATCTCATTCTCCATCCAGCCATCAGTTTTCATTAACTTGTGCTTCTCCTTCTGAGGCATAGACTGACCCTTGACCTGGAATGTGCATTCAACCTTTATCCGGTTGGGAACCACGACGTCTGACCTGGTTTCAGAACTTTGCCCTGATTAAGGGAAACTCTCCTGAATCCAAGCCTGGGGAGAGGTTTGCCATATAGTCCAGGGTGTTTGAGCTTTGGCTCCTTCAGCTTGGTTGGAGGTAGCGCCATAAAGCAGTAGGAAGCCCGCTCCACGTGGGCCCACCTTCTGCTGTCGGTCCCATGTGATCCGGGTAGCAGGTCCCTGCAGGGACCTGGGCATGTCTGTCTCTAGCCCCTTAACCTGGTTGCTATGACTTGATTTGCTGAGTGTTAGATTTAAGAATCGAATTGCTTGGTTAGGTTTAGGAAATTATGATGAGGTTGAAACTATACCTTCTTCGTGTATCTAGAGTGTTGCCAAGTTTCTCTAAAGGTTCCTTTGAGCGTTTCCTTGGGTTTAAATCTGCATTTGGCTTCTGTTTGCTCACAAACACTAGTGACTTGTTTCCCTTCACAGCGCCTACGTCGGCCGCTGGGGGAACCCACTGTTCTCCGTCCACGATAACCTGAGCCCTGTGGTGACTGTGGAGCAGAACTTTGACAGGTCAGATGCTTCCTGATGCACCAACCAGCAGATGTTTAGAAGAGTTTATTCATACTTTAAGTGAACATCAGATGAGTTATTGTAGCGGTTCTGTTTAACTTGTAGCTTATTGATCCCACCTGACCACCCAAGCAGGAAGCGGGGAGACAACTATTACCTGAACAGGTGAGTTTTCTGCTTAAAAACACTTATGATGCTCGCATTAACTCTGATTCAGGGGCTTTTGTCGCCTTGGTTTTATGTCAGTTTGAGGCTTTCAGCTTTCATCTCGCTCCTGTTTGTTTCCAGGAGAACCATGCTTCGCGCTCACACCTCAGCCCACCAGACGGAGCTGGTTCGGTCCGGTCTCGATGCGTTTTTATTGGCTGGAGACGTTTACAGACGGGACGAGATCGACGCCAGTCACTACCCCGTCTTCCATCAGATGGAGGGAGTCCGACTCTTCTCCAACCATGAGGTTCGGAAGAACACTCTGGACTTTCAGTAGTCGTATGACTAGGACTTGGACTCTGGGATCGGCACTCATCCGGGATTTTTTCAAAGAAGGAATAGAAAGATGATAATTGTTGCTCGCTCTGGTAGATAATTAAATCATAATTTCTTAGATTTGTAAAAACTATTTTATCATTAAAACCTTTAACCCTGCCACCTTGTGGTCACGCCGTGCAACGACAACTCTTAACTGCAGTTCCACTTTAAGCTATTTCTGGACCTGGACCCTCACCAGATCTACTGAATGTGACCTTTGTGTTCTTTAGCTCTTCTCTAAGGTCCATAGTGGAGAAGATCTGTTTCTGTTTGAGCGAGGAGGCCGCCGGACTCCCCAGAAGCAGGAAACCCACACTCTGGAGGCGGTGAAGCTGGTGGAGTTTGACCTGAAGCAGACCTTAACCCGACTCGTTACTCACCTGTTTGGATCAGGTGAGACAGACGGGATGGTCAGCTGCACGTTAGAAACATCTGGCTGTTTAACCATCTAGCCCTTGTCTTTCTCCTCCCCACCAGATGTGAAGGTCAGGTGGGTTGACTGTTACTTCCCGTTCACTCATCCCTCCTTTGAGATGGAGGTGCGCTTCCAGGGCGACTGGATGGAGGTGCTGGGCTGTGGAGTGATGGAGCAGGAACTACTTAACTCAGGTCAGAACTGGTTCTTTGTGGTGAAGTGAGAAGTGTTGCTTTGCACCCAGTTTTTCTGTCCGTTTCCACTTCAAACACATCAAGGTTTAATATTTTGCTGCTCATTCTGAACCTGAGCTGAAATGCTCGTCTATTCTGGTTTTACTTAAAACTGATGTAGCCTGAGAGATACTCTGAAGGCCAAAGGTTAGGAAGCAACTTCAGGTTTCACAGTATAGGTTCTGTGGATTGCGTGGTGTATTTTCTGCATAATCAGGCTTTGCTGCTTAAAATAAAGAAAAGAAGGGCTGATTTTGTTGAGGTTGTCTACAGATTGGTGAAAACTGGAAAGTCTGATGATAAGATTTTAGATGTGTTTCATCAGTAGAAGATAACTGGACTTCTTCCCTTGTTTTCTGAAGACGTTTCATCTGTCACCCAGAAGGCTTCAGTTCTGAACATACAAGTTTTTGTAGAACCATCACAGTAACAGTTCAGTAGGACACTGATCCTCCCCTCTTTCAGCTGTTGCTTGATGTTCCAGACATATCCTCAACGATGCCCCATGAGTTGTTCTGGTCACACGGCTCAAGGTGTGAACTTCTAAGAAACCACCTGGGAAGTCGTGTCAGGGCTGCAGAGCAGGTGTCAGAAAGATGAAACCTTCGGGCTGCCTCCTCTATTTGTGTTGGTTTTTCATGTTTAACATAGATGGCTTCTTTCACTCCTCTCTCAAACCACCAGTCTTCCCTGTCCTAAAGACCCCAGTTGGCATTGCTCTCCTCCGTTGAATGTTCCTTTGTCCTTCAGATGTAAATAACCTGCCGGTTCTCCTGTGTTGGGCCAACCGCTTGTGTAGCTGCTGTATGGTTTCTCCAGTGTGGAGGTCTGAACATTCCTTGCTGGGCTGGACTGCAGATACCACACCGCTGAGCGTCTGTTTGGATGTTTTGTCCTGGGCGTGAAGCCGGTTCTGTCTGAGAGGACTGTTGGGTTTAAAGTGCAATAGATTATTATGCTTGGAAAACATCCTTCTTAGTTTTTCAAATACTCCGACAACACATGGAAGGACGATGTTCTCCAGGTTAGACTGCAGATGTTAATGAGTACGACCCTGCTGCGCGGCAGTGATGCATTTCACTGGTTGTCTCGATCTGGTTTCATGGAGAGGTTGAAAGGTTAGTGGCGCTGCAGCAGGTTCAGTGTTACAGAACTTTAGGCAAAACAGGAAGCACGGCCTAATATTGACAAAACTACTCTATTTCATTTTCCTTTGGGATTATTGTGTTGAATTAAGAAAAACATAACATGAAAATAATGAGATATAATAAAAATTATATCAGATGGATTCATCCTCAAAAACTCAAGACTTTGTAGCTAAAAGTCCTGAATGAGATTAATTCAGTCACTGCCCAGTGAATCTGCAGCTTGTTTTATGTAGGAGTGAAATAAACCAAATACTAGTTTAATTTTACAAATATTCCTGACATTCACAAGAGAAACACTTAATATACAGCAGTTATATGAAATCACTAATATAGTCGACAGTAGACCAGAAATGTACCAGTACGTACCAGTACGTAGTGTGTACCAGTGGCTGAGCCTTTGGGTGGCCAAACAAGGCCATCCCAGTCTTTGCCATTACTCCCAGTGACTTTTTAAACATTTACGGTTTGTAGTGAACGTCAGTGAAGCAAGGTACGCAGAGTCCAGCCCTTGGTCATTCTTAGACAATGACCATATCTCAGGAATGATCATATCTCCATGGAAATATGGTCATTCTTAGACAATACTTGTCTGCATGGAGGAGAAGCTCCAGCTGAACTGAAGAGAGCTGAGCAGAAGCTTCCTGAACAAGGGTCGTTCCATAGATTATACATCAGCGTCATCTGCATAAATGCTAACTTAAATACAAAATACTCGGATCAAGTTCATTAATAGAAAATATTATTAAAAGAAGACCTTAAACAGAGCCTTGTGGTACCCCTTTATAAAGAGTAAAAAAATCAGAGCAGTCTTTCATATTTACTGAGACGATTTCTTAACCAAGTCGCTGCTTCAGTCTAATCCATAAAATATGAGGGCGTGTCAAACACTTCTGATAAATCAGTAGAAATACTTGTTATGCAATGTTTAGCTGGGATGGTACTTAGAGTTTTTTCTGAGGCCACATTAATAGTTGGATTTTGAATATTAGAGTATAGAGTATTAAAAGACACATCTTGAAAAGATTGAAGTATTTAATGTTTGTCTAGATGATATTTTTTTAATAGATAAAGGACACAACCTGGTTTCTATGCAGAGGGTTTGTCATTACTTTAATCTGAGGTTGAAAATGCAAGTTAGAAGTGACCTGACCTCCTGTAGGAGATCCATATGGGATGCCCTGATTATCAGCTCCTGAAAACTAGAAGTTTCTTTTCATTTAGTTGAAATTCAATCTTGTTGAAACTTTTTCATCATTCAGATGAAGTAAAGCAGCTCCTCTGGTACATTTTAGAATAAATACAGGTGAAGATAAATGTGTTAAATCAGTGAAGTTATAGATCAGATACTATGAAAAACTATAAACAGAATAAGATGCAATGAGGGTCAAACACAGAAACACTAAGAGCATCCACTCGTCCATCTCCAGCGAGCTCCTAACCTCAACTGATGGACTCTGAATTGTTCCTCAGCCAGTTGTGAAATCTGTCCAGCAAGTCTGGGGTCTGTGTATCTTTACTAGATGAGCAGACCACCTCAACTGGCTGATATCATGTGAAGCGGCTGAAATTCTGCTCTGAGCTTCTCCAGAAGATCTGATTTCCTGACCATATTCCTGATGGTGAGGCCATCCACCCTGAGGAGGAACCTCTATTCAGCTGCTTGTTTTTGAGATCTCAGTCTACCAATCATGATGGCCCTGATGGTCAGATCATAGATCACATTCATGTTTCCGAGTTCTCCTGTCCCAGGGACAGACCAGTACTTCTCCATCTGGGACAGCATCTTATTCCCAACCTGAAGGTGGCAATCCACAGGTTTCCTCCTAAAGACCATGTCTTGTAGGGGTCAATCCTCATCTACACAGGTAGACTAGGACAGAACAGCACTGACTTACTGTAACGGATGATTGGATGATCAAGGTGATCCTGATGTTATTTTCAAGCACCAGAAGGTTCTGTTGGGTCTGTAAAGGTTCTTTGTTCTTAGATCGTTCAGTTATGATTAGAACATCTGGTTTGTTAGTTTTTATATTTCCCTTCAACTTTGTTTCAGACAAGATCATAAACCAGGAATCATTTCTAATGATATCTGAGTGCCTTCGATCCCTGATGGCTGGGAAATAAGCTTCCTGTTGGTGTCAGGGACCGTCGTCATGGTGACATCTTCAGCACACGGAGACCTGAGGTCAACCATTAACTTGTTGATTAGTCCATCAGGGAGTTTAATGCACTTAAATCTTTCAGGATGTCTGTGGCATCAGATGTTACCTTCTTCCACCTCCCAGTATCAGAACAAGCTGTTCAACCCTCACAGACCCGGTTTGGTGTCTTCTTCTTTAGGTTGAACCCTGTCCATCTGCTTCTCTGCCTCTTCTCTCTGCTGTCAGACGGCTAAGTGCTGAACTTGCTGCTTTGCCCTTGAACAAAGCTTTGGCGGCGCGCTCCACTTCACTGCTGCTTGTTCTAATCAATAAAACATGCTTTAAAACGCAAAGAGCGGTCGGATCAAACCGCCGCTCTGTCTCTGTGTGTTTCCACTGACACATTTGGATGTGTCGAGGAGGTTGACGGCCTGTTAATGGACCTACTGTAGCTACGAGCATGTTCTGGATTTAAATCAGCTTAAGTTCAGAGCCGAGCAGGAACTACTCAGTCTAACGTCCTGCAGAAGAAGAGGAGAGCTTGTTTGATCAGTCTTTAACCAGTTTATATCGCATCAAGTCCAATAACACAGAAAAAAAACATTTCTAAAGCTTAAAACAAAGAAAGAAAATTCAATAAGAGAGACCAAGAGTATAAAACAGTCTTAAAGCCGAAAGCTTGGAATAAACATTAAAGCAACGGTGGTGGGATTTTAAAAAATTGAATCCATTGATTCTGAAATGAACTGGACTGATCTGAACCTCTAGTGCAGCGAGATGATTGGCTTTAACCATAACCCACATGTTTTGGCTTACTATCAACCTAAAAGACCCAGTGATGAACAGTTTTTCATTTTTCAGAAAGAGGTCATCAGATGTTTGAGAAGGTTTTGGTATTTTAAAAACTTCATGATGTCATCCACTCATATTCTCATGTTCAGCCTTTGCTTCACAGCTGACCCACCTCGAGCTCCATCTTGTACCCCCCTCAGACTATTGCCTAACAAGCTTTTGATGTAGGGCCTTAGGAAGACATGATGCCTTAGGAACATAATACTCCTTCATCAACCTCCTACACATTTAACATTGTAGCAGAAACATCTGATCTCCAGATAGGACACAAGCTCTCACACACCACCTATAACACACATCTGTAGCACTCTAACTACAACCTCCATAATTCCTATATGTAGCATGGACCCAATAATAATCTCACGCTAAACTATGTAGATGCTTAACTCACTTCAGCATGCTGGATGCTTGAAACTGAAAGTGAACCTTCTTGTTCTGTCCTAAGTATGAGAGTAGATTTAAAAGTATAGAGTCAGATTTTGGACACTAGTGCCAACTTTTGGTTTTGAGGTTAAATATCATGTATTCCTGGAAGATTTGCCCACAGTGGGTGGAGCTGAATACAGGCTGATGTTTCAGCTTTACATGGATTATTCTTCTACATTGTTACCTTAGACAGGATTTGCTGAAAGTAAGAATATTGATAAGTGACCCAAGAGCTGGTTTGTGTAAACCACTGAAACTCAAGTTTGCTCAATTCCAATACAATCCTAAATTATAATACATAAGTTTTTGTTTTTTTCTCCCCATTAAAACCTCAAACCACCATGCTGCTCCCAAGCTCCTGTCTGCGCTTCGGTCCTGCACCAACCTCACAACTGACAGCAGAAGCCTGTGAAACCACATCACTGATCTTAGTATACACACACTATTCAGAGCGGGATTACCATCGGAAGTGATACACATCAAAAACATGACAGGACCTGATAATTCAGCTTAGAATAATGCTGCATGATGTAATGTAAATATCTCGTCATGGCAATATCATGTGTGGAACATTCAAAGCTAAGAACTGTGCTTTAATCATTGGCTAATATATTCCAAGTGTTATGGACATTAGCGTGTAAAATTAGCATTTCTATAACTATCATTGCAATATTTTCTAATATCATGCAGCCCTACTTTAGACCCAGTTATGCCAGTTAAAGTCCCAGTAGAGTTTGGCAAATTCTTCATGTTTACAATGGTCAGATAGAGAAAGATTCTTTCTGGCATCACTCCCAAATATGGCTTGGATTGTAGATGGTGCCTCAAGGTGGTTATGGAGACCTGGTGACCTCAAGATGCCATTTCTATCTGCAGCTCCCTAAACATGGTCTCATGTTCTGGTCCAGCCTCGTTAGTCACAGTTTCAGCTGTTTGAAACCTTTTTATTATATCTCTGACTGTAGATATGGACAGATTAAACCAATAATCCTCTTTTTTGGTTGCCAACTTCAGGCTAATGAGGACCAACCCACATCTACCTGAACTGACTCACATGTCCCCTTGCCTTTCCCCTTTTTTAGAGTGGCTAAGAAAAATGAAGCTGTGTCAAAATGTATTTATAGCCCACGGAAACAGTATGTTGTAAATTACTAATTAAAAGTTTACAGACACTGATGAATCTAAAATGTAAAGCAGAAACTAAACAGTGCTTTTGTTGGACTAATAGGAGTAGTTCCCAACCCTGGTCCAGAGGGCGTGGCATGTTTTAGGGGCTTTACTGCTGCATCACACCTGACCTAAATGAATGGGTGATTAACAGGCTTCTGTAGCTCTTGATGCCAGGCAGAGGAGGTCATGCAATCATTTCAAGCAGAGACAGATGCTTGTAAGACAGTGAGCCCTCAGGAGACTTCAGGTTCTGGTTTATCACACCAGCAGGATCTGCTGGGTTTTCTGAAGGTTGTTTGTTCAGTCATGATTTAGAAATCTGGGCTGCAGTTTATAGCCCTGCCACTGGAGGGAGCAGCAGATCAGAGGAGGATTTAGGAGACATCTTCAGCCTTTCACGACACAACACAACAGAATCTGTTTGGACCAGCGGGCCGTGACAGAAACACACCGTATCAGTTTCAGTGCTGGGCTGAACCTCAGTGCGTATTTCCAGAGGCAGTGGGAGGGCATCAGTTTGAGGCTTGGGTCCAGACAGGAGCAGAAGAAGTGGAAGCTCTGGCTCTGGTGTGGATGTGGATGTAACCGGCTGAGGCAGCTCTACAGTCACACTGAAGTAGATCTGTCCCACATCCAGCAGTCAGCCTCTGATGACCTGCGTACATGTTGACAAGTCGTAGCTCCTCCACATGCTCCGAGTCCCACTCCGACCTGAAGCCTGACAGCAGGGGTTTGGGAGCTGGTAATGATAAGGGAGCATCCAGTTTCTCCACAGCTGGCACTGAAAAAATAATTCTGGTTTGTTTTGAAAAATCCTGAGAAAATTAATGTACGTTTCATGGAGACTGTAAGGCAGGCTTTCTTGTCCAAATATGGATTTTCTATTAAAGATGTTTCCAGTTTAAAACATATTTTTGTCTTTGCCACCAAAAACAAAAGGAGGGACCTTTAGGGAAAAAATGCGCCTCATCCATTTTGTGTTCTGTTGTTTCGTCCATTCTTTAAAATATGTCTAGGAAGCTACGCTATCATGAGGGGATTTCCTCCGTTTTATACTTCAGAAACATGTTTATCCATTATCAGGGTCAAATACTGGACATGTGGCAGACGGACACAACCTTACACATCTCAATGAAAAGGCTGCGGAGGAAACCAAACTCCCCTCCAGACCTCGGATTCATCCATGAGCCGTAGGAACGGGTCCAGCTGTGTGTTTTACTGGAAGTAGTTTTCAGAGCTGGTGGCCATAAAACAGGGTGTTGCAGAGTTTTAATGACATCATGAGGTTGCGTGTGAGAATCAGCTCAACAAAATCATTTACAAAGTTCACGAAGACATTGCAGCTTGCTGTTTCCCTCTTAGATCTGTCCTTGTTAACACCATCCATACTACTGATGACTAGAAGGTTCAGAGAGGTCCTCCAGATTACCCTGCTGCTGCAGCTAATTCTGGGATTTGAGCTCTGGTTTTGCTTTTTGTCACTTTAGATAAATTTGACCCACTCTGCTTTGCTGAATTGTTTTACTTCAGACACTTGCCAGCATAAAAGGCCTGTTTAAGGTCATTCCATGCCGTCTCAATGGGATTCAAGTCTGTACTTTGACTAGGCCACTCAGAAAGCTTCAGTTTGGTTTGTTTGATCCATTCAATAGTGGATTTGCTGGTGTGCTTTGGATCATAGTTCTGGATCTGATGGGCCAGACTGCAAGATGTTGTGGTAGAGAGCACAGCTCCATCAATTACAATAAGTCATCCTGGTCCTGAAGCAGCAAACCTGCTCCTCACCATCATTCTACCACCACCATGTTTGACTGATGCAACAGGACGTAAAAGGTCCAGTTTTGTCTTGTGATCCCAACAAATATTTTCCCAACTGTCTTGGGTGATTGTGATAGCCGTTCTGTTTCTGGCCTCAGAGGTTCTCTGGAGAACATTGGAGAACAACCAGCACCTTGAAGACCAAGGAACACAGAAAACAGGTCAAGGAGAAAGTTCTGGTCCAATTTAAAGCTGGGTTAGGTTCTACAACAGCATCCCAAACTTTGAACATCTCGCAGAGCTCTGTTCAATCCATCATCTGGACACGGAGAGAGGAAGGACCAACTGCAGACCTACCAAGACATGGACGTCCACCTATTAGTTGTGAACGTGACAACTCTGGTCTTTATAGAAGCAAAACATGGTGGTGGCAGCATCATGCTGGGGGGATGCTTTTCTACAGCGGGTACAGGAAAGATGTTCAGAGTTGATGGCGGACAGATGGAGCTAAAATGTTTTCTGAGGTGATTCATTTTGTGAGAAGGTTGAGGACCACCAAGGTGGCTCCCAAAGTCTGGATGGGAGACTTTCTGTTGGGCATGAAACCACCAGGTGGAGGTTCTTCACAGTGATCTCCAGGAAACAATTGGATTTATTCAGTAATGTATAATTAGAGGTTGTACATCTAGTTGTTATTCAGAGATCTCTCTGACGGTCATTAATTAGTAGGAGAAACCAAAGTAAATGGTTTTTTTCCTCACGTTGCATCATAGCAGGGTTAGTTATGGATGTCTACCTGAACTATCTCTCCTACGTGTCGTCTCCATGGGGAAAGACGTACCTCCTGGTCGGACGCTTTACCTGAGAACACATCAGCCAATCATTCGGCTGCTCATTCATGACTATCTGTGTGGCAAACCCTTACATCCAGTTAAAGTCACTCTGCTGACAGTTGGCACACAAATCTGTTTTTGCCCCTCACACACACGCACAAACACACACAAACACACACAAACACACACACACACACACACACACACACACACAAACACAAACACACACAAACACACACACACAAACACACACACACACACACACGCCCCTCTGTTCTCATTTTCACTCTTTCAACACTCCTCACCCTCTCCACCTCCCCTACGTATCCACTGCGGCAATGTGGCTCGTTGCCTTGGAAACCACTCATTCACCCCACCCACCCCACACCAGCCCCATCCCCAACCAGCTCCACCCCTCCTCCATCCACCCCCCCCCCCCCCCCCCCCCCCCACACACACACACACACACACAGTGGATACAATAAGGAACAACCAGCAAAGATGAAGGGTGAGGAAGTTAATGTGATGAAGACAAAGGGGTGTTGGGGTGATGAGCAGGAGGGTAAGGAGGTTTAACAAAAGGAGGTAGAGACAGAGACATTAATGGGACAAGGAGGAAGATGGAGGGAGGATTAAACGAGTGGCAGGACCTGATCTACACAAGGAGGCGGCAACAGGGGGCACCAGTTGGTGTTGGCTGGTGTGTGTGTTGTGTTCGTTATTTAATGGCGTAGAAGCATGACCGCCATATGTGTTGCCGGAGGCCCATTGCGACATGGGAGAAAGTTAATGGGAGCAGGAGGAGGGATCAGGAGAGGAAAAATAGGAGGATGAGGAGCTGGATGAAGGTGATAAAAGTTGGGGAGAAGCTGGAATGTGGTGACACTGAGTGATGAAGAGAGGTGAACATAAATGGTGACGACAAATAATTTTTTATAAGCATCAGGAATGTTTAGTTATTACATAACTGATGAAGAATCTGTCATAAATTTACCCCAACCCATAAAAACCACCAATCAGGATCCTGCGTGTTCATGTAATTACTTCAAAACCAGGTAACATCCAGTTGATGGAAACCAGTTCATTTTTAAATATGCTATATTCTACAGAGCGACGTCTTCTAGTGTTCAGCTGGTTTCCTGCTCCTCACACTGGTCCATGAGATTCTCCCAGGTGTTTGGAGCAGGTACCAAACTTCTAAAATGAGATTTAGGTCATTTGTTATCATCAGGGGGTTATATCAGGGTCCTGCTGCACCGTGGTGGCTGCTGCAGCAGCATACACACTTTCCCTGGTCATCACACAGTTCTCCAACTTCATCATGCCTACATTGGGCTGGTGGCACTCCAAGTAGGTTTTGGGATACTTTTGGTACCTCCTGTGACTTTGACAAAAGGATGTAAGCAAGCAGCTCAAATCAATATCACGCAACCTTCAGGCCCCCTTGCACACACACACACACACACACACACATACATATATATATATATATATTTATATATATATATATATATATATATATATATGTATATATATGTATATTTATATATTTTTTTATAGTAGTTCCCTACTGGAAGACGGCTCACAGCAGAGGACAGGCGCACACACCTCCAAATTGCACCCAGGCTTAGCTTTGCTGGTTGCTGAGACACTGAAGTAAGTTGCAGGTTTTCCAGGCTGCAGCTTAAATCCACAATTATCCAATCAGGCGTTCAAAGAAACGCCCCAGGGTCAGTACTTACAATGAGGAGGAGAAAGCTCCAGGGTGGGTCATAGGGTTTGTATCATTTTACAGTCGTTGCAAAACAGCATCACAGCCTCGCTACGATCGGCTCACAGATATGCATGCTTCATCAAGCGCAGCTACCTGCACAGAAAACCCCTTCATCTGTAATGTCTCCTGCTGCTGATCAGCAGAAAAATATTGATGGGTTTTTCTTCTCCACAGCAAGGTTAAAACTGATGGTGGAGTCGCAGAAACCTCCCATACATAGAGATGGAAGTTCAGCAGGTTGTGACAAGGTCATGGTAAAAACAGGTAGTTCAGCTGTGAAGGATGGGTGGGAAAGCAGCAGGAGGCGCTGAAAACATGATGGTGTCATGATGGCCTTCAAACTGAAGAAGGTTTCTCCAAATTCTCCAACTATCATCAAGCAAGGTGTGGTGATTATGGAGACCAGTAATCACATGACTGTTAGATTCATGCTAAAACCATCATGATCTACCTTTCATTCATTCGTTAAATCATCATGAGCTGTGTATTAAACCCATATTTTCTGTCCAAGCTTGGTTCCATTCGGTCTCAGTGGAGATGGAGAGAAGAAGGCTGCTGTGTGTCCTGCTAATGAAGGGGGAATTTCTGGCACAATCAATCAGAATTTAGGGTCTAATAAACTGATCTTCTTTTGCCTCTCATTGATCTTGGCCTCTTATTCCAGCTCAAAATGTTCTGTCTGTGAATGGCTCACTTCATGATGTCAAAGAAAATCAATCGGACCGCTCCGGTTTGAAGCACAGCTGCAAACTTTGACCTTATTTTTCAGCTTTCTCTCAGCAGCTGTTAATGAATCTTTAAGAGTGAATCCAGCTTTAACTGGGCCTGCAGCTGTGGATCAGTTTGCTTATCAACACATCAAGGATTTTTATTGTCATACCAGCTCAGATTTACGCGTTAAGGTCCGAAATTCAGACTCAGGTCCCGGTTAAGAAGCCTTAATAAGTAGAAAACTAAGCATAACATACAAAGCTAAATAGCAATCAGTAAAAATATATGCAATATAAAGTTTAAAGGTTATTATTTCACACATTAATCAGACAGGATCCTGACGATTACTTTTAATTATTTTCTAGATAAATTACAGTAAAATGGCTCCATCATTGTTTTCCATTTGTAAAAATATCAAATATTTCAGTCTGAGTTTATTCATAAAATCTTCTCTATATATTCAGTGTTCAACCAAAGGGCCGAACATTAAAATAAAGCAGAGGAACAACGTGGAACACAGTAAATCACAGGTACAAAAAATCTGATTAAAAGTGATTCCAACTTTTATTAGAAAATATTATATTCATACAGATGTGTGAGCATCCAAGTCCTCCTTTTGTTCTGGAACCATTTGTTTGGTTTCCTCATTCAGGAACTTTGTTTTTTCCTGGTCTGCATCGTCTTTGCTTTATGTATTTTTCTGTCAGGATTATTTCTGTCTGGTTTGTGCATGAAAGGCCTTCAGGTTTGTGCAGTTATGAAGGTCTTTGGTGGGTTTCTGGTGCAGTTCTAGAAGCTCTGCAGGTCTGAGTTTCATTTCAGCGTTTTTTAAATCATTTTGTAGAATTAGTTTTTCTTAGAGCTGCATTGTGTTTTAAATGTCTTTTGTCTTTGCATCGTTGTTTTTCTTGTCACCAGAGTGTGTGTCTGTCATAGTGTGTGGTGTGTGTGTGTGTGTACTTTTTGAAAGCATTATTATGTTGTGCAACGGTGTGTGTGTCTGTCTGTGGGTTTTCCCTCTGGTGTCGTCGGGCAGCATATGGGACTTGGCACTAATGACCGTACCTCCTCGCCAGAACCTGATTTAAACACACCCACCTATAGGACGTGTGTGTGTGTGTGTGTGTGAGTGTGAGATGATGCTGGGAGCTGAAATCTGATTAAAGTCATGTTGGAGACAATTAACAGCCTTTCAAACCTGCCGCCTCTGTTCCCGTGGGACTCTGGGATTGTGCGGTTCAGGTGGCGGCCTCTGGGCTTAATCCCGCCCCCTCCTCACCCTCTGAATAAATCATGTGACCCTTCCTCACCCTGCTTTCATCCCTCCGTCCTCCCGTCTCCCATTAAGCCTTGTCTGTCACCTCGGCTTGGCTCCCTCCTCCTCCTCCTCTTCCTCTCCGTGTTTTCTGAGGAGTCTGCAGTTTAATCGCCGCCTTCTCTTACACTCGTTTTTATATTTCATATTTTAATTTTCATATTTCCTCCCTCCATCCTGAAGCAACAGGAGCAAAGGAGAAATGAGAAACAGATAGACGATAGAGAACGTGGTGACCTTTCATCTCTGTTACGTTTCCAGCTTGTAAAGATACGCCTGCTAAATCTGACCTTTGACCCCAACATGCTTATTAACACATCCATCCCTCCATCCATCCTCCGTATGCAACAGAACTAAACCCATAGCTTAATTCATACAGCCACCCTCTGCTGCCTTCCTGACTGCTCACACACAATGCATGGTTAGGGAAAACGTGTGTGTGTGTGTGTGTGTGTGTTTGCATGTGTGTGTGCGTCTCTGGGGTTTGCGAAGGGCAGAACAAACATTTGTTTGTGCAGCGATCCATCTCAGCCTGGACTGCTACCTCCATAACAAGCAGAGGATGAGAGGAGGAGGAGGGATGGAGTCTCCGATAGAACGGAGGAGAGGCAGACCCCCTGATAAAATCATGGAGTAGTGACACATGTGCAACCTGAGGGAACGTAAAGCTTGTTCAGATCAATATTAAACGGGGATCAAATCAGGAGACACTGTGGGAGAAAGAAGAAACATCCCATGGAGAACCTTCACACCCATAACTCTCAGCAATGTCCTCCATGACTTCATCAGTCTCTCAGGTGTTTGAGCTCGTTAAGGTTTCTGCACAGCTTCTCATCCATGCAGATCAGTCACTCTAATGAAAACAGTGGTGCTGTGGGCTCCTCCGCTACCCTGTGGAACCCCATGGTGGTAATCACCATAGCAACCAGCTCTACATATATGTCAATAATTGTAGGCCTAGAGTAATGTTGAATATGATATGGTTGTCTAAAGTAATGCAGGTAAATAGCAACTTCTTGCTGTCTGGATCTCTGGCTTTCTGGCAGCAGGTGGGATTAACGTCCATCTCCTCATCGTTCCCAGACCTCTCAGCTCATCGTGGTTGAGGCTCCCACAGAGCTGGGCGTACTCGACTCCGCGGACGTTCAGGTGGACTAAATGCAGACGTCCCTGCAAAGCTCAATTTTTTACCACCCTTAGCTGTTGTGGATATTTTCTAGATGTTTGGTCTGATTGTGCTGGAACAAAGACTCCTTCCTGTCTCCTGCTCTCCAAACAACTACATTGTTCTCGGGCTGAACAGACTTGGTTCTGACTCTTAAATAATGAAGTGTTGTAAGCGAGCTCTGCAGAGAGTCAGACCCGCTGCTGCTGCTAAAAATACTCCCTGCAGATAAAAATAGTTCTGATTTCATGTTGCTGATCTCAGGAAACGTGAGCAGCTCTGCTTCTGGAACGGATCAAAACCAGTCGATCATGTTGAACCGCAGTTAATGTTGGTGTAGACGTGGATGAATATTAGAAGCTGTCGTATGTTTGATTTCTGAGCAGAACCCTGAACAGAACCCTGGAGGCTCCAACATGTTGCAATCAAAAGGTTACCCAGGTCTAAATCTACAGTGATTTACAGCAGAGGAACAGTAATAAAAATGAGATAAACAGGATTCATTTAACTTTCATATCTGGCTTTATTAGAAAAATACATGAAAATCTAACAGAGGCTCCTCTTTCTCTGAAAATATTGAACCTAATACATAAATCCATATTTCAGACACTCAGTCGGGTTTTATTGCTTTCAGGCGCTGCACCGTGCTCCTGCAGAGCAACCCGTTATCCTGCAGCTTCTCAGCTCAAAGCCAGGAGATCTGTATCAGACCGACATGATGACAGAGTCAGCCTGGCACAAATCTCTCCTGGTAGCTCTGCTGCAGACTCCCTGGATGTTCGAGGAGCTTTATGTCCTAACCAGCAGCTCTGAGATTTGTCCCTTGAAGACTTGGACTGCGCTGCCGTCAGGTGCTGGAGCTCATCCTTCAAGGCTTCTGAGTCTGACTTTCACAGAGCAGTAATGTGCTGCAGGCTCTTCTGAATGCTCTGAGACACCGTGTGAAAAGAAACGGACGGCTTGAGAAGGAAACAGCAGACAACCAAACTCAACCTCAGACGATATTTAAAGTAAATCATCTCACGTTGTTCTGAAGGACCTTTGGCCCAGTCTTCTCTCCGGTGGTGCTTCTCTTCATTGAGGTTTGCAGATGTTTGTTTCTGCTCAGCTCTCTGAAGATCCCACCTCTGCATTTTATCAGGTGGACGTCTGGACTTTGACTAGGCCAGATCTGCTGCTGTGTTTGTGCTCATTGTTCTGTTGATGACCCAGTTTGGACCAAGCATCTCTGGAATACTTTGTTGTACACGAGGAGTCCATGGCCCACTCAGTGACTGCAAGGTGTTCTGGTCCTGTGGCTGCAGAACGAGCACAAATCCTGACCCGTCCTCCACCGTGCCTGGCGGTTTGGGTTCTCCAAACCTGGGGGCTGTGCTCTATCTACTGCTGGGTTCAAACTGCCATGCTGGTTCAGATTGAGATGTGCTCATATAAATAAAGATGACGGGTTATAGACTAATATCCATCAGTTTAGGGTTCAGTGTTTTTCTAACTGTCCTGTCATGACCTTTGACCTGCTAACTCAGGCCTGTAGAGTCTGAGGTGGAGCTCTTGGGTTTTGCTCCTTTCTCTGTACTTCACATTTTGAGTGGATTTCCATGTTTCCTGTAAAGTTCTGTGTTAAACAGAGATAATTTGAAGCATTTTAAAGGTTTTTAATCAGATAATTTCTACAGGAAGCTGGAAGCTCATCACAGTTGAATTAATGTCCTGAAACGGGGAACATCTGACGTATCGACGTGTTTTTTCCAGATTTCTTGCTGAAATACCAGCGTTAGTAACAGTGTCATGGTTGCTCCATCAGTTCATGTCCTGCGTGATGAATCAGATGGTCCATTTTTATTCCTGTGTTGACTCAAAGTTTGGCTGGCTGTCACTGCGTGACGGGGATGAAGCAGTGGAGCTCAGATTGTGAGTAGGCCTCTGGTTATTATTCATCACGGAGCAGACGGGATGAACGAATCTCACCGCATCTGCTGCTCTGCTGTCACCACACGCCACCTTCATCCTGACCATTCATCGCCCCGATCTTCATACGTTGAACATCACGATGCATGATGACGCGTGTCCGGGCGCGGAGATGTTTGCCTGGTGTTTGGTCTCCTCGTCTCCATCTGTGCTGCTCCTTCTCCATCAGGCTGAGTCAGCAGCCAGTTTCTGAGGGTTCTGCTCGTGTTAAATGCTGCACAGCTGCTTCCTGTCCAGCTGTCAGCCGTGGTCAGCTGTCATCAGAAGACGGGACACAAACATGGAAGTGCTCTTTTTAGGACACCACTGAATCTCCATTCTTTCTCCTCATCACTAACCTACAGGGAAATATTGGCTTAATGTGAAAAACTTCTATATTTTTGTGTCAGAAAGTACAACTCATCTATTATATCCTTCCACCAAACTTAGAGTCCAATATTTCAACCTTTATTTTTTGTAGTTTTGATGATTCTGGCTGACAGAGAATGAAAATCCAAAATTCAGAAAACTAGAATTCTTCATCAGATCCATAAAAATTATATTTTAAACAGAGAAGCCAGGCTTCTCAAAACTATGTTCATTTCTAGGCAGTCAGTACCGGGTCTGGGCTCCTTTTGCATGAATTACAGCATCAATGCGGCGTGCCATGGAGGAGATCAGCCTGTGGTTCTGCTGAGGTGTTCAGGAAAGCCCGGTTTCCTTTGATAGCAGCGGCATTGTTGGTTCTGGTGTCACCTTGCTGACCAGGCAAGCACAGTAACACCATGGTCATTGGACCAGCTATTGATACCTTTGGCTGTGTGGGTCGGTACCAAGTCCTGCTGGAAAATGAAATCAGCATCTCCATAAAGTTTCTGTAGTACTGTAATATTTGTAGTACCTGTAGTATCTCTAGTACTATAGTACTGTAGTATCTCTAGTATCTCTAGAACTGTAGTATCTGTAGTACTTGTAGTAACTGTAGTACTTTAGTATCTGTAGTACCTGTAGTATCTGTAGTAACTGTAGTATCTCTAGTACTATAGTACTGTAGTATCTCTAGTATCTCTAGAACTGTAGTATCTGTAGTACCTGTAGTAACTGTAGTACGGTAGTATCTGTAGTACCTGTAGTATCTGTAGTAACTGTAGTATCTCTAGTACTATAGTACTGTAGTATCTCTAGTATCTCTAGAACTGTAGTATCTGTAGTACCTGTAGTAACTGTAGTACTTTAGTATCTGTAGTACCTGTAGTATCTGTAGTAACTGTAGTATCTCTAGTACTATAGTACTGTAGTATCTCTAGTATCTCTAGAACTGTAGTATCTGTAGTACCTGTAGTAACTGTAGTACGGTAGTATCTGTAGTACCTGTAGTATCTGTAGTAACTGTAGTATCTCTAGTACTATAGTACTGTAGTATCTCTAGTATCTCTAGAACTGTAGTATCTGTAGTACCTGTAGTAACTGTAGTACTTTAGTATCTGTAGTACCTGTAGTATCTGTAGTAACTGTAGTACGGTAGTATCTGTAGTACCTGTAGTATCTGTAGTAACTGTAGTACGGTAGTATCTGTAGTACCTGTAGTACCTGTAGTATCTGTAGTACCTGTAGTATCTGTAGTACTATAGTACTGTAGTATCTCTAGTATCTCTAGTACTGTAATATCTGTAGTACCTGTAGTATCTCTAGTACTATAGTACTGTAGTATCTCTAGTATCTCTAGAACTGTAGTATCTGTAGTACCTGTAGTATCTGTAGTAACTGTAGTACGGTAGTATCTGTAGTACCTGTAGTATCTGTAGTAACTGTAGTACGGTAGTATCTGTAGTACCTGTAGTATCTGTAGTAACTGTAGTACGGTAGTATCTGTAGTACCTGTAGTATCTGTAGTATCTGTAGTACACATGGATGGAGCGAAGCTCTGATCTTGTGAAGACGAGCCTCAGACTCCTGATCTCATTATTCTCTCTACATCTCTCCCTTCCCCGCCCACCGTATCCCAGGGTTCACATCAAACGGCGTGGAAGACGAGCCGCCATTAGAGACGGCGGCGAGGCGAGACCACAAACGCAACACAATGAGCGCTCATTAAACAACGACCGCCCTGCGTGTCTGAGTGTTTCCCCGTGTTGTTGTTTCTTGGCCGCAGACTTTTCAATTAGAGACCCGGTCTTCAGCGGAAGGCTGCTCTCACGCTGCTCTGCTGAATATTTCTCTGCTGTTTTCATCTACAGAATATTTCCTGTTCTCAAGGATCACTGAGTGCTCCAGAGCAAACGCATCCATCTGCTCTGCTGGAGCCAACTCTCATTTATTATGCAGCATGTTTGCCGACCCTAACCCTTACACGGCGGTGGCTGCATCATGCTCTGGGGTTGCTTTCATCACATCCAACTAGAGTTAGTCAGCTGGAGGGACTAATGAACAGTTCTGCTAGTTTTGGCCCAAAGCCTTCAGGTGTCGAGGATGAGGAGGGGTTTCATCTTCCAGGATCTCAGTGGGTCCAGGCTGACGTCGAGATAAAATCAGAAAATGTCTTCATCAGAAGGAAGTTCTATCCAAAGTCCAGAACTAATTCTGACAGGAGATCAGAAGTGTCCTCCTAGTCAGAGAGAGCTGGAGATCTTTGGTTCAGGACGTGAGACGCTGATTGTCTCCTTCCAACCAGGACTGAACGATGAAGTTAATTCAGGAGATGTGAAGCAACCTTTCATTTAACACACTGACAGACGCTGACCAGTAAGAAGATCCCGGCTTGACTGGGACCTTCTTACTGGTTCAGGATGGTTTCAGTTTTAAGTTCAGGTGGTTACAACACGTCATCTCAGGTCCATTTACAGGACCAACCGATCCGGTTCATATTCATAAATATATAATCAGATCAACCCATAGACCCTTTCAGTTTCATCTCCACAAGCTCCAGTTCAGTGGATCTCAGCACCATCTCTCAGATGTCCTCACCATCACTGCGTCCTCCACCCACCCAGACATTCATTGGAAGGCGACGCCAGACTGAGAGGAGCTTCCAGGGTTTCTCTCCGAGTCTCCACGGCGACCAAGATGCTCCTCGGTCAAAGAGCAGAAGGATAACGAGACATTCCAGACCCGCGGATACCATGAAGCACAATTACTGTGACGGTCTGTGTGACTGGTACCGGCCCAGGATCCATTTCAGGGAATCAGGCTGAACAACAACAACATGTTGGAGAGGAAGCAGAACCTGAAGTTCTGTCTTTAATTTAACTCAACTCTGTGTTGATTCAAACATTTAAGGAAACAACAAATAAAATAAACAGTAATGAATAAAATATCAAACCAAATAAGATATAGCGTTAGGAAATCAAAGAAAAAAGCTAAACTTAAAATCCAATCTAAAAATACAAAATAATATAACAAAAAATGAATAAAAAAAGCAAAAATTTATAAAATAGTAGTGAGCGATTATCATTACTGCCTTGCATCCAGGACAGAAATACAACAAAATACATATACGTATTTTTTAAATTATTGTTGTTTTATGATATTTGATCATTTTCCCCAAATTTGTATGATTATTTTCTGACGTTAACAGATGTTTGAAGTTTCTAAAAGAAATGCTCTATAGGACAGAGATAAAAATATAAATGCTTTGAAATTCATAACGAATCAGCTGAGATCCAAAGAAAGGAAGCGATGAAGAACGATGGTCTCCGTTAAACTGCTGTAGCTGTTTTTCCTGATAAACTCGCTGCACCATGAACGCATCAAACAGCCAGATGGAGTCATTTTTATCAGCAGAAATCAGATTCTCTCTGTTTTTATGAGACAAAAACAAAACTACTGACAAACTTTTACTGCAGAGATGCACATTTTTCATAAAAAGATTGTATCACTCAAACACGGCTCTGAATAATAGTTGTTACGTTGTTTATGGGTCATTCAGGACCTTTCTTGCAGCGATGGACCATCACAAGAACACAAAAATATTTCTTGTTGGATGGAAACTTTCCCAGAAAGGTTCATAAACCTGGACCGGATCCTTTCAAATGATTGAACTGGACCGTCTAACCTGGACTGGTGCTGTGTAGGAGCTTCAGGCGACGAGGCTGCGACGAAGAAACCACCAGGGATAAATGTGTCTCACCTTCTCAGCTCATTTGTTTCCTGTCTGTGTGGGAGAAGGAGGGCGAGGACCGGACGGAGAACATGTTCAGTGTCAGGCTGGGCGGAGGAGACAAAGGTCACAGATGTTCTTCTTCTGATGTGCAACAGGAAGAGGAGACTCAGCTATACGGAGGACAAACCTTAATGATCTGTCTGCTGCACAGTTTGAATCCATGTTTCTGGTTCTGGTTCTGCTCAGATGTGAGGCTCAAACGGCCTTCAACCTGAGCTCCAGGTCAAATATGTTGATTTATTTCTGCTCCTGAAGATGTTGAAACATCAAGAACAGCTACTCATTTCCGAAAATACACCTTCTAACCCACATCATCTATAAACTGCTAATAATTTTCTTCTCAATATGAACAGAACTTCCTGGTCCAGTTCGGATTTCCTTAGATTTTTCTTCCAAAGTGATTCTGGTCCATAATTCTCCAGGCTTTGAAGCTCTGTCAGAGCTTTTCCTCGGAATTGGTGTATTTTTCATGCAGCACAAATAAACTAAAACCCTCAGCAAACAAAATGATTTCAGAAATGTAAAAAGTCTTTGAGATATTTATAAAGAGACAAACACCATGAACCCAACCTGCTTCATCTAGAACATCCGAGACCTTCGTCTCCGTCCAGCCTCTTCATGAAACCTGTAGATAATTCAGCACAAGTCTGATTTATTGATGTGTAAAAAGCCTTAAATTTTATTGCAGCAGCAGAATCATCTCACACTGATTAGCTTTTTATCTGAGGTTTATTTATCCAGGGGAAACATTAAGAAATGATAGAGTTCTACTGAATCACCTCTGCCACGATCACCAGTACGTCTACCAGAATAATGCAGCAATAAAACATTGTTTTACTTCACTTTAGTTTGAAATTCATTTGAGCTTTGAATCTTCTAAGTACTGATCCGGTTCTTCCTGGATCCCTGGAGTAGAAATCTGACCCAGAGGCCGGTTCCTTTCAGCCGCTGCCCAGTAGACTCCAGGTTCATCTTCCAGTGAGGACGAAGGCTAGGAAGCTGAAAACATGTCCAGAGCTCACTGCTGAAGGACGGCAGCAAAGAGTGGTAGCTTGGTGGTCACCATAGCAACCATCAGACGCTACATAACGAGCCTTTTCTGTCCTACCATCACAAACATAACCATGTGGCGTTGGCTGAACTCTGCTGCGACTTTAACTAGACCTGTGAGCTTCGCTCCAAAAAGACTCAAACCAAGCTGGACTTTAACTGGACCTGTGAGCTTTGGTCAGATGAGACTCAAACTGCGCTGGACTTTAACTAGACCTGTGAGCTTTGGTCAGATGAGACTCAAACTGAGGTTTTCAGCAACAAACCCTTTCAGGTGGGTCTAAAGTGATACATAGGCTAAATATGTGGAGAAAGCACCTGATGTCCACAGTTAAGTTCGGTGAAGGATCTGTGATGCTGTGGGCTGTTTTCCCTGTCAAAGATCCTGGGAGCCTTAGAGTGCATGGAGTCAATATCAGGACATTTGAAATAAAAATCGCCATTGGGTCTTTTAGCAGGATAATGGTTCAACACAGAGAAATTGACCTCCTGCCATGTTCTTCTCAGTCCTTAGATGGTATAGAGAAGAAGGCTCCAGAGAGGAGTCATGACTCCAGACCGCCTGGAACACAGGTGTAAATTTCTGGACCTTGAAGGCCATTGTCCAGCAACTTTGAATTTGTCTCCACTTCATCACACCTTTGGATCATTATCAGGATTCTGTAGAACCTGACTACGTGCTGTGGAGGGAGTTCAGCCATTAGATTCAGGTGTGTTGGACCAAGGACACATCTAGTCGTTGCAGGACACCAGCCTTGAAGCCTGGAGTTTGAAACCCCTGATTTAAAGAGATTAATTGTCTGTATTTTCATACCTTGGGAATGTTATAGACGATGGAGTGTTGTCCTGTCTGCAAACATGGAGGACCTACCTGACATTTACAGCAGAGACATCAGTAACTTTTATTGCTGGTCAGCTTCCACACGTCCATCATTCAGTCTGTCCTGTGTTAGTCCATCACTGTGTGGTGTGGTCTAGGTCTAGAGTCTGGAGCTAGCATCTCTGCAGACCCCACACGTCCTGGACACAAACTGTTTAGACTTTTACCATCAGGTGGCGCTACAGAGACAGTTTCTCCCCCCAGCCTAAGTCAGAGGGTCTGGATCCTCCACAGGCGTATTGGCATTAATTCAACGTTGTCTTTCTCTCTAGAAAACCACTGTATTTATACATATTTACATTAAAATGCTTTTATTTCCCAACATTTGTTTTTACATATTTCTACTTAAAATGTCGTCATTGTGAGGAATCAGGAACTGAAGCCAAGTTTCTTGTCTTTCTGCTGAAAAACGACTGATTCTGGTTCTAACTTTGGACCCGGTGAAAATGATTTATTTTTTAACGTGGAGACTTTCCCCACTGAATAAATGGACTCAAACTGAAGGTTGAATGTTTCTAAATAATTTACTGTTATATTTTGCTGCTGCGATAAAGCATTTATTAATTTTAAGGCTTTTTATACATCTTTACTAAGGGTTAATGTGGCCATCAGTGGAGCTTGCTCATTAAATGGTGACTAAGGAACAACTTGAACAAGAATTTTAAAATCAAAAGTTTTTTATCATTAAAATTAAATTTCTGTGTTCTTCAAATAGAGCAAAAAGAACAACAATACAGAGAAGGAATCATTTCAGTGTTTCAGTTTGATGAAATAAAACAGAAACTTTTGTATCAGATGCTCTGAACTCCAAACTGAACTCCTCAGTGTGTTAAAGTCTAAGCGCCCTTAATCCAGCCCTAATGAGACAGACTGAACTGCATTAAAGTTGGATTAGACAGAAACCTCCTGGCGTATTTCACTGCAGGACACTTTTAAGCACCTTTCTGCTGCCGGCTCTCTGTGATTGAAGGAAACATCTCCTCTGTTTGACCCGGCAGCTCTCTGTTAAAAGCTGCACCTTCAGATTCCCGTTTGAACCGTAAAGCTCTGACAAATGTCACAGAGGCTGTTGGAGGTTTTTAGTCGTTTCTCTGCAGCTATAACGAGGCAGCAAGGACCAGGAAGAACTTAATAAATAAAGCTCACCCTGGATTTACGTTTTCACACCTGTTTTTAATTAATGCATGTTAACAAGCTAAATAATAAGCCTAACATAATTAGAGGCAGGTAATTGGCAGGACAGCCCTCTGCGTGGAATGAAGATGGAGCAGCCAGGCATGAATAGATCAGAGACGAGACGGAGATGATCAGACTGCAGCTGATGAACACCTTGAATCAGCTGCTGTAACCAGCCAGCCCTGTAAGTCATCAGAGTAATTAGATTTCAGGAAGCTGCAGTGCTCCAACTCTCTGCCATCTAATGAACAGCATCAGCAGTGGACATCCTGCAGCTTCACATCAAGGTGGTCAGAGCAGAACCGACCTGAAAGCTGATGTGAAAGACTGAAGAGACGTTCCGCTGAGTGCACACAGGATATGGATATTAGTTCAGGAAATTAAGGCTATTTAGAGGTGCTTCTGGACAAAGTAGCAGAGGAGCAAGTGGACTGACACCAGGAGTCATTGTTTGCCTTCAGAAGTGCTGCTTGAAAATTGAGAACATTTTTCCAGCAAGAAAGTTTTGGCTTCCCTTTAAGTCTGAGACTCAAAGTTCACCTGCAAGATTACCACAAAACCCAAAGCAGATATTTAAACTAAAACCACTGGAAACTGCTGCAATCAGCTCCTCTCAGTCTGAGATCATGGTTCTGAACCAGAAAATGGTGGACTGTGCCCTCTGGGTTTGGGGTCAGAATCCGATTTATTGGTCAAGGTTGTCTGCACAAACACTGAATTTGCCTTTGGTTTCAAGCGCTCACAGGGTGATAGACTTTAGGGGAAAAAATATAGATAAATTAATTAGCTCTATTACACTATGTTGCCAAACGTATTTGTCTACTTTTAAATGTATATGAACTTTGATGACATCCTGTTCTTAATCTATAAGGTCCAGTTTGTCGATGGACCCACCGTTGCAACTTTAACCGTGTTGTTAAGGATGGTGAGGGGAGGGAGTGTCGGTGGAGTTCTCCGGAAGTCCACCATCATCTCCACAGTCTTGAGTGCACCCCAGCCTCACCTGCTGCTGCTGGTCCTTCAGGATGCTGGTGATCCACTGAGAGGTGGCGCCTGGCACTGCGAGCTGGGTGAGCTTCTGGTGGAGGATGTCTGTGTTGAGGATCCTGAAGGCCAAGCTGAAGTCCACCGACAGGAAGCTGATGTATATAGCCGAGTTGATGCAGGATGAAGTGTAGTCCCAAGCTGACTGCTTCATCTGCCGAACCTGTTTGCCCATAGACAAACTGCAGGAAGTCCAGCAGGGGGCCTCTAATGTCCTTCAGGTGCTTCAACACCCGTTGCTCAAAGGATTTTATGACCACAGACATCATGACGACAGGCCTGGAGTCATTTAATCCTGTGATGGTGGGTTTCTCTGCCTCAAGGAGAGGAGTATAAGTGTCCTTGTGTCTTCTCCATGAGTGATGGAAGGATGGAACAAGAGACTGCAGACGAAATTGGGTTTTTTCTGCAGTCACAAGGATGCTGCTTTAGTCTGTTCTGGTGAGCAAAGAAATGAGCCAGAAAGCTCACGATTTACCAGTCCGTCAATGTTACAGCCCTCATCCGTGGTCCTGGTTTCTGGGTGATGACCGAAAGAACAAGATCCCAGATACAAGCGGCCAAAATGAGCTTCCTCCTGAAGGTGGCCAGACTCCCCAGCATGAGGATGAGGAGCTCCGTCATCTGGGAGAGTTCAAAGTAGAGACACTTCCTCTCCGCATCGAAAGGAATCAATTGAGGTGGTTCAGACATCTAGTCAGGATGCCTCCGGGCTCCGGGCTGGCTTCTTTTGGAGGTTTTCTGGGTACGTCCCACTAGGTGGAGACCCAGAACTCTCTGGAAGGACTGTACATCCTGTTTGGTCTGGAAACTATTTTGGATCCCACAGAATGAGCTGAAGGGTGTCGCTGGAGAGAGAAATGTCGGGGTTGCTCTTCTCGATTCAGTGATAAACTGGATGGATGGATGGATGGATGGATGGATGGATGGATGTTGCACTCATTATTAGGCTGAGAAGAAACTGCATCTCCTCATCAACCTAAGGAGGGTTATAAGGTCATCATTCTACAGAGAGAAAGACAGCTGCCAGTCTTCCCAGGAATGGATGTCCCAGAAGATTCAGCCCAAGGTCAAAGCATGAAGCTCAGAGAAATGAGCCAAGACCTATGAGCTCCATCTCAAACAGACCCTCAGTTACGAGGTTAAAGGTAATGACAGGACAGTTAGAAAACACCAAACAGGTATGGCTGTTTGGAAGGGTTGAGCTGCCACATGCTGAATAGAATGGAAATTTGCTTCTGTCCTTTGACAGACGAGACCAAAGTAGTAGTAGCATATTTTCCCATAATGCACAGCAGCATGCTTAAAGAAAACAATCACAGCATACCCGTCAGGCACGGTGGAGGAGGGCTGGTGATTTGGGCTTGTTTTGCAGCCAAAGGAACTGGTCACCTTGCAGTGGACTAAACTCCTCTGTAGACCAAAGTATTGAGAGTCTATCCGTCTGACAGCAGAAACCAATGCTGAGGGCTACAGCTGCTGAAGGAGGTTCTACTAGCCTGTGGATCAGGGGGTGTACTTAGTTTTTACAATGTCCATATTGGGCCAGGTATTATAGTGTAGCAGCATCTTAGTTGCCTTCACTCTGCAGAACGTTTAACCAATTGGTTGTAATCCAGGTGGTGTCTGTTATGGAGAACTTTGCAGGGTCTTCATCCAGTGTGACGTGGTCTAATTAAAGCAATGAGGAAGATAAGAAAGTATCTGCTCATACTGACCATGACATGTTGCTGCAGAAAACCTTTTCCTTTATGTTATATGTAAATATTGGTGATTGTCGTGCTACACCTGCTGGCAGTTCCAAAGAACCACTGCAGATGCTGTGAAGGTCACAACACGGCTCAGTCCATTTGGACAAAAGTCTTCATGTAGGTCTGAGCAAAGTGAGGACAACAGGAACAGAGCCATGATGGCAAAATACCAAGTGGAAGAGGATGATGATGTAGATGGCCTCAGCGTTTGAGGAAACAAACGGCAAATGATGCTCACAAACAACAGGCCTGATAGTGATGTCCATCACATGATCACAGGAGGCGATTGGTTGGTCATTACCGGCGGATGGATGGGCCGGCAGAATGAGAGGCAGACTGCAGGCATAAATTAGAGTGAATAATCTCTGAATCAGACTTGGATGATGCATTTAATGTCCCGATAGGCCCCAGCTTCATATAGATGATGCTTTTAAGCAACTGTCACCATCACAACATGAGTCAGGAAGGGTCGTGTTGAAGCTAGAAATAAATAAAGTGTTCCTGAGTCACGAATGTTTCACATCTTTACACTGGGTCAGTTGCTTGGTCAGTTTGTTCTAAAGAAAGCAGATTGTCATTAAAAGCACACTGGGTTGTTTGTAAGGTGTAGTTTGGTTAATGGTTGTTAAAGTTAATATTTGTGCATAGCCACCTGATCTCATTGAGCTACAGTCTCTACAATCTTTTAGCTTTTCTTTCAGTTTCTTTCTTATGAAAATGTATTTTTCAGAACTCCATGTTTTATGAAGTAAACAGATTATTTTATTCTAAAAAGTATTAAATCACATTCTCATCATACTAATCAAATTCTTTGATTAGTAACTTCTGTTTGCAGAGATCTTCAAAATTCACCTGTCAGTTATCTCCAATTATCCTGTTATAAAACAACAGCAAAGGTATTTGATATGAAGATTAAGAGAAAAAACTCCTCAGATGAGAACCTAAATTTCACCAACATTTCCCCCAAGACGCATTCAGGTTTATCATTTCTAAAGGACGATCTGACTCAGGAGGTACAGCAACCAACAGTCTTCATCTTCTGAGGAAGACCTTACAGAAACAGCATTCTAATGTTAGCTTGTTTCCTCTCAAGGTTCATAAATACTGTTGCTGACAAAATCCTCTTTTTGGACACGAGGACCCTGTAGATGCATTAGACAGCTTTATTGGTACTTGGTGGGGTTGTTTTATAGCTTTGCATGGGCTGAACCGAGCTGGTGGCAAAGAGTACGTTAAGCTACCAATGTGTTGTCCTGCAGCATTTACTAGAAAGGACGCCCCATCCGCCGGGCGGATGCACAGCACAGTCATCTAAAATTTAGGTCAGGCTATCGAACACCTTACAAGTCCTCCTCAGATGTTCCATCAACTTCCTATAACGTCGTTGCTCCACTCCTAAAGCCAACACATAAACCCCATGCTGGCCCAATCTAGATCTACCAGCTCCTGGCAAATCAATCATTTTACATCCTGGTTGCTGGTCTAGATCTGCGCTAACTTATTCTGGATAACCTTTAGAAGCTGTGGACCAAAGAGGAATGCAATAATCCAACAAACAGTCGGGACTTCAACCCAAGTCAACATGAACCTAAATCTGCTCCATGATAAGGCTCCATGCTGCGAAGTCGATCTGTCAGCTGCTGGAGGAGAAAGATCAGAATCAGATTATCCTATAGAGATGGAGCCTGTTTGATAAAGAATATTTATCATTTTAAAACAGTCCTCAAAGAATTCAACATGAAAAGTCGGACTAGTTGGAACAGCAGCTCGAACTTGACTTTTAGTCCAGGTTTTTCATCTGATAATTGAAAGGTTTTACATATTTAGTTCAAATTAAAAGCTAAACTACAGTAGGTACAGAGACAGCTGCCTGGTCCTTTCCGCTTGGTGTCCATCTTCCTAGAATAACTTAATGTCCTCCATACAGGTTTATTTTAAAAGACTCGTCTCTCATCTATTTCTACCAATGCACTCTCTGATTTTATTCTGCAGCCGTTCATTCCTCAGGGATTCACCTGCGTGAGGTGTGTGTTTGATGCAGTTAAAGCACAGTGAATCATTAATATGACTCTCTGTGCAGATGAGGTCTGACTCTTAACTCATCAGAGAGAGGATGGTTTGGTTGCATGAGTTCCTATAATCCAACACTGCAAAGAGAAAAACCTCCTACAGCCACCAGGGTTTAGTCCTCAGAGATGCTCACAGACTGTTTCTTTCCTCTCCCTTAGTCTAATTAACAGGTCAGATATCTTTATTAACGGACTGTGCTCTGTTCATTACAGAACCTTCAGGTTGAGCAAAGCTTTTGATGTAATTAATCAGGTCTGATGGAGCTAAAACCGTATAAATTGTCTTAACTTGACAACAAGTGGGTAGCAAGAAAGGTGAAAACTAAATATGTTCAGTTCAAAATGCCTGTTTGCACTGGAGTTTCATAGTTTTATTAATTTAATGAGATAAAGTCCTATTTAAAGTTAGACAAACTTTCGTACATGATGTCATGCCATAGTTAAACATGACATTGTCGTGTCGGCGCGCTGTCATCTCCGTTACGTCTCTGCTTCTTTCTTATTCTCTTCATTTACTTGAGCTGTAACGCCGTCACTCGCTGGTACCTGCAGACAAATAACACATCAGTTAGAGCCAATCACCACTCATCTTGGAAGACAACACCAGCTTTATTACTTTATTACTCAACTGTTAAAGCTAGGATCTAAAGCACTCCACACCAAACTGATGCAAGAATGGCTGCTAATGAGATTTTAGTTGTACCTATTTGTGTTTAATCAGCATTTCACATCATCACATAATAGTGTGATTAGTATTTATTTCCTAACTTTTATATCGTCATCATTTTTGTTAAACATCTCTCCATCAAACACTAAATAAATGTCACTTCCTTATTAGCACCACCTGGTGTTGGACGTCTAGTATCTTGTTTATGTTGTATTTATATATTGATAGAAGTGGTGGATGAAGTTGGGGCCAATTTTTTTTGGAACAAGCACTAATTTCTAATTTTATTTTGATAGCAGATGTGCCTCATGGGTAAATGCAATCAGACAAATAATCCTTCAGTCACAACCAACCACCGCTGTCACCTTGAAGAGGTCGTGCACATGTTATTACTGACTTTTATTAGGGGCATTTCCGAAAATACGCAGATCAAGATGCTATCTGAAGCACTCCACGCCAAAGTAATGCATGACTGGTTGGTAATAATGTCCTGAAGGAAGTTGAATAACCACCTGCATATTTTAATGCATGTTTATGCATATTTAATGAAATGTGTGCACAGGAGGTGCTTGTTTTTGCTGATGATGTAGTAGGGCAGAGCGAGTGCGGTAGTATGGCAAGCACATTGTCATATAATAGAGTCCTGGTGGCAAGTTGTTTAACTGTTTCTTGGATGTATTTAATATCAGGCATAATTTTGATTAGGTACTCTAGTGAACTCTGAGTAATTTAGTTTTTAGCAACTGCTGCAGAGTCCAAACATTCACTATTTTGTAGCCTTACAGAAGTTATTCACTTTTGCACCTCATGAAGTTGCATTAATTTGGGACCAAATTAATGTTAAGACTTTTTTTTAACAAGATGCTAGTTGTGGAGTTAATCGGGCAGAAAGTTGCCTGTAGGGAACGGTTTATCTCAGAGTTTATAAAAATGTTTTAAATGTTTTCCATTTAAAAATGAATTTAGCTGTACAGAACTCTTGCCTTACGGTTTATGGACTGTTATCTCAGGGTTGCTGTGTTAAAATACGTTTGAATTCCCATTAAAGTGGTTCTTGTTTCACTAGTTTGTATCAAAACCCTAAAAAAGCCATCAGAAACTGAAAATGGGCCCATTGAGGCTATTTAAAAATGGTTACTTAGGAATTCAGCTGCTCAACATAAAATAAATTCAAGGCCTTCAGAGTTTTTCCAGCTAAAATTAAAATATTTAAATGTTAAAATAAGAGGTAGAATGTATAAAAGCTGATCTTTTATCTGCTGTGTCTACATGCTGAAATCTACACTCACTGACTGGACCACAGATAGAACAGTGATCCACCACAGTCACCAGTAGATTCAAGTTTTATTACAATAAAATAAAATAAAAGACTACAGCCTGAGAGCAGGATCTGGCCCCACAGAGGGAATATGGGAACTCTAGATTAGTCCTAAAAGCCTCTTGTGAGACGACTGTTTGTCCAAAAGACAACAAGACCGTGAGAAGTGTTTGTTCAGGGAAAACCTTTAAAGAGTGAAAATAATCACATCTGAGAGACAGATTCTAGAAATCTTCAGGTAAAACTTAGCTTTTTAATATTTTCAAGTCCATGAAGTTCTAGACTAACAGTTGAACATAAATGAAAACGTTTGAGGACTAAAAACGAAAAGTTGGACCAAAGTCTCAAATAAGTTTATGGATGAAAATGAAACTAAAGTGACTTCCAAGTCTGGAAATCCACCAGTAAAGCTGAACAAACACTGAGGACAATAAAAGACCAGACAGACGAGGAGCAAGTGATGAAGATCTGATGTAGATTAATGAGTTTATGTACTTAACAAAGAATAGGACAGGTGGAGAGATAATGTTCAAAAACAAGGAAATCAGGAAAATCAACGGCAGCTGAGAAATTGAACAAACTAAACTCAAAAAGATTCCCAAGAATAAAAACAAACATCAAGCAGAAACTAGCCAAACCAGAACCAGAATCCCATAAATTGTCCAGTAAGACACGTCTGCAACCAATATGGGACAAACCTGTTATTTTCTGACTGTTTTATGTAAATCCCTTTCATTATCGCAAACATTACCTTCGTATATTTTATGTTTATCTGCATAAAAATTGCTTCAGACGAAAAGATACTCTGATATGGACGAGTTTATGTCTTCAACCTGAGGATACCTTCACATTCCTGTCTGTGTTGGAGGTGGACAGATGGAGAGGCAGTCCCACACACACACTTCTCCATGAGTGTTGGCGAGCTCACGGTGGCGTTTGTGTTGAGGTGTGTTTGAGTTCAGGGGATTTCTATCCTTCTGTTGGCCACTGACTCGTGTCTCATTATCCAGTTCCTGGTCCAGTTTGTCCCCCCGTATGGTCCCCAGTTTTAATTAAAGCACTGAGCTGGAAGTGGGGGTCAAATGAAGGGTCAAACGCTGTCCTGGTAGCACAACGACGGGAATAAAGAGCTGAAGGAAAACTGCCAGAGTTGTTGATGAGGTCTCTGATTGAGTCCAGAGTGTTCGTCAGTAATTAAAACTGTTCCTCAGGATGTTTTTCAGTCAGATGAAGTCAAAGAGGCTGAGAGAAAGTTTAAAATCTGAGTTGTGGTTTTAGGCTGCTGTGTGTCATCACTAGTCTTTCTGTCTCCTTGTTTTATAAATCCTCTAAGAGTCGTTGCATACGGCAGTAGTACGTGGTGAACCGGGGGGGTTCATTGCCTGCCCTCTGATCAATACAACCAGACCTGGTAACCTGGTGAAATTGGCTGGTAGGTTTCAGGGAGGACTCTGGTCCCGGCTGGTTCTGAGGGACGTCACCTCTGGCATGATATGTTCAGACCATCCTCTCTTTAGAGATTTTCAGCTGCTTCCCTCAGGAAGTCGGTATAAAGTGGCTGCAGTGAAGACAGAGAGAAACAGAGCCTCGTTTTCATGCTTAAAAACATTAAACCAATAGCGTCGTTGCCTGTTTTTTTGCACATTGTACTTTGTTGCTGCTCACTGATAAAACTTGGGCTCTTCTATTCTTTGTTTTATGATTAATAGAAAGTATGGGTTCAGTTTCCCATTGTGGACTAAGGTTACCATTGAACATACAGTACAAAGCTACAGTCGAGCAGCACAATGTCAGGGCTAAACTAGAAGAACAGAGAAAATATTATCGATCCTTTGGACTTTATATTTCGTCGCTCAGATGTTCAGTTTGTATTCTATTATTTAAGTGTTTTTCTATCGCTGCCCTTGTGTTTGGTTTATAGTCTTAGTTTTACCATTTAGTAGATTCTTTGTTTTATGATGGTTTCCCACTTCCTGCTCCCCCACCGCTGCAGCACATCCAGTTAATCACCCTCACCTGTCTGATGCTACCTGTAATCACGCCCCTTATATTTATATTCTCCTTGGGTTCTTCAGTCATTGTCAGATCCTGGTTGTCATCATGCATATCTCACCATTTGCTCCTCCCCCTTTCCCTTTGTGTCTCCTGCAGTTTTTCCTATTTCACTGCGACTCTGCCTGCTTCCTGCTTGCGTTTGGGTCCAACTCACCTTGGAGAGAGTTTTCTGGGACATCGCTCCTTTTAAGATTAGCCGCTGTTTTGAATAGTTGTGAACTTTATTTGTGTAGAAGTACAAGGAGCTTTACTAGAGAAGCATATAATTATAAAAACACAAAATATAATTCGTATTTTAATGTATTTGTTTAAGTAGCATTTTTAGCCCAGTAAAATGAGCTGTTATTGTTTCCCTGTCATCCACTGGCATTGCTTTGCAACCAGGAGTTGACCTTGTCTGCACACAGACTACACTTATTAGCCTGGAATGCTGTGACATTATTCCCACAGTGTTTTAAATAAATACAGTAATCTACAATGTTGACCAAAATTAAATGTGTTTTAAATATAAAATGTGATCTGAGTCCAGTACAGCAGCCAGAATCTGATTCACTCGTATTTCACCGAAAACCTTTTAACCGTCGCTGCCTTTCACTTTTTTACTTTTTTCTGACCTCACCAGCCGCTGCAGCTTCCTCATTATTCCTCCTATAATCTCCAGTGGCGTATGGGGACTGTTGATTATCACCGTGTGGTTGACGAAGGGTCTTAACCTCCACTAAATACAGGATCAGGCTGCTAAGAAGTGAGAACAGCTCCACCTCCAGCACCTCACCTCACCAAATCCGGACCTTTTCCCGGTAATCCGGCTGTAATTACCGGCTGATCTGTGCAGCATGGTGGATCTGTGCGACCAGCAGGAAATGTGTGTGTTTTTAACGGCTTCATTTAAATCAGCAGGAGCAGGATGCAGTTTATGGAAAGGTCTGCGTCATCCACCTGAATACTCATCAGAGTGTAATTTTCGAGTGGGATTTGAGTTAAAAACAAACATTAGGAAAAGGAATCATGAGTCAAGTGTTTGCGCCCACTGAGGCAGGAAGAAAATGAGTTTGGAGAAAACAGAATGATTTTTCTAAGGAAAAAAGGGAGTTATTTTCTTCCTTCAACCTGTTTAACAACAAACATGATGCAGGCGTTGGTTCAAATTGCACTTTTCAACCAGATCTTATTATTTTACTTATTATCTTTAACTTATTCACGTTTTTTTATTTTTAAGTCATCATGCTCACATTGCTGACCTTGTAACAGAAACACAAACACCTCAGCCACAGTTACTGTTTTTACTCAGTAAATGAACAAATTCATGCTTAATGTTTCACTTAAACTGATTTATAACTTGCTTTATCTTATTTTAAAAGCAAAGTGGTCTGATAAGGAGCATAAGTTATTGGGAGAAGTGGTCAACCCTGTAACTGCAGGCTAATGTTTGTGAAGCTTAATCTCATCAGAAACTAAGAAGCTACAAATGACCTGCGTAGGTTCAGCTACAGAGCACATTTAAAACAACATTTAGAACCCATGACTCACCAGAATACAAACGACTGAAATGGGCTTTCTTCATCAAAAAGCTTTCATTCCCAGATGGTTACTTGATCCATAAATAAAAACATATTTTATGTTCTAACTAATCCTTGATCCTAATATACATGCTCTATTCAAACCAGGAGTGCTTCAGAGGATGTCCCAAACACCTGTGTACAACACGGGCATGTCTATGAGTCTATGAGGAAGTTTTATTTTTAAAAAAGTTATGTTTTAAAAATAACAATAAAGCTTCAGTTCAGGAGCAATAAAGGATTTCCTGTTAAAAAAATAAAATAAAATCCTGAAACCCCCCACCCAACCACTCACACCCAGACACTGATCTATAATCACTGGTGTGAACCCGAGTGTTGCCTGGTTACTAATCAGTCTGCATAATTTATATTGACCTCATAACTAATTCAGGAGCGAGGTCCGAAAGGAGGCGGCTACAGCTTCCACGTATTGTTTCCATCAGGATCCGTATTCATTACTGGAGGCTGATTGAAAGCAGTGCTCACTCCTGAGGGGGAGTTCATGTTTCTGAGTGCAGACATGTTGTCAAACCAAACGTTTCTGGACAAAAATTCATTTCTCATTGCTTTTGTAGAAAGTTCTGCACGGCAATGATGAAGGAAGAAATAACTCTGTGAGCTTCTGTTTCAGTTGAACTTCTTAGAAATCGTCTGGCTTTCCTTATATTTACGTCACAACTCTCATTTTATAGAGGAGTAAAAACCAAAGAACAGGTCAGTCAAGCTGCTATTAACAGGAAACACTTTGTCCTCAATGTCAAAGAAACTGGAGTCCATGAAAAGTTTTCAGCTTTAAAAATTTGAAAAATACTAAAAGAAATTTGCTGTTTTAGTCTGTTGATGATGAAATAAAGTAAAACCAGAGTAGATTCAAATAAAATGTAGTTTTACGGTTTTGTTTGGTTAACAGAAACGTAAAGAGAGCAACAAACTAAAGAGCCCACAAGCATTTTTCATGCTTTTTGATAGAAATTATTCAGTTTCTTTTTTAACTGTAGTTTTTTATTAACTTCATTATAAAACAGTGTCCAATTGAGGTGGTGTTCAGTGTTTCTTCTCTTTCTCTCATTTTAATGACAACATATCATCCAGAAAATTTGATTCTCCAAAAACAGAGTAAGATTAAATGTATAGCGTTAATAGTACGTCGTCTTCCGCTTATCCGGGACCGGGTCGCGGGGGCAGCAGACTCAACAGAGACGCCCAGACGTCCCTCTCTCCAGACACCTCCTCCAGTTCCTCCAGGGGGAGCCCAAGGCGTTCCCAGGCCAGCCGAGAGACATAGTCCCTCCATCGTGTCCTGGGTCGTCCCCTGGGCCTCCTCCCGGTGGGACGTGCCTGGAACACCTCCCGAGGAAGGTGTCCAGGAGGCATCCGGTATAGATGCCCGAGCCACCTCAACTGGCTCCTCTCGATGTGGAGGAGCAGCGGTTCTACTCCGAGCTCCTCCTGGATGGCCGAGCTCCTCACCCTATCTCTAAGGGAGTGCCCGGCCACCCTACGGAGGAAGCTCATTTCAGCCGCTTGTATCCGGGATCTCGTTCTTTCGGTCATGACCCAAAGTTTATGGCCATAGGTGAGGGTAGGAACGTAGACCGACCGGTAAATTGAGAGCTTTGCTTTTCGGCTCAGCTCTCTCTTCACCACAACGGACCAGCACAGCGCCCCCATTACTGTGGCAGCCGCACCGATCCGTCTGTCGATCTCCCGCTCCATTCTTCCCTCACTCGTGAACAAGACCCCGAGATACTTAAACTCCTCCACTTGAGGCAGGAACTCCCCTCCAACCTGAAGAGGACAAGCCACCCTTTTCCGGTCGAGTACCATGACCTCGGACTTGGAGGAGCTGATCCTCATCCCAGCCGCTTCACACTCGGCTGCGAACCGCCACAGCGCATGCTGTAGGTCTTGGCTAGAGGGGGCCAGCAGGACCACATCATCTGCAAAAAGAAGAGACGAAATCCACTGGTCCCCAAACCCGATCCCCTCCGGCCCTTGGCTGCGTCTAGAAATCCTGTCCATAAAAGTTATGAACAGGACCGGTGACAAAGGGCAGCCCTGCCAGAGTCCAACATGCACTGGGAACAGGTCTGACTTAGTGCCGGCAATGTGAACCAAACTCCTGCTCCGCTCGTACAGGGACCGGATGGCCCCTAGTAAAGGGCCCCCAATTCCATACTCCTGGAGCACCCCCCACAGGGCATCACGAGGGACACAGTCGAATGCCTTCTCCAGGTCCACAAAACACATGTGAACCGGTTGGGCAAACTCCCATGAACCCTCGAGCACCCTGTAGAGGGTGTAGAGCTGGTCCAGTGTTCCACGGCCGGGACGAAAACCACACTGCTCCTCCTGAAGCCGAGGTTCGACTATCGGTCGGACTCTCCTCTCCAATACCCTGGCGTAGGCCTTACCGGGGAGGCTGAGGAGTGTGATCCCCCTGTAGTTGGAACACACCCTCCGGTCACCCTTCTTATAAAGGGGGACCACCACCCCAGTCTGCCAGTCCAGAGGCACTGTCCCCGACCGCCACGCAATGTTGAAGAGGCGTGTCAACCATGACAGCCCTACAACATCCAGAGACTTGAGGTACTCAGGGCGGATCTCATCCACCCCCGAAGCCTTGCCACCGCTGAGCTTTTTAACCACCTCGGTGACTTCAGCCTGGGTGGTGAAAGAGTCCAACCCCGAGTCCCCAGCCTCTGTTTCCACCACGGAATGCGTGATGGCAGGATTGAGGAGATCATCGAAGTACTCCTTCCACCGCCCGATAATGTCCTCAGTCGAGGTCAGCAGTCTCCTGCCCCCACTATAAACAGTGTTGGCGAAGCACTGCTTCCCCCTTCTGAGGCGACGGACGGTTTGCCAGAATCGCTTCGAGGCCAACCGGTAGTCCTTCTCCATTGCCTCACTGAACTCCTCCCAGGCCCGAGTTTTTGCCTCTGCCACAGCCCGGGCCGCAGCACGCTTGGCCTCACGGTACCCGTCAGCCGCCTCAGGAGTCCCACAAGCCAACCACAGCTGATAGGACTCCTTCTTCAGCTTAACAGCATCCCTTACTGCCGGTGTCCACCACCGGGTTCTGGGATTGCCGCCATGACAGGCACCGCAGACCTTACGGCCGTAGCTACGGGCAGCAGCATCGACAATAGATGCGGAGAACATGGTCCACTCGGACTCTATGTCTCCAACCCCCGGGATCTGGTCAAAGCTCTCCCGGAGGTGGGAGTTGAATACATCCCTGGCCGAGGGCTCTGCCAGGCGTTCCCAGCAGACCCTCACTATGCGCTTGGGCCTGCCAAGTCTGTCTGGCATTCTCCTCCTCCAGCGGATCCAACTCACCACCAGGTGATGATCAGTGGACAGCTCAGCCCCTCTCTTCACCCGAGTGTCCAAAACATGCGGCCGAAGGTCTGATGATATGACAACAAAATCGATCATCGACCTCCTACCTAGTTAATAGTTCCTGACCTAAATATTTCTACCATGAAATCACTCCGATGCTCTGACTGGATCCGTCGGCGCTAGACTGTACCTGTGGTCTAAAATAAAAACGCTGAACTGAAAAGATTACTCCCCTGACTAACTGCTGAGGGAGACACAGATCAGCGAGGAGGCATCTTCCATTTGGAGGTTTGAACATTTTGCGGAGGTTGTTGGTGCCATCAAGTAGGCTGTCAGAAAACCTACAAATCTTCCCAGAACATCTCATCCCACTGGTCATTATTAGAGGCACGACCCTATATGGAGCGATGATGCATTGTTTAGTAGAGAACGAGGCTAAATGAATCAGACCTTATCAGGAACATCAACCTTCACTAACAGGAGTATGAGGAATTCATGTTTGGTCGTTTTTCCGATCAGAGAGCAGGAAGTGATGAAAGGTGCCCTGTAGACAGATGAGTGAGGTTGGTGGAGGTCCAGCTGCTCTCTGATGTATTCTGTTAACTGGTCCTCACAAAGACCATTCAGCTGTTCACCAGTCGGACCAAACAGCCCTGTCTTCAAGGTTATCAATATTGACTACCGGTCAAAAGTTTTATACATTTTCTCACTTAATGGGTCCCTTTATCTTGATGACTATTTCCATTGTAGATTTTCACCAAAGACACCAAACCTGTGAATGAACACATGGACTTACAGGGGTTGGACAATGAAACTGAAACACCTGTCATTTTAGTGTGGGAGGTTTCATGGCTAAATTGGACCAGCCTGGTAACCAGTCTTCATTGATTGCACATTGCACCAGTAAGAGCAGAGTGTGAAGGTTCAATTAGCAGGGTAAGAGCACAGTTTTGCTCAAAATATTGAAATGCACACAACATTATGGGTGACATACCAGAGTTCAAAAGAGGACAAATTGTTGGTGCACGTCTTGCTGGCGCATCTGTGACCAAGACAGCAAGTCTTTGTGATGTATCAAGAGCCACGGTATCCAGGGTAATGTCAGCATACCACCAAGAAGGACGAACCACATCCAACAGGATTAACTGTGGACGCAAGAGGAAGCTGTCTGAAAGGGATGTTCGGGTGCTAACCCGGATTGTATCCAAAAAACATACAACCACGGCTGCCCAAATCACGGCAGAATTAAATGTGCACCTCAACTCTCCTGTTTCCACCAGAACTGTCCGTCGGGAGCTCCACAGGGTCAATATACACGGCCGGGCTGCTATAGCCAAACCTTTGGTCACTCATGCCAATGCCAAACGTCGGTTTCAATGGTGCAAGGAGCACAAATCTTGGGCTGTGGACAATGTGAAACATGTATTGTTCTCTGATGAGTCCACCTTTACTGTTTTCCCCACATTCTGGAGAGTTACGGTGTGGAGAAGCCCCAAAGAAGCGTACCACCCAGACTGTTGCATGCCCAGAGGGAAGCATGGGGGTGGATCAGTGATGGTTTGGGCTGCCATATCATGGCATTCCTTTGGCCCAATACTTGTGCTAGATGGGCGCGTCACTGCCAAGGTCTACCGAACCATTCTTGAGGACCATGTGCATCCAATGGTTCAAACATTGTATCCTGAAGGCGGTGCCGTGTATCAGGATGACAATGCACCAATACACACAGCAAGACTGGTGAAAGATTGGTTTGATGAACATGAAAGTGAAGTTGAACATCTCCCATGGCCTGCACAGTCACCAGATTTAAATATTATTGAGCCACTTTGGGGTGTTTTGGAGGAGCGAGTCAGGAAACGTTTTCCTCCACCAGTATCACGTAGTGACCTGGCCACTATCCTGCAAGAAGAATGGCTTAAAATCCCTCTGACCACTGTGCAGGACTTGTATATGTCATTCCCAAGACAAATTGATGCTGTATTGGCCACAAAAGGAGGCCCTACACCATACTAATAAATTATTGTGGTCTAAAACCAGGTGTTTCAGTTTCATTGTCCAACCCCTGTATGTAGTAAACAAAAGTGTGAAATAACTCTAAATGTTTTTATATTTCAGATTCTTCTACATAGCCTCCCTTTGCTCTGATGACTGCTATGCTCTCTTGGTGTTCTCTCTATGATCTTCATGAGGTGGTTACCTCAGATGGCATTCCAAAGAGTCCTGAAAGAACTTACCAGAGGTTCATTGAGAGACGGCCAGAGGTTAATATTTCAGTCATCAAAGTGAAGGGCGGCTACTTTAAGGAATTTAACATATAACACATATTTAAAGTTCTATTACAATTATTAGTTTGCTATAAAATTCCATATGTGTTCATTCACTGTTTTGATGCCTTTGATGCCTACCCAGTGAGAATCTATGAACAATGGAAATAGTCATAAACTTAAAGGAAACCATTAAATGAGAAATTGGGTCTAAAACATCTGACCGGTAGGATACATCTATAAAGTGCTTGATGAACGTCCCTGTTTCAACAACTTCCAGCACAGCACTAAAAATGTTTACATGAGACAACTGACACAGCAACAAGGAGACCGATGGCCTTCTCAATGGGCAGCTTTAAACTGGTAGGGTAGTCTGTTTAGTCCCAGTTTTCAGATCTTCATCTTATCGGCTCATTTTTCAGACCAAATTGGTTCTTTGGTGGCCGTTGTGTCAAAGATTGATTCCCAAAGTCAGTTTTCCATCATCACTCTTAAGCAGCTGTCAACTACGGGCTCACCGGCCCTGTGCTTGCTCTTTAAATACCTTTCTTGCATATTCCTTGATTTTGTCCCCCCATCTCCCCACCCACCCATCTCCCCATTATGAATTGTAATTAATTTTAATGTATATTCTGGGTAGTTATTTGTTTATATTCTGTGTTTTTACTTATGTTGCTGGTTTTGTAGTTGTATGTTTGTATTGGCTGTTGGTCTCCTGTGGACCACGTTGGAAATAAGCTCCTTCCTTTCTCGTGTTTTTTTCCTCAGTGATGATATTTGACTGTAGTCACTAAGTGCTAACGTTGCACTCATTTGTGTTTTCACCAATTAAATTCAGAGAAATGATTTCAATTACCAGACCAGAAGGAATGTTTAGTTTCTCCACTAAGTTCTGGTTCTGAACCAGGTACTCTTTAGAGTAGGACATTCCTGGAAGACCTCCTTATGCAGACCCCTAGGAGGACTCCTGATCAGAGGAACCACCTCAGCTGTTTGCTTTCAATGCAGAGAAGCTGCAGTTCTTCTCTGAACTCTCTGCAGATGATGGAGCTCTTCACCCTTCCTCCAAGACTCAGTCCAGCCACCATATGAGGGAAGCTCATTTTAGTCACTTGCATCTGAGATGTTCTTCTTTTGATCATGATCCATATCTCATGTCCATGGGAAAAGGTAAGGATTTAAGAAGACTGGTAAAAGGACAGCTTATTGGCTCAGATCTTTCTTACCGACACAGATTGGAGCTGCAGAGGACTTTAACTATCTCCTGTTCCATCCTACCATCATTCACGAAGAAGACCCCTGACCCGGAGGGAGCAGTCCACAGAACCATACCCTTTCACTTAGAGGAGCTAACTCTGACACCTCTTAACCTAGTAGGATGAAATCTTTGGAACGGTTTGTGCAGAATGAAAATATTTATGTGGAGGTAACCACCAGCTGTACCGGAAGTGAAGAGACTCAGCAAGTGTCAACAGTTTTGTTACATACTGAACTTGTTAAAATTTTATTTCTAAAGCTTATTCGATTGAAGTGACAGATTTACTTGAGTATTTTCTGTGCCTGAAACAACCTTAAATCCAATACTACATTTTAAACAAGACAAATTGGTGACCTTTCCTGATCAGATGATCATTTTCAGTTCTGATGTTTTATAAGAAAACATCTATTTTCTCTCTTTCTGCCTGTTCCACTCTCTGTGTTGCCCTGCAGTCATGTTTAGGTCCTGAGAGCAGCTGCTGAGTCTCCATCTATAAATCATGGTGTTGGGAGAACGGCTGAGGCTGCCAATAGTCTGTTCAGTGCCGCTAACGGTGACGGATGAGTGTGTAGCAGTGCAGGACGTGGCGAGCTAAAGCGGCGAGCCTTCGAGGCTTTTCGTGTTAACTTCTAACTGGTTCGGTACAGCAGCTGTCTGAAACTGGGGCTGATGGATGAACCAGGTTCCTGTTTGAACTTTTATTCTGGAAGGTGTTCAGTTACTCATACAAATAAGAAAGAATTGTCAGGAACCAAGAGAGTTTTAGTGCCACTGCCCTCTAGTGGTCACAGTAATTCATTTCCATTCATTTCCGTTTCTTATATTTCACCAATTCACAAAAAATGTCATCTCAATGCACGTTATAAGAACAATTATCCTATTTACACTCACCAGCTACTTTAATAGGGATGGCGTACTGATACCAAGTTGGAGCCCTTTTCCTTCAGATCTACCTTTCAACAAGATTCAACAAGATTTCAGAAACATTTCTCAAAGGTTCTGGTCCAAAATGACATGACAGCATCACACAGTTTCTGCAGTTTGTTGGCTGAACATCCATGAGGAGAATCTCCCGTTCCACCACATCCCAGAGGTGCTCCGTTGCAATAAGCTCTGGTAACTTTGGAGGACATTGGAGTTCAGTGAACTCATCATCATGTTCAAGAAACTAGCTTTGTGACATGGAGCATTATCCTGCTGTACGTGGCCATCAGAACATGGGTCCACTGTGGTTATAGAGGGATGAACATGGACAGTATCAGAACTTGGACTAAGTATGCCAAGAAAACCACCCTACACCTCGACACCACCAACATTAACCACCTCCACTGATACAAGGAAGGATGGATCCATGCTTTCATGTCGCTTACACCAACTTCTGACTGGAACATCTGAATGTTGGAGCTGAAATCCAAACCAGGCAACGTTCTTTTAGTCTGTTATTGTCCAGTTCAATTCAATTTCAATTCAGTTTTATTTATATAGTGCCAATTCACAACACATGTCGTCTCAAGGTTCTTTACAACAGTCAGGTTCATACATTCCAATTAATCCTAATCATTGAACAGTTCAGTCATTCAGTTATTTATTCAAATCAGTTATAGATTCAAATCTAAGGAAACCCAGCAGATTGCATCCAGTCAGTGACTTGCAGCATTCACTCCTCCTGGATGAGCATGTAGAGACAGTGGACAGTCACTGGTGTTGACTTTGCAGCAATCCCTCATACTGAGCATGCATGTAGCGACAGTGGAGAGGAAAAACTCCCTTTTAACAAGAAGAAACCTCCAGCAGAACCAGAACCAGGCTCAGTATGAGCGGCAATCTGCCACGACCGACTGGGGGGTTGAGAGAACAGAGCAGAGACACAAAGAGAACAAAGAAGCACTGATCCAGGAGTACTTTCTATGGGAAGGAAAAGTAAATGTTAATGGATGTAGCTCCTTTAGTCGTTTCATCTAGAAAGAAAGAACAGATAAACCCTGAGCCAGTTTTCAAGGTTAGAGTCTGAAAGAGAGCACATAGAGTTAGTTACAGTAGAAGCTCAGTCAGTAACCATGTCTAGGAGAGAGAAAGGGTTAAACACTGAAAGACAGGGCTATGTGGATCATCTGTAGAAGGTGAGCATTAAGTTGTTAACAGCAGCAGCTTGGACGATGCCCCTCTCCAGAAAGGTGTCACAGGTTGACACAGAGTCAGGCCAGGTGTAGCTTCTAGGAACAGAAAAGAGAACAAAGTTAAAAGCTGAAATAACAGCAAATAATGCTAAATTGGAGAGTAGTGTGAGAATGTAGCGAAGAGGGTGAAAGTGGTCGTTATGTCCTCCAGCAGCCTAAGCCTATTGCAGCATAACTACACAGATAGTTTCAATTCAGATTATTTAGTTAAACGGCGCTTATTTACAACAATGTCGTCTCAAGGCACCCCACAAAGGGTCCCACTGATGGTCATTGTTCTACTAAAAACAACAAGGATTGGGATACCTCCCTCTGTCAGACTGATTATAACCATTGGAAAAGAGAAGGGGTCATACAGGTAGCAGAAATGGAGGGTGTGTTTGCACCTCAACCATAACTGAGCCGGTTTAGGCTAAACCTGACTCCCCCTTACTCCAACCAACAGGGAGGGAGGAAGGCTCCCTCCCTGATAAACTAAGCCACTCGAACTATAAGCTTTATCAAAAAGGAAAGTTTTAAGCCTAGCCTTAAAAGTAGACAGGGTGTCTGCCTCACGGACTAAAACTGGGAGCTGGTTCCACAGGAGAGGAGCCTGATAACTAAAGGATCTGCCTCCCATTCTACTTCTAGAGACTCTAGGAACCACCAGTAAACCTGCAGTCTGAGAACAAAGTGCTCTGTTAGGAACATATGGACCAATCAGATCTCTGATGTATGATGGATCTTACATACATTTGAGTTCCATCCTAATTATAATGGAGTCATATACAGTTCATTATGCCACCTGGTAAAATGTTTCTGTCTAAGGAATCTGATTGCAACAAGTCATTGACATTGCAGCAGTCCTGTGGCTACAATGGGTGGTTGGTTTGCATAGATTCGAGACTGTTCATTTACTGTGATAATAATATTGTCCTTTGGAGAAATGAGACAGTATAGGTGGAATAGAAGCTCGTGCTAATGGTTTAACATATCAGGGGTGCAATAAAAATAATGCTTTATGTTGAACTGCCCCGTCTACTGAAGAAACTCACCTTGGGTGAAGTCCAGTAACTTGTTCTGTCTTGGTGCCATTCACCTCAAACCGCCGGGGATGTTACTGGAAAGAAATTAGATGGTTCAGGTGATGCACTGTGGTAATCCTGGTGAGTTTATGTCTTAGATCCTCTCTTAAATCCACTGGCTAGCTGATTGCCCTTACCTTCTGTCATCAACACACCTTCATGCTGTGAAACTAGCTAATTTTTGCATAAGTCAGGTGATGTGGGACTGTGGCTATCTTGCAAGCCATCTCTGAGGTGAATCTTGTTGCTTCTGTCCATTTAGAACATACATAAATGGTAAATGGCTTGTCCTTGTATAGTGCTTTATCAAGTCCCTAGAGAAGCGATTCACACTACATTCATTCATTCACCCATTCATACACACATTCACACACTGACAGTGGTGAGCTACACTGCTATACATAAAGACAGAAACGCCTGTGTACGAGCTTATAGTGTTTCATTGGAAAGACTACGGAGTCGACCATCAACTCCTCCGTATACCTAACGTATTCTAGGGTCAAATGTGAGGTCCTCTATCTTCCTGCTGAAGCATCTCCCACAGCTTGTTCCCAAATACTTCAAATGAACTGTCCAACACAGCAGTGGAGGCATGATGATTTGGGCTTGTTATACAGCCCCAGGACCTGGTGACCTTAAACTCCTCTGTATACCAAAATATTCTCAGGTCAAATGTGAGTCCATCTGTCCAACAGCTGAATCTAGGTCTAAACTGGGTTGTCAACAGAACAATGATCTAAAGCACAGCAGCAGATATACACAGAATGACTAAAAAAGAAAAGAATCAAGGTGTTGCAAAGGCCCAGTCAAAGTCCAGACCTTAACCTGATTGAAATCATGTGGTGGGACCTTCAAAGAGCTGAGCAGAAACATATCTGCAAACCTCAATGAACTAAAGCCGTACTGGAAAGAGGAGTGGGACGTAGTTCCTCCTAATGATGTGAAAGATGGATCATTTCAGACAGGATGGTTGTATTCTTTCCTGGCGCCAGATAACAAACCCTATTTACTAGCGCTGAGGCACCTGGACAGCACCAAAAATATGATTGAGTCATTAGAAACCAGAGTTTCTCTCCCCAGCCCAGGCCATCAACTAATTTATGCCCTACTGAGTGGAGTCATATAAAATCTAGTGGTTTAGCAGTTAGGAGTCAATGAGAGAAAATAAGAGGAGTGAAGAAGAACGCAACATTGGTAAAGTTGAGGATAACAAGGTGAAAAGGACATGTGAACAGATAAGGTGATTATTAAGGAAGCTTGTTCACCATCAAGTGGTGGGCAGGAGTGAAAAAGTGCAGGCTGAATGAAACAAGACAAAGGGAGCGATGGTGGAAATGTTCAGGGGAAATTCATGAGCTGAAGATGAGGAGGAAAGAGTAGGAGGAGGAAGAGTGATGAAAAATGAAGGAAGGAGCAGAAAAAAAATAATGGATGTAAGGAAGAAGTGGCAAAGGAGTCAGAAAAATGGAAATGAAATGCAGACGAGTGATGGGGGAGTGAAAGGGAAGAAGAAAAAGTGACGAAGAGGAGGTAAAACGTATTGGAAAAAGAATTGATTTGATGTTGTTGAGCAGGAAGGATGATATGAATTAAATGAGGTTCTTGGAGTAAACAAACTCAAATAATATCACAGTTTCAGGTATGCTTCATCGCATTTTCACATTATTGTTTGAAATAGCTTATTTGTAGCTGGAAATCAGGTTCTTCAGTTTGTTCTGATTATTCTTCAGTTCTCAGCCGCTTCAAACGTTGGACTTTTTGTTTTTGCTGATTTTCATCATGTTTTCTGTTTTTTTTTTGTTTTTTTTTGGTTCTGATACATCCAGCAGAAAAGCAATAATAAAATGTTTTGCTCTCTGTTAATGTTCCTGGACCTAAAATATCAGATAGTTTCATTTTCAGCTTCATCATATTTATTTTTTCAGCTTTAAACTTGTTTTTTTTTTTATGTTACTGCCAGATTAACTGACAGAAACATAGAATTACTATGGCTTATTGCAGAGTTTTACCTTCCTGTTATTTCACCACTTTTGCTACAATTAATTTGATACTTTCTGATGTTTTATCAATAAGAAATCTCAGCTGCTTCATTTATCATTCCCTGCATATTAATGATAATCACTGTAGCCTCCACTCCTGATACTGGCCAGCTGCAGTTCACAGTGAAGAAGGGTTTTGGGATATACCTCAGATATGCGCCACAGCATCAGGCTATAGGATTCTCAGCCAACCCAAGGCGTTGTAGCCTGGGTAGAAATATTTTAGCTATCATCGTCACTAATGAATCCAGTTAGCTTCCTAAATGTTATGCTGGAATCGGTCAAAAAAAACTCAAAAATATAAATAAATAAGTTATCTTACTATGAAACAGTAGTTTATACCATTACCCTAAGATTGCAGCAGTTTTCTAAGCATTATTCTGTCAGTTCACTCTTAACGAGGTCTAAACTCGGCTCACACAAGTCAAATCTGAATTGATTCGTGTTCATATTTCACTTCCTAAACACTCTGAACTAAGTTCACAGTCCCAGTATAAACTAGTTCTTGATCCATTGTTCTTTTAGAAAATATACTCGTTATTAATGTGTAGATCACACATCATGCATCAATTAGTATACTGGTTCACATCTGTTTAATGCTCTCTTTGTTCGTATGAACCGCAGCCAAACACCCAGAAAAGCAGTTTTGGTTCTAAGAAGGCACGAATGTGACATTTTGATGGAAAATATATCCATCAATCTGAGGTTTGTATTGGCTGCCACCTTTATTTCAGCTTTATGAAGCTCTGTGGTGGTCAAAGAAGTTAGAAGTGACTAAATGGATTAAGTTGCTACTTCTTTTCCTGCATCTGTCTCTGCCGTACCTGCAGACTCACAGGCTTCAGTCTATGCCTGTATCAGAGTCCTGTGCTGTAGCAACAGAAACTGGAAGCAGGTTATATGGTTCAGGTACAAGACTTCAGTTTATATTAGTACAGTTAAAGCAAAGAGGAACAGCAGACATTATCACAGGTCCTCAAAGCACCCTGAACTGAGCTCAGACACACACACACTCAAACACATCTGTCACCAAGGCCTTACCTTTAAGAGTAAATGTGACTCTTTCTTGGATAAAAAGCCTTTGTTTTCTCCTAATAGAGCTCTGTTTAATGACAGCAGGAGGAGCTGCACTCAGTTTAAGTTCCTCATGGACTAATTTGAACATAGTCATGCACGTCCATGTTTGTTGGTTGCTTAGCCCCTGTTTAGCTCATCCTTTGTGCTTCCAGGGTGGGATGTCCCACATTTCCTGACCTTATTTGTCTTCTCATCATTTCTACTTTTTACATGCTTATTTTTCTGTTACATTCTTTCTGTGGTGCAGTATTTGGTACTTTTCCCTCTGTCTTTGTGTGTAAATTAAATATTTTCATATGTTCATTTCTGTTGTGTGTAAGTAGTTTTTTGGATTTTCAGTCATGTTTCATTTTCTGAGGATATAAACTTCAGATCAAACATCAAACATTGTTTCTATTTAGATAATGAGTTCTGTTTTGCGGCAGTGGTTCAGATTGGAGCATTTATATCCCAGATTAGTCACATTATGGCGTCACTAATGCCTTCATGCTACAGTTAAACAATAATTTCATCGACAGATAGCTTACAGCAACATATTCTACTGTGCTTCTATGTGAGCATTCCTAATTGAGACATGTGTTGGTTTGCAGAGCTGAGTGTGATTGAAACGGGGGAGGGCAGTGGGGACCAGAACAGTATTTTTCCTCTTGGGGCATCTATCCTTGCTGTTTCGGCTGACGTCTGTGCTGACAGACTCCTCAGCTTCATTCGGGCTTCTTGGCAGCCGTTGTGTCAGTGCCTCATGTTCTCGTGCTGGAAGGTCTTCATCAGTCTCTGCGTCTGTTAATCTTTTGTCAGCTCTGGATGATGTGCTGTCGCTCTCAGACAGATTGAATTGACCTCTGATTTGTGAATTTACAGTTTGTACTTGAGGCTCACAGCCTAAAACACACTTTTTATTGTTATTATTTTACTTCTAAATTTTTATATAATAATATTTCATTTTGTACATGTAGTTGAATAATTTAAATCAAATGTGGTACAATTCAGCCTTTGTCAATGAAAAGCATTTCCGTTAATCACCAGCCCCAAGCTTCCTATAAAAGAAACTTTACCTATGTCGCCTTCATGTTATAAACCATCAGACGTTTACTGCTGTGCATAACTTTTGTTCCTTTAAACATCAGCTAATAAACCGGTCCTGCTCTCCTAAGAGTCCAAACTCTAAACCTGAGATCATTAAATCAGTTAACCTGGAAATTCCTAATTTATAGTTTAAAGGACACAATCTGTTCAACCTAAAGCAGCTAGAGGGATAAATATACTTAAATCCAGTCCTTTTCCTCCAACTGTCAGATTATAAAACTAAAACACCAGTTTATGACATCACTAAACCTTACATTACCAGTTTAAACGACCAGACCTGCTCTTATTAAGATGTGCAGCATAAAAACCAGCTGTTCCACCATTAATCTGAAGTTACAGACCAAACATGCAGACTGCATCAGGCTGTTTTACCTTCAGAGGTTTTAATCTCAGCCATGTGTTCTGACCTTTTCTGCTTAGATAGGCAACTTGACAGTTTCACTTCCCTGTTTTTGCAGTTTAATAAGAGATAACGTAGCTGTTTGGTGACCCGGGACGCATTAGAGTTATATAAAATTTTAAAATGTGGCTTTTTGCATTTTATTTGTATTTGTGAGGATTTCTTTTTGCTCACAGTAATATTTATGATTTTCTCTAGTTTTCCTTTGTGTGAGCTGAGTCTGGTGTTCAATTGTAATTCGGTTGGTATAAATAAGTCTTAGCTGCTACCCTTCACCTTGTCTAATTACAGGTGTTGTTTTCTGTCACGGCGGCCTGTGTAATCATTGCACTTCATTCACATCCAGCAGCTTGAAAACCACAACTATCAGCACTCAAATAATGTTGTCATAAATATATTCATGGCAAATATAATTAGCAGTGAGACAGAAGAGGGGGAGAAGATGAGAGAACCAGAGGAAGAATGATGGAGGAGGTAAAAGCAGGCGGGCAAGGAAGACAAGAGAATCAGAATGTGGATTCATAAGGAGAGGATGAGGAGGTGAAAACTAGAAGGAAGGTAAAGCTCTCAGCATCTAGTTCTCTCTTCTTGCACTTTTATTTTAATAATTTTTGGACTCACATCAGACTTAACTTTATATCTCAAACTGAATGAGATTATTCGACATTAGCCTCTCATTTACAAAAGCAAAGCAGGGAGTGATCCCAACAGAACCTGGATGAGCTTTTTTCTATAGTTCATTCATTCATAAGATCTATAAGAATAATTCATAAAAGCAGCCATGGTGAAAGGAAAGTTCACCATTTTTTCATTTTATGGTTTATTCTAGAAATGGCCTTAGAACCTTTCCCAGATTCGTTGGCAGCTACAGTTGCCTATCTGGGTCACTGCTGATATCCTTCCAGTGTGGTTTTTGGGTTACACAGTTACTCTCTCCTCTGATGATCTGGTAATCAATCCAACTGATCAGCAGCATCTGACTGCATCCTTCCCTCTTTATTTCTATAGGAATAGCTTGTCAGTATGTAGTTTTTTATTTCCATCTGCAAAGACCAGATCAGTTATTTGTTAAAACAATACAATCCCATTTTCTTTACCATGAGTGAATAAACCTTCTCCAAATTGTCTTTGCAACCCTAAATGTTTTTGCTAACTGAATTCATGCAGTGAAGACCTGGATCCCCAGTTTTATTTGTTTTAGAGGGACAGAGTTTCAGGTCATCAGGGTTTGGGTTTCTCCAATAACTTCTGCTCTGTTTGCTTCTCAAGCAATCTGCCCACTTAACTTTAACTGAATATTTGCTTTGCGATGAAAGATAATCCACTCTGTCTTAAAACATTGATGGGATCTAAACCCATAACTGAGAATCTCTCAAGGCTGTCGAGCAACTTGTAACTACTTGTAACGACTCGTAACGACTCAGACAATCTCAAGCATTATTCACAAAACTTGGATGTTGACATCTTCAATAAAAGCTGGATGACAGTAAGATGGCAGGACTACATGGAGAAGGAGAGACAATGTGAGGCTTGTTAAAGAAACAGAGACAGAAGACAAAGATGAGGTAAAGGGGGAGCAGGAGAAGCTCCCAGACATCTCTGAATGTACATCATGATGTGAAGATTTATTCCTGTGACCTGTCAACCCCATGCTCATTTACATAGAAACCACTTTCCCTGACTGCTGATTGGACCGGGTCTGACAAGACCAGGATGTAGAGAAGGAATTGTGAGTATGTGTTTATGTGCATGAACTTGTGTGCTCATTTCACAGGTAGGCGGGGAGGTTCCACTTGATCATATTAAGCAGGAGCATTTCCAATCAAATCAGGTGATTTGTGCTCTTTGTGTGTGTTTGTCCATTAGCAGAGCATCAATTTAATGCCTACACACACACAAATATTTAGAAAATGCTCAAATTACATCCCGAGCCTCTCCGCCCACTCCTCACCCAGCCGGTGACCTCAGAATACGAGTCTGAAATCCAAACAACAGCCTGTAGCCACAATGCTGCCAATGAAAACCTCATTATTTCTGCAGATTTATGCTTAGCAGATCATACAGAAATGTACTCCTTCATGAAGCTTTCTGTTCTTTGTTTTTCCTACTCTGACAGGATCCAGAATGTCAGAAATGTATGACGTTTCTCTTCAGTAAAGGAGCATTAGCACAACTTCTGTATTAGGGAAGAAGAAGCTGCTTTTAGTTTTCAGGAGTGAAGGTTTTGTACCTCTACATTTGTAGTCCTGTTAGAAAAGTATTTAGAGGAGACGGTGGCAATGGTTGTAACTGGTGGGTTGCCAGTTGGAACCTCTGCTCCGTTTGTCTTAGTCGTTTTGTCCTTGGACAAGACACCTCACCCTCCTTACCTGCTGATGGTGGTCAGAGGGCCTGGTGGCATCGATTGTACGGCAGCCCCACTTCTGTCAGTCTACCCCAGGGTAGCTGTGGCTACAATGTAGCTCACCTCTGTCAGTGTGTGAATGGGTGGATGACTGACTGTAGGGTAAAGCGCTTTGAGGTCTCTGGGGACTTGATAAAGTGCCCCATCAACTGATAACTGGTGGAGAGTCCTCACTGTGACGACATTTTGACCCACTCTGCCTTGCAAAATTGTCTTAATTTAGACACACTGGAGGATTTTTTAGGAATGCATGGCCTGTCACAACATATTTCTCTGATTTTAGTCTGGACTTTGATTAGACCACTCCAGAACCTTCATTTTAGTTTTGTTTTGCTATTTTTTTAGCCATTAAGAGGTGGGCGTTTTGATGTGCTTTGGATCATTGTTGTGCTCCACAAAGTGAATTTGAGTTCAAGTTTGTTGGGTTTATGATTATTGATTGATTAATCTTGATCAATAATTATAATTACAGATCATAACCTGACAAAATCAACTTCCTAACCAAAATCCTCATTTATGAATCGAGACCAGAGATGTTTCTGGTGTTGTAATTGTGGCTCAACGCCTCTGACAATTACAACTGTTAAATACTCCGTAATAATTAATAACTATTGCCGGAGATGTCACTGTTTAATCGACCGTTTCTGCCGAAACGTGTGGAACGTTAACCTTATTTTGACTGACGAATCACTTTTGCACACAATGAACACAAAACGCTCTCTCTTTATCTATGTGAATATTTATTAATTTTCACCTACTCAACATGCAAAGTTCTACAAACACAGGGGTAACACATCTAAATAAGCAAAATTCAACAAACGGCAGTGGGTATGTATCGAGTCAACCAGCAGTTTATGGCACAACAGACGAAGGAAATGAGAATATGAGTGGTGGTGTGGTGGTGAGTGGGGGGGCGGGGTTGGAGCGCAGCTCCGACTGTCCTTTATGATCTTCTGATCATAAAACTTCCCCCTAACTCCTGAGCACAAAGGATTCTAACTTTTGGCGGCAAGCTATCACAGTGAAATTGAAGACAAAGGTAAAATGGAGAATTTTACCATGAGGTCGTTTTAACAGTCCAGTCTTACAACGCACCCGCGTTCAGATAGTAAACACAAACAGCTCTGGGGACACGGCGGATCCCGATATCAACATAACACATCAAAGTTTCAATAAGCAAGGTTACATGCACATATTATTCAGAACACATGAGATCCTAACCAGCGATTCTGATCGCTTCTACAACCTCTGACCCTGCCCAGGCCTTCTAATAAAGAAATAAAAGATTAAATAAAAGATGGGTTTTACTTGTTGAAGCTTCCTTCGGGGCAGCGAGTGAGAGGGAAAAAGGGGGGTTTGAGCGTCGCTGCGCGTCCGCAGTTACACCAAGAGAGCTGCGAGTCCTGTCCTTCATTGCTTTTTGACGAAAAGGAAAAATAGGATCTGACCATCAGCAGTCGACTAGGGATGAAACACGATGGCGGTTCGTTTCCTCGAACTCCGTGTTTTAGTTACGTGTTAAACTCACGTCTTCGATCGGCAAAGTGAAATTCCTGGCCTTCCTAGTCCAGAAACCTCAGTTATGAATTGTTCGTTGGCCAACGAGAGAGAGAAATAACTGGAAACTCCACGTGGGAATTTTGTTACTTCCAAGGACGCTCCAGTTGCGTGGCGACCCCGTCAAGATTGCCAGCTGGAAAGCAAGTTTTAAAATGCCCACCTTCCTATATAGCGTCTTGTGACGTCAGACTTGAGACGCCCCGTCATAACAGTCGCAATGCCCGATGGGACATGGAGGCGCGCACCGTCCGGGATACAAAATGGCCGCAAGCATCAGGAGGCCTGGTGTCTGTGCAAGTAGTCCAATATTCAGCAACAAGTGGTCCAACAGGTTCATGAACTGATGGCCAGAGATTCTCCTTCTGGACTTTCTGGTCCCGACCAAAGTTCATGGTGCCATTTTTATTATTTCAATAAATTAAAGCATCACTTTAAATCTACTTTTTGAATTTACTTGGGTCATCTTTGTCTGATAAGGAAGCAAATCTTTTAACTTCTTAATTTTTGTACAAACCAAACTTAAAGGATTCCAGTGAGAATTTCTCCAGTAATAAATTCTGTCATGGTTGGTCCTCAGTGCCGTGTTTGACACAGTTGATCATAATCATGATTAAAAGGTTGCAAATGTGCATTGAACTTTCTGATACTGTACTAAATTGGTTCAAATCCTACTTAAGACCAGAACTAATTAATGTTGTTTTGTAAAAATAAATACAAGTAGACAAAGCCACATGTGGGGTTCCCCAAGGCTCTGACCACTTTCATTCAGTATCTTCAAGATCCTCCTTGCACAGATTACAGAGGATTACAATCCATGCTAAAGACACACGCTTAAGGAGTAAGGGGGAGTCATGTTTAGCCTAAACCGGCTCAGTTATGGTTGAGGTGCAAACACGCCCTCCATTTCTGCTACCTGTATGACCCCTTCTCTTTTCCAATGGTTATAATCAGTCTGACAGAGAGAGGTATCCCAATCCTTGTGGTTTTTAGTATAACAATGACCATCAGTGGGACCCTTTGTGAGGTGCCTTGAGACGACATTGTTGTAAATAAGCGCCGTTTAACTAAATAATCTGAACTGAAACTATCTGTGTAGTTATGCTGCAATAGGCTTAGGCTGCTGGAGGACATAATGACCACTTTCACCTCTTCGCTACATTCTCATACTACTCTACAACTATGCATTATTTGATGTTATTTCAGCTTTTAACTTTATGTTCTCTCTCTGTTTTTTCTCTTCCTAGAAGCTACACCTGGCCTGACTCTGTGTCTACCTGTGACACCTTTCTGGAGAGGGGCATCGTCCAAGCTGCTGCTGCCAACAACTTAATGCTCACCCTCTACAGATGATCCACATGGCCCTGTCTTTTAGTGTTTAAACCTTTCTCTCTCCTAGACATGGCTACTGACTGAGCTTCTACTGTAACTAACTCTATGTGTCTCTTTCAGACTCTAACCTTGAAAACTGGCTCAGAGTTTATCTGTTCTTTCTTTCTAGATGAAACGACTAAAGGAGCTACATCCATTAACATTTACTTTTCCTTCCCATAGAAAGTACTCCTGGATCAGTGCTTCTTTGTTCTCTTTGTGTCTCTGCTCTGTTCTCTCAAACCCCCAGTCGGTCGTGGCAGATGGCCGCTCACACTGAGCCTGGTTCTGGTTCTGCTGGAGGTTTCTTCCTGTGAAAAGGGAGTTTTTCCTCTCCACTGTTGCTACATGCATGCTCAGTATGAGGGATTGCTGCAAAGTCAACACCAGTGACTGTCCACTGTCTCTACATGTTCATCCAGGAGGAGTGAATGCTGCAAGTCACTGACTGGATGCAATCTGCTGGGTTTCCTTAGATAGAAAAACTTTTTATCCAATTTGAATAAATAACTGAATCTGACTGAACTGTTCAATGGTTACGATTAATTGGAATGTATGAACCTGACTGTTGTGAAGAACCTTGAGACATTTGTTGTGAATTGGCGCTATATAAATAAAACTGAATTGAATTGAATTAACATTTCTGTGTCACCACATAACAGTTCCTTACAGTCACTGACTGGGTGTATGGGTGAGCCGAAGGGTCACAATTTCCTTATTTAATGCGGAAAAGACAGAGGCCAATATTTTTGGCTTTAAAAAAGTTAACAATATGGGGGATCATGATTCAGCTAGAATCATTTCTCTGTCTATTCTTTCATCAACCATCCACTGTCTGGTTATCGATCCATCATTCTACTCGTCCATCTCTCCATACATCCATCTGTCCGTCTTCAGCGTCTTTATAAATTCAATTCAGATTTATTTCTATGGCGGAAGAAACCTCCTGCAGAACCAGAACCAGGCTCAGTGTGAGCGGCCATCTGCCACGACCGACTGGGGGTTTGAGAGAACAGAGCAGAGACACAAAGAGAACAAAGAAGCACTGATCCAGGAGTACTTTCTATAGGAAGGAAAAGTAAATGTTAATGGATGTAGCTCCTTTAGTCGTTTCATCTAGAAAGAAAGAACAGATAAACTCTGAGCCAGTTTTCAAGGTTAGAGTCTGAAAGAGAGAACATAGAGTTAGTTACAGTAGAAGCTCAGTCAGTAGCCATGTCTAGGAGAGAGAAAGGGTTAAACACTGAAAGACAGGGCCATGTGGATCATCTGTAGAGGGTGAGCATTAAGTTGTTGCCAGCAGAAGCTTGGACGATTCCCCTCTCCAGAAAGGTGTCACAGGTAGACACAGAGTCAGGCCAGGTGTAGCTTCTAGGAAGAGAAAAGAAAGAACATAAAGTTAAAAACTGAAATAACAGCAAACAATGCAAAATTGGAGAGTAATGTGAGAATGTAGCGAAGATGGTGAAAGTGGTCATTATGTCCTCCAGCAGCCTAAGCCTATAGCAGCATAACTACAGAGATAACTCAGGATAAACTAAGCCACTCTAACTATAAGCTTTATCAAAAAGGAAAGTTTTAAGCCTAGCCTTAAAAGTAGACAGGGTGTCTGCCTCACGGACTAAAACTGGGAGCTGGTTCCACAGGAGAGGAGCCTGATAACTAAGGGATCTGCCTCCCATTCTACTTCTAGAGACTCTAGGAACCACCAGTAAACCTGCAGTCTGAGAACAAAGTGCTCTGTTAGGAACATATGGACCAATCAGATCTCTGATGTATGATGGAGCTAGATCATTAAGGGCTTTATATGTGAGGAGGAGAATTTTAAATTCTATTCTGGATTTAACAGGGAACCAATGAAGGGAAGCTAAAATAGGAGAAATATGATCTCTCTTTTTAATTTTCATCAGAACTCTTGCTGCAGCATTTTGAATCAGCTGAAGGCTTTTAACTGCATTTTGTGGACATCCTGATAGTAAAGAATTACAATAGTCCAGCCTTGAAGTAACAAATGCATGGACTAGTTTTTCAGCGTCACTCAATTTTGGCAATGTTCTGGAGATGAAAGAATGAAATCCTAGAAACCTGTTTAATATGGGATTTAAATGACATGTCCTAGTCAAAGTTAACACCAAGGTTTTTTACTTTATTATCAGAGGTCAATTTAATGCCATCCAGGTTAAGTGATTGACTAAGCAGTTTCTTTTTTAAAGACTCCGGTCCAAAGACGACAACTTCTGTCTTGTCTGAATTTAGAAGCAGAACATTTAAAGTCATCCAAGTTTTTATATCTTCAAGACATGCTTGTAGTCTATCTAACTGGTTGGGCTCATCAGGATTTATGGATAAGTAAAGCTGAGTATCATCAGCGTAACAGTGAAAATTTATCCTATGCTGCCTGATAATTTGACCTATTGGAAGCATATATATAGTAAAGAGAATTGGCCCAAGTACTGAACCCTGTGGTACTCCACAATTAACCCTGGAGTTTAAAGATGATTTATCATTTACATGAACAAACTGGAATCTGTCAGACAGATAAGATTTAAACCAGCCTAGTGCTGTTCCCCTGATCCTTACAGCATATTCCAGCCTTTCTAAGAGAATATTATGATCGACTGGATCAAATGCAGCACTGAGATCTAACAGGACCAATAAAGACTTCAGCGTCTATACTGGTTCTTTACTGGTTCAAGCAACCCGCCCAGGTCATCAGAGAGCTGCTCACACTGTGTTCTCACTGTGTCTCCTCACCTCTAAACTTCCTCACCTCTAGATCTTCTCACCTCTAGACTCAACTTATTGGCTGATTGAGGTTGTGGGTTGAAAATTAGTTTTTACTGTAGCTAACTCATATAAGCAAGAAATTACTTTGTCAGTTTATTCTTATCAATTATCAGCTATTTTTTAGTTTGCATTCATTACTTCCTTTTTCAGTTTAATGACTATAAATGTATTTCTTTTCTTCTGCCCATGCTACGTTTCATATTGGTGGTATCAGTATCAGTTGTCGTGTTTCCTCTTCTGTTTGATAGCATAAAAGCTGCATAATCTCAGTTTTCTGGCGTTTTAGTGTAAACTTTGAAGATTGAGGCTGAACTCTTTATTTCTGGACTGAATTATCTTCACGTCAGAATCTTGAAGTTAAAGTGGATGCTCAGTCTTTTTCCACTCTGTTGGTATAACTGCACTGTTCACTGTCAGTTTTAGTTCCTGGTGGTTCGTCAGATAGCAGGTTTGTCTTAATTAGTCTTTGTCTCTGAGAGACAAACCACCTCCCTCTTATCTCTGTCCCTGGCTGAATTCGCCTGAAATCCTTGGATTTACCCATAATCCTTTATTCCAGAGTGTCTGCCTTCTGCTTTGACCCACTACAGCACAGCTGAGGAGATTTTGTTCTTACAAAATAAGAAATCTGTTGTTCTGTCTGAAGCAGAATGATGGGCAGCGTCAAGAATAAGAGCTTTAATAAAACGTGCTGTCTGGTTCATGTCTTTAAATGTGGGAAGACTTTTTCTGACTGTCTTATGTAAACTTAAATTGAAGGATTTATAATCAGCGGTGTGGCTGCAGACATGAGCATTTAGTAATATGGGTCAGAATCCAGATCCTGAATGTAAACGGACATCAGAGACCGGTTTAGTTCCTGGCAGAGTTAAATTAGACACCAACAGCTCTACAACCTGCAGCCCACACACAGTCCAACACATTTAAAACTGATCAGGCTCATCAGCCACCAACGCACTCCCACAGTAAGGTAATATTACAGCTAAATTATAATTAAGACATTAATAATCGCCTACAGAAAATTAAACATGTCAAACTCTCCACGGCTCTTTATATTCTGCCTAAGACCTGGACTGATCCCCTGACAATCCACAGGAGATCTTCTTTCACCTCAAGATCAAGGTTTCTGTTTACTGATATTAAACTGTTCAGTCTCTTATGGGTCATGATAACTTGAGGAGTGTTTTTACCGGAAAGAATGGATCAGGAACAGTGTGGACTTGCAGTCCGTCCATCGATTTAGGTTCTGGAGGAAAACCCAACAATCCCTCCCCAACAACACCCTTCTGCTTCTCCTGGGTGACCCCGAGTGTTTCCAGTTTATATTTTCTCCCTCAAGAGAGTTCTGGGTCAGCCCTGGAGTCTCAGAAAATCAAAAGCAGACCTCCAGCATCTGCTCCAGGATCTGCTCCAGGATCCTCTCCAGGATCCGCTCCAGGATCCAGCTCCAAGTTCCACTTCAGGATCCAGCTCTAAGGTCCACTCCTGGATCTGCTCCGGGATCCGCTCCAGGATCCACTCCAGGATCAGCTCCAGGACCCAGCTCCAAGATTTGCTACAGGATCTGCTCCAGGATCCGCTCCAAGATCCACTCCAGGATCCAGTTCTAAGGTCCACTCCTGGATCTGCTCCGGGATCTGCTCCAGGATCCAGCTCCAAGTTCCACTTCAGGATCCGTTCCAGGATCTGCTCCAGGATGCACTTGAGGATCAGCTCCAGGACCCAGCTCCAAGATTTGCTACAGGATCTGCTCCAGGATCCGCTCCAAGATCCACTCCAGGATCCAGCTCTAAGGTCCACTCTTGGATCTGCTCCAGAATCCGCTCCAGGATCCGTTCCAGGATCTGCTCCAGGATGCACTTGAGGATCAGCTCCAGGACCCAGCTCCAGGATTTGCTCCTGGATCTGCTCCAGCCTACGGAGGTAACTTGCATCCTGATGACCATAACTGGAACTTTATTCAGCTCAGCATCTTCTTCACCTTGATTGACCAGAGTAACAGCTTCCTTCAGATGTCTTCTTGATCAAACAATCAATCTCCAGTTCCTTTCTACTGTTACTGCTGATCAAGATCTTAAGATGTCTGGCTTTGAACTGGTCTAGGAGTTAGACACAATCAGAACCACATCTTCTACCAGACCCCCTTGTCTCCACATCTACTGAATAAGATCCTGCCCATGAAAACCGGAAACAGATTGAGGAGCAGTCCTGGTCCCAACTGCACTGGGTTTGACCTTGACTTTCTGCTGATGCTGTGGACTCAGTTCTCTGTTATACAGGGAAGCCTGTGTATGCATAATGTTTAGCATCGGACTATAGATGCCGGTTTTACATTGGACCAGTTGGATTGTCTCCAAATGCCCTTAATGGACACCAGATGTGTGTCTTTAGTGACTAAGATAAATAACTAATATAATAACTAAATGAAGATCCTGATAAATTTCCTGTATTCAAACTGTTTTACTGTGATATCCCAGCTGGTGTTTGAGAGATCATATTTAGGATCAGAATGTTTGCGGTTGAAAGTAACAGAAAAGTTTTCTTCACCGAGTGATAAGAGCTGGAGGTCCAGACAGCCCAGAACCTCATGCAGAAAAGGGATTTCTCACCACACCTCCTGACATTTTTTGCTGTTGTGATATTTTTCAGCGGGTGCTGGGAACAAGCTGGGCTGGGCGTTCGGTTTGGGTCTGGAGAGACTGGCCATGATCCTCTACAACATCCCAGACATCCGGCTGTTCTGGAGTCGGGATGAGCGCTTCCTGAAACAGTTCAGGGTGAATGACCTCCAGCAGCACATCTGCTTCCAGGTACGAAAACTTGACCAAAGCTGGGAGGTCTTGAAGCAGTCAAAGACTTTGCAGATGTTTTCTGTTTGTTTATTAAGATCTTCGGGACACATGAACATTCCTGTCCAGATTCCTGACGTAATAAAACTGTGATGAAATGAATTTATGTCAGAATCTGTAGTTTAGGTTCTACGTTCTCCTGATAAAAATAGTTTTAATGCAGCAGTTGTTTTTTTATTTTTTTTATTTTATTTACTCTCTCTTCTTTCCAATTCATAATTTTCTTCTCTGGTCTTCTCAGCTAAAACATTTACATCTTCATCTCCATCAGATCACAACCAGGAGAAGTCATTGAATGTGAAATCTGATCGGAGAGGTTGTGAACTTGCTGATACGACGCAGATTGTTGTCAGTACATGTAATCATAAACCGGTTTCTGGATTAAACTCTCCGTCCCGTAGAGACCGTGGTGCCAGAACAAACTTCTGCTGAGCGAAATATATTTTCTAAAGCATCAGACTGATTTGTTTGAGGAAACATCAGTGAAATGTTCTCCTCTGTGAAGGAACATGTTAATCTGGGCTAAAATACATCAGATCATGATTAGGACAAGTCCCAGTGGATGTTTACTCTGGACTAACCTCTACTGAATCAGATGGGCACTAACCCTTTTTAACCCAACCAACCAACAAACTACCCGCCCGCTGGCCTACCTACAAACTGCCCTCTGACCCAACTAGTTACAAATCATTTTTACCATCTAATCATCTACAAAAGGTATATCTAATCATAATTAACAAGTGCCTTATCATTCTAACAGACCAAACAGTAACTGTCTCAGACTCCAGTCCAACTAGTCACCTACAACAACTAATTAACCAACTTACCTGTTTATCCGTTCATATATCTGCACTTGTTTGACATCCAGCCAAGCCTTGTGACGAACATGCCAACCAGAACCTGCTGCGGCTCACAGGGTTTTCCACCCTCCAGCCAACACAAACTCATTATCCGCCAGTTTTCAGCTAATTACTCACAATTTAAATTAAATGCTTCGAGTTTAAAGCCTTATTTCTGTTTGTCAAACTGTTATAGTATAATCATTTTCATTGAACAGTTTTTAAAACACGAGGTTATCTGTTATGTGTCAAACAAAGACTGTTTTTTCTCCTAACCCTGAGTTAAGAGGCCTCATCTATGAAGATGGTGACGTCCTCAACTACATCTGAGTGGAAAAGCGGCCAAAGTCCAAAGAAAACCTTTAAAAGAGCTCCAGAAAACCCGAAAGACTTGATCAAGACTATTTTATCAGATGACAAAAAACACTGGTTGACAGGAAGGACGATACAAAGGAGCAAAGACTGGGTTGTAAACCAACCTACCAACCAGTTAACCACCATCTTTAACCACCATCTTTAACCACCATCTTTAACCACCATCTTTAACCACCATCTTTAACCACCATCTTTAACCACCATCTTTAACCACCATCTTTAACCACCATCTGACCAGCAGCTTGTTTACCAATAAAACCAACGCAGACCAGATGTTACCTAGTTTACTTTAGTTTTACCTTCTCCTCTCTGATCCTTCCTGTAGATGTGTCTTCTCACCTGCTGACCTCATGCATAAACTGTTTAGACAGTAGGGGCTCACAACAGCCGGTACCAGTGACCCAATACCCCGACCCAATCGTCACCGGCACCAGCCAGAGAGTTCACACTGCGGTTACTCCGCCCCCACTAAAGGTGCTTTTTGTCGACTCTTGACAAAACATTTAAAGTGACTGTTGGAGGGCAGAGAGGAGAAAGAGACGAGAGGGGAGGAAGATAGAGGAGGAGGAGGAAGAACAAAGGTAGGAAACTAGATGGTGAGAGGAGGGAAGGAGTAAATAAAAGGAAAACTGGAAACAGAAGACATGGAGGTGGTCAGCTTAAACTATGACAGGAGTAGGAGGAAGTAAACAAAGGAGGAAGATGAGAATCTGAACAAGCAGGGAGGATGAAGAAAAGCTGCAAAAATGAAGAAAAGCCAAGAAACAAACTGAAGAAATGAAATGTGTAAAGAAGGAGAAAACAGGGAGGAAGACTGGACAGAGAGCATCCAAGACATCTGCAGATCTGAAAAATCCATGGCAACCAATAGATTCAGTAAATATCAGTAAAAAGCTGTAATGTGGTGAGGAGGGATAGAGGACACACCTTGTTGTCCTGCCAAGGTCCACTTCTAGCCCTCTTGGCTTTATTAATAAACCCGGTTCCTCCGGAGGGACCAGGGGAGCACAGCTCATCTCCTGCCCGAGGTCAGTGCACCTCTCCTGGGCTGAGACCCTCCAACACACCCACCCTCAGATCCACACGTAATCAGCTGTGTTTGCCAGACGCCACGCAGGAACCAGGAGTGTGTTTTCATGTGTACACACAGCTGTTCACGAGGAACCACCTCGCCTCCATCTGTGCAGCCAAAGCAGGTCCATTCATGTACCTGTCAGCTCTGAGAAACAGCAGACATGTTGCTGCTTTACTTGATTTAGAGTTTAAAATGTGTCTTTTCACCATTTTATTTTTCACATAACTTTGTGATTCATAAACAGAGATTTGACCTAACGTTTGACCAACTCCTAATTACTGGGATTACTGGTTCTAGACGGAGCTGTGTAGGAAAGTTGACGGTGCAAAAATGTTTCCCACAATCCTGGAGCCGTTTAGGCGGCGAGGGAAACCACGTTTAACTTCAACTGTTCAAGACAACTGCAGGAGATAAGAATCAAACCCTGAGGTTCACTTCAGATCTGATCTGATCAGGACGTTGCCACCATGTTTCAGGTGATTCTGAGCTGATTTCAACAGAAAACTAAATATAACGATCGCCTGTTATTCCCTGAGCTGATGGGTAATAACTAAGCTTCTGTTGCTCCCAGGAACATTCATGAGTAGAGAAGATTAAAGCTTTAGTTTCTCCTAAATACTGCCTAAAATCAACGATTAGGTGCAAACCAAAGACGTTTCTACGCTCCTCTCCAACCACACAGTTATTCTGATGTTAAAAATAAAAGCGTTTCTATGGGAGAAATAAAATCCCCAAGAGCTGAAACAACCTTTTGTTTCGTTGAGACAGAAATCAACTAAACTTTATTTGAAAATTGAACCGGGCCGGGTTTAACCACACAGCACCATTCAGTTTTTTGGGGATAACTCTGACTTTTTTACTTAAATATCACAGATTTATATATGAGGGGCGATGGTGGCTCAGGTGGTAGGGCTTCGTCCTGGAACCTGTGGGTTGCCGGTTCAAACCCCCTGCTCCTAATGTTTCTTCCAGTTTGTTCAGATGATGAAACTCGTGTCTTCCTAACAGTGATAATGTTGGTCAGTAGGACTCCTGTTACTCAGTAACAGGCATTCTGATCGGACCTTCGTATCCTGCTACACGAGGACTAGACTAGGAGGTTTGTTGGCACCTTTAAACATCTTCCTGTATATTTCTGTGTTTTGTCAGCCTCTGAGTAAATACCCGCCGCTCCACAACGACATCTCCTTCTGGCTGCCGGACCCTAAAGAGAGCGAGCCGGGCCGAGAAAGCTTCACTGAGAATGACTTCTACGAGCTGGTGCGTTCAGTGGGAGGAGATCTGGTGGAGAAGGTCACACTGGTGGACGATTTCACTCATCCAAAGTAAGGAAACTCATCTTCAGGGGGAACTCACTGTGATCCGTTCATCTCATCTCTCTGACTCTGAAGGTCTTTGCAGCTCTCAGGTTTCTACTTGCTTTACTTGTTTCACATGTTTCCAGACCTGCCAGAGTCACCATACATTACAGGTTTTAATTGCATCTAAGCAACATGAAGACACGGTTCCTTCCGTGGTAAACAGACAGAACCAGAACATGAGGAACCCCATAAACGGGT